>NW_020172768.1:1471418-1502964 GCF_003031525.2 Neophocaena asiaeorientalis asiaeorientalis
AGGGTGACCCGCCGCAGGGGGACGCTCCTCGCGCTCCGATGGCCGGCTCCCGCGGCCTCCACCGGGTCAGGACGCAGGGTGGGGTCGGGTGAGTCGTGGCGCCCTCACGGCCGGCCGGGGGCAAGGGCAGAAGAGAAGAGCCCTAACTCTCAGACTACGCCATAGCCTTCCCCCTCCGCTAAGTGGGGTAGGAAGGAGAGCAAGGAAGGAAGGGAGGTTTGGGGATTATCCGACGTCCAGGGGCCACCCGTACCCGACACCCTAAGCGGCCGGGGCTCCCGCCCGACCAACCGGCTCCGAGCTTGGGGGTAACGCGTTCTCAGCCTAAGCGGAGAGGAGGGGAGCCGCGTTTTCCCGGGGCCACTGGGGCTCCGCAGTGTGGGGCTTGAGGCGGCAGGAAAGGTCCAGAGTGCCGGCCGCGCGGGCCCGGTTCTGCTGCCCGAAACTACCAATTTCCCAGGGCCAGGGGCGGGTTGGGCCGCGGGAGCGGGTAGGGAGATAGGCTCAGGAAGGGAGGCGGCCACGCCCACCCCTGCACTTGCCGCGTGGCCCCGAGGCTGCGGTGGAGGATGCGCCGGCGGTGGACCCGAGGACCGTGTTCACCTGTGGCCGGACAAGACGGGGCCTCTCAGCAGGTTCTCGGAGACTCCCTAAAACCAAGGCCCGAGGGTCACCCGGAGCTTGCGCCGCAAACCCGAGCAGGGAAGTGACTGGCGCAAGGAAACCCCAGGAGCTGAGCAGGAAACTGAGAAAACAAGATCCCGGCTCCCCGCTTAACTCATAAGGCTTTTGCCTTATGCAGACTGGGGAGGAGGGGGCAGCTGCGGGAAGGTAGACTGGACCAAGTCCCTCCATTTATCTATCCCCATGTCTTCGCTGCCTCCCATCCCTCCTCCGGCCCGCTCTGATCCTTTAATTCCCGGGACTAGATCATGTTCGGGGTGAAATTTAATTTAACCGTCCCTCCCCGCGCCAGCCGGTCACAGGCACCTCTGCGCCCTCTGGCGGCCGCAGCTTTCTTACAGAAGGGCACGCACCCATTCTGGCTTCTCGGTCGGACAGCCAAAATAAAGATGCTTCAAACATCCCTGCACGGCGCAACCACAGAGCAAAGGTCACCGGGGACAGAAAGCATAACAACGAATCCCTGGCGCTGCCTGCTCTAGGTGACAGTTGACTGGGTAGAAAAGCAGCCAGGCCTCCTGGATTCCATTTACTCCACACGGCCCTGCTCTAACACTGAATGTGGTCTTTGAGCCAGCGCTGCCCAAGGTCTTTTTCTACACAGCGCCCCGTAGACCCTCTCAGCTGCTTCTTCCTAGTGTGACCTGCCTGGCTGCTCTTTAACTACCTGCCATGCAGTGGCTTTGAGAAATGGCTATGCGGACACTAGACTGCTCATGCAACCCCTGGAATCTAGTATTTGGCGGCTCAGTGAGAGCAAAGGCAACAGGAATAGGTAACTGCTAGTCTCATATCCTTATGCAGGGACCTACAAACTTGGAATTGTCAAGTAGATTGTGTGTGTGTGTGTGTGTGTGTGTGTGTGTGTGTGTATGTATGGGGGGGACGGTGCTGTTGGTTTGGTTTGTCTAGTCTATCACACACTTTTTCCTTTTTTTCTTTTTTACTTTGGTCTTCACTGCAAAGCACCTCTTGTAAACATCCCTCCTTTATTTCCAGGTCAGGCCTAGGTTACCCCAAATAAGTAATTCCTTCCAAAAACAGCAGTACAGTGCTCTTGGTTGTATCCCAGGAGCACCAAAGCATCTGATTACAGAGGCTGTGCTCATCCCTATCAAGTGCTACGTAAGGCAGGGAGGGCCTCAGCATTCACTCAGTAGCTAACCTTCCAGAATTTGCACCCCAGATAATTTACAACATCACAAGTAAAGATACAAATAAAGATTTGTAGGCAGTGCTTCTCTCCATGTGACACTGAAACAGTCCCTTCAGGACTCTTCCACTGCTCTCACCCAATCAAAGAATTTTCTATACTATCTCCTACTCCAGCCACTTCTTTTCTGCTGACCCTGAGGCAGTCAAGTGGTAGAAGTTAGCAGAGCACTTCTATTACTTTCTGGAAGTTTTTGCTGAGATGCAGTTTGCTCTCTACCCTTGTGTAAAATGGGAATGTTAGTGCGGATGATCTGTGAGTGACCTGAATAAACAGGTTGTGTGCAGGAGCTAAGTTCATAGTTTCATATGTTAAGAGACTTGCAGCTCACTAGTGTTTCTCCCAGTCATACCTCATCTTTTATCTCTACAGTATTTTTTAATGCTGATTCTTACATTTGAATATAGTGTCTCCATCCTCCTGGAATCAGTTATAAGGCTTCATTAAGGTCTAAATAGTCTTTTTGTTTTTAGAAATGCTCATATAGTTATCTGACACCCTGCTGTCCTCTTTTCTAGATTGTTCTGGCCAAAGAGAATGGATATTCAGTATCAGGAAGGTACTTTCTTTCCAAGTCGCCATTTCCCAGTGCCCAGCTTTGTCCTCTTGCCCCTACCCCTCACCCATCCCAAGCCACATGGTGAAAACACATATTGGATCAGGCTTTGCCATACACCCTGTGCCGCTCACAGTGGTCTAGCAATGCCCTATTCTCGGTAACGTTAGGTAGACCTCAGACATCCTCACTAAGTGTTCCCAAATGTTCTGCCCCTGCTAAGTAACTAACAGCAGTGAAAAGCGGGATAGGGGGAAGAAATGAATGAAGCATGATGTTAGTTTCAGGGCTGATCAGTGGCAAAGTTTGGGGGATGCCATGTACGACTCCTGGTGATAATGCTTTTTCTTGCAGCACTTGGCACTAATATTATGAGATTATTGCTACAGAATGGTCAATGAAGCCTCGGTCTTTAGGACTATAATTCCAAGTTCCAAAGAAGAGCAAACTCATGAGAATTTCCTAAAGCCCACACCTACAGCCTGTGCCCAGGGAGAAGAGGTGCTGCACTCAAATAGTCCAGGGTATTTATTTATACTCTCCATGAACTAGCAGCCACTTTTAGCAGCTCACATCAGGAAACAGCCAACTCCATAAACCTAGACTCAAATGACATTAATAAAAGTCATCCCATTGGTTATAACTCTCTAGTCACTAGAAAAATAAATAAGCATCAACCAACCAAGAGGGATCAGAATGAGAAAAACCACTGATTTAGGACAACTCAGGTTGCAGGAAAGAACATTTTTTCAATCAAGATGCAATTTTATCTTCAATAGTACAGAAAAACGGGGAGAATTATAGCTCTTACCTGGGTTTGCAGTCCATTTAAAGCAGAGTACCCGAGAGATGCTGGGGGAATCATTAAAGATAAATAACCAATCTAACAAGTCCCTGTCATGAGACCAAAGTGACCCTTGACTACTCCACTAGTAAGGTAGTTCTTAGCCAAGAGTACTAACCTCCAACTGGAGTGCTAGTTGACCCACAGAAATCACTGAAAGATCTAAACCTGATTACCCTCCTAATGGACTGATACCTTACAGTTTCCTATCCTATGGATCACTTAAAATTTTTGTTCGGATGTTTCTATTAGATCTTCTCTCCTTTCTTACAGGAAGTATGATGACATCAATTCTCCACCTGTGCTCCTGAGAGAGCTGCCCCTGATTACTGAGTGTCAAGATGAGGAATGAGAGTCTCTTACAAATCCATGTACGTAGGGCCAAAAGGAATATCCTTTTGTAGCTTTTTAAAAAGTAGCACAAAATGAAACGTCCAATGACCTTTGTTACTCTGACAGGAGATAATGACATTGGTCAGTGGGGTACAGAGAGTGAAAGGAAGGGAAGCTGCCCTACCCTGTTGTGTTCATCCCTAGCAGTAAAGTCAGAGCACAGTCCCACTGCCAGCGCGACCACACTCTGCGACAAAAAGCTCCACTAGTACGCCAAGAGGCCAGGAATTACTTTAATGATTTTTTAAAAAAAAGTTTAAATGGCAGCACAACCGTAAAGTTGGTACATCACAGAAACAAAGGTCTTTGCAGGCAACACTGATTGGGAATAGCAAAACACTTGATTGGTGAAAAAAATGCAACTCTAAATTATATACAATAGTAGCTAAGGGTAATATTGAAAAACAGTCTTATTTACTGTGACTCAAGATTTAACTTGCCATTATCTATTGCTTATTTATTCAAGGTTGTAAATAATACTTATATAGAGACATAGAGATGTGTAAAAATGAAACATCGTGAAAAAAATACAATTTTTCAATTTCATATGAAACTCAAAGTATAAGTTTTGTCCAATATGGAATGTACCTACATTTGTTTACATCAGGGCTCTAAAATCCATTTAAAAATTGATTTTTGTTTTTAAAAAAGAAACAACTGACCCACCATGCAAGTCCGCTGTATAGCTTGCTGGCTCAAAATGAGCATTTTCAGGTGAGGTCTGTTTTTTCTGCCCAAAGTCTACTATGATTTCTTAGTTGTACCGGCCCCATCGTGGAAAGAGTTTCCATGAAGTCTGATGGCAGCATCCGGATGAGGGACAGTCTGGGTAACAGGATGCGAGTAGAGAAGAGAGAAGTAAGAGCCCAAATCCTTATGAAGGATGACATTCAGTTGTTAAACTTTAAGGGGTAGCCAATGGCTTTTTCCAGGCACTCAACTAAAGAGCCAGCGGAAAGAAAATCCCTCTCTACTTCTACAAATTTGATATAGATGGATTTGGGGGAAACTCCAGGATCCACAATACAGTTCTGAGACAAGAACCCATTAATACCGACCCAATCTTTGCTGAAGGTTTTGGTATTTGCTTGGAAATGTAAAAATAAGCATTGCTGCAGAGTCCTGACCTCAGCGATCCCGAGGTAGCAATAGATAATTCGGGTAGGTTCTATTTCCACCTGTAGTGAGGCTTGTGCTGAAAGGGTTTCCAAGTCAACTCGGCCCTCCTTTCCTGGGTCCAGGGAATGTCGCTCCATGTGGGGTGAGGGGGGCCTCTCAATACACTCTTCGTAGCCAATGGCATAAAGGCCTGGGCTTTTGGGAATGCCTCCCGGCAATAAATACTGAACAACGTTCCCACCGGTTGGTTTGGAGTGGGCAATGGGTATCCAGTCAACTTCCATGTGCAGCTCCAGGCACCGCGCCTCACTGATAGTGATCTCCAAGAACTTGTAGTAAACGTTTTTCCAGTTCATCTTCTGCACCCGGGTCATGATGATCCGTCCCTCAGGCTTCTCAGAATTGAAGTACTCCCGGAGTCGCTTGCCAAGGGGCACCTGGGAGCTGATCTCAGCATAATGGTAACGGATATCCTCTTTCCAACGGGTGTTATAACCAATTCCAAAAATGGCCAGTTTATTAGAGAGATGAAGCCTTGAAAAGTCTGTCCAGCTCTGAAACAGTTCCCATTTCAACTGTACTGATTCCAAAATCTGTATGATATTCTGCATGATGTCTCTTTTCCTGGAAAGAGAAATGAAAGTCAGATTCTTCAGGTGTCTAGATGGGCACCGTCCAGTAGAAGTTTCTGCAATGGTGGAAATGTCCTGTGTCTGTGGCTGTCCAATACGTTAGCCATTGCACTTAAGATGTGGCTAGTGTGAGTGAGGTATTAAGTTTTTAATTAATTTTAAATTACATTTAAATAGCCATAGGTGACTAGTGGCTACCATATTGGACTGTGCAAGTCCAGATAATCATAGTATTAAAATCTGAGACATGCTCACCCTTAGGAAGTCCCTAGGAACTAGTGAAAAACTGCTTTCCATAACTTCTAAAGTCTGGCTGTATTCCACTTAGTAACTATTGATACATAAGACCCCAGGATTTCAGAAACCAAGGATCATGTACTTTTTAAAGTGGCTAGTATAGTGCATATGATGACCTTCAGACCTAACTACCAAAAGCAGGTGAAGGATGCTGTATTTAGAAAAGTAACCAGTAGGTATCACTTAAAAGAATGAACACATTCATTTCTAACTTGGAAATTCTGAAAGTTCAATAAGTTTGGCCCATACATGCTGGCCATAGGAAAATATACAACTGATTATGACTATTGATCTGATACAAAAACATGAAAAAAGGACATTTTCTTCTATTTGTCTGAAATACATTACTATTCCCAAATTTAAAAGAACTGTCAGTTTAGCACAGAATTAAGATCCGAGAATTCAGATGAAAAAGTTCCATTATTAAGCTTCAGTTTCAAGAGAAAAAAAATTCCAGATAATGAATTGAGATTTTTCTAAAATATATTTTATAAAGGGAAGCAAAAGTATAGAAATTATTTCAGTTTTGATTTGGACAGTTAACAGAAGAAGACAAAGTACAGGGAAATTCTGGTTTCACGTGCTGCTTAATTCATGTAATTCCAACGGATACTTCATGATGATTCGTACATTTATATGAGGATATGAGGATATTTCTCAGGTAGAGTACAACTTTGTTGGAAGACTGAGGTTTGTTAAGTATCAACTTAGCAACAAACAATTACACTCGACATCAATCATAGGTTTAAGCTACAAAAATACTCAACTACCACACTCACATACAATCAAACACAGGCCAGAAAAGAGGGTGTAATGGTGGTCTGCTAACAGCTTCTTGGAAGGCGACAGATCCTGGAAACTTTATTCTTAAATGCTCATACCTTCTGGAAGAGCTTTTGGAACAAACTGGGGAACCTTCCACATAGTCATTCTCTCTTACTTTCCTTGATTTTCTTTTCAAGATGGCAAAGAGCTAATGTTTTGTTGTCAGTTGCTTCTTGAACCAAAGACTGCCCTGGACTTATCCTCCACACTTTAGTTTGTCTTGAAAGCTACTCAAGTATCTAAGTGGCCATCAGGATGAAATCACTGCATTTCTGGAGATTGTTTCTCTTCTCAGAGTACACAAAGGCACTCGATCACTTTTCTAATATTTAGATTGTGGTGCTTGTGAGGCTAAGACATAGGGCCATGTTTCTGCATGGGTCAATGCCTTGAAGCAAAATTATCTTTCCTAGCTACCATTCTTCCTGTCCTCTTTTAAAATATTTTACTGATCTCAAGGAGGACTCGGCTAAGGAGGTGGGATGGAGAGCAGAGCTTTTTGTCTGTTTTGCTCACTGCCGTACTGCTATGCCTGACATACAGTAGGTATTGGATAAATCAGTGGTGACTCTTCTTCGTGGGTGAAGGATGGTGTATCTGACTACAGGCTATATCAGCTAGTTCAGGCTAATCCCACCTAAACCTAGAGTGAAAAGATCCCGTGCCCAAATGAAGTTATTTTATTCAGCACTGTCATAGCCCTAAATCATCAATAAGGAACAGTTCGGAGGAAACTGTTGCATTGGGAAATGAATTGCCTCTTAGAACCCTCTCACCCCGTGAGCTGAAACCTGGAGTAGAGGCAGCCACACAGGACATTTCTGCAGAGCCTGTCAGTTTCCTGCCCCACTGATCTGATCTCGGCCTGAAGCTCCCTGGGCTCAGGCCTCAGATGAGCTATTCACACCTATGGAGCACAATGAGAACTAGATCCAGTTATTGAAACAGTTCCTGAGAACTGTCTGTTCTATTTCTGAAGTTCCAACCGTGGGAAAAGTTCAGGGGGTCTGAGACTGGTGACACCAATTCTGTGAAGCTTGAGTTCATCCCTAGTTACGTCAATTGGGCCTCCCCTGTAGTTCCTAAGCACTTGCTTTTTGAGTCCCAAAATGGAATATTATAAGGAATTTAAGTGTCCCTCTGGCCCTCCTATCATTTCACTTAACCCCAGACAAACTCTGGGCCCTGTGACTTATCTCTGTATCATATTTAAACATCCAAATACCACATGCACACCCAGGAAAATACCATAAACACGCTTATTTTCATATATTTATTTCTTCTTGTTGTATACAACATTCTCAACATGTTGGATTAACCACTGGAAAGCTTACGCTAAAAAGATGAGGAAGAACAACTAGACATGCTTTCTCAGTGGCATGGCTGTAACTCTCATAGCATGCTTCATTACAGCAAGACTTTGGTCATTATTTAGGTAAATACACTTTGTAGAAAGGTGGAACATCTACTTACTGTGCTTCTTCAGAAGACTCTTGTTTTATTTTTAACGTTCTCTTTGTGACAGGTATTTCATCTGAAAAACAGAGGTTTTGAAAAAAGTTATATTTTCCTAAGTGGTGGCATACATTTATGTAGCTAAGTAGCTATATGTCTACTGTTTGTTCCATACTTTCCAACGCGAGAACTTAATTCTAGTGTCAAACACTGTCCAATGCCAGATTTATAAATATAACTCTTACATAATGAGATGCATACATTTATATGCAAGATCAGAAACCAGCTCTACAAGTATAAAATTCTTCAAGGTCACCAGTGGATTTCTAGCTAGGAGCTTAAAGCTTAATTTCATGGCAAACATGATTTTTAAAGGAACGAGAATGAAAATAATTCTGTTCTATTTAGACTTTCTATGTAGGTTTTAGAGAGCAATTATTCCCCTAATATCAGGATCAATATATACTGTGCATGTCATTTTTTTCCCCAAACGTTTAGGTGACTTAACTCTCTCCAGCAAAACCAGAGTTAGAGGATGCCAAAGTAATTTAGATCTTAGTACCGTTTTGAAATTAAGAGGTAGTGATCACTTAGCATCTGCCCTTCTTATTCTTCTAGTCATCAATTCTCTCTCTTACGTTGTGTTAGTCTTACAGTTTTATAACCTCTTCGCTCCCTCTCTCTTCTGATATTTGAGAGATCCCTTTAGATACAGCATTCACAAGAAATATTAACATTTAATCCTTTTTTTTTCGAATTAGGCATTTCTCTGTCATCAGGAGTTCTGTAAAATAGTGCCCATTGGCTTTTGTCTTAAGCTAGGGAGGCACATTTATAGTACCAACCCTACTTATCCTTCCTTGGGGGCTACCTGAGTATTTCACTGGAGAGCGAGAACATTTACTTATAAGTGAGCACTCATTACACAACTTGCTATGAATGTACAAAGGTTGCAGCAGCAACTTGATTAGTACTTGCAAATTATGAAAACTAAAACTGGAGCATTTATGGAAAAGAAAAAAGAAAAACAACTACATATACCCTCTTAATTAGTCCACACAAGTTTAGATTTGATGGCCAGTTTTGTTCTCCATTTTTTGTGTGTGTGTGTGTGTGTTTTGTTTTGTTTGTGTTTTTTTCCATTTTTAATGTGAAGACTGGGAATAAATCATTCCAGCTGCTGTTGGGATGGGATCCTTTACAGAGTGTGAAGGAGTATGATCCCTGATAATGTTCAAATACCAGCTCCTTTCAAACCAAGGCTTCCCTTCATTGACTGTTCAGACTGAAGCCTGGAAAGGGACCTTTTGCAAATCACGGTCAGGAAGAATAAAAGTATTGGGGATAAAGGAAGGAAACGACAGTTATATCTATACCAGTCGAGCCAGGAGTCAACACGCTTAGCAGTCACCTTAGAACTAAGAGGTGCAGGGTATTTTTAATTGTGTAGCCTGTCACTGAGCTTCCTTGTGCAGCTCAGAATTAGGAATTCTTCTGTGTCTTTAGGAATTTTGTGGAACCCAAGTCACTAAGCACTAGGCTGGTAGTTTAAGGATGCCCAAACAGACTGGCTATATGCGTGGTGTTGTCGGTGGGAACGGTATACGCAGATATTACAGATATGAAGTACCTGTGCACACATAAAGACATGTATATGCACGCGCACGCACGTGTGCGTGCACACACACACAAGCAACATAGATGCTGGCTCTCTTACCCAATTCCTGATCTGTTGGATAGCCGTGGAGATCCTGACTGTGGTTTCCCCAGTCCTCCTGTGAATACTCCTCCATAGTGCTGCCATCTGACTCCAGCTCCTGGTACAAGCCACTACTGTTAATAAGTACAGGCTGGCAGGGCTGAGCATCCCATCCTCCCTGACCAAACACCTGTTCCAACTGTTCAAATGTGTAACTGCTCTTTCTTTTCCCAACACCATGTTCTTTCACCCGACTGTAACACCTGCGAAGGGTCTAAGACACAAAGTCTTTTGTTATTCCTTTAAAGCTGTACTTCCTCTTCCAGGTACGGACCACAGATATTAATTACTATTAGACAGACACAGACAGACAAACACAGACACATTGTTACAGGAATGCTAGATTTTAAATTCATGATTATATTAGAAAAAAATACTAATTTAGCATTTACTCAAACATGTTATAATTCAAACAATTACTTTGCAATTAATTATCCATTAAACAACAAGAAACATTACGACATTATTGCATGTGTCCCATACACGTATCTGTACACCCCCACCCCCATTTTAAAAGAGTAAGAAAAAAAAAAAGGAAAACAAGAAATACCAGCCAGCCAATAGGATGCACACCTGCCACAGAAAAGAAAGAGCTGCTATTTGTGCCCAGAATTTGGAAAAAGTGAGGGGAGGGAGGACAGAAAGAAGAATTTCCCAAAGCAAAGAATATAACCTTCCTTACCCTTGATAAGAAGGAATACGGGGTAAAAACAATTGCCTAAACAAATCAGCTGGTAAAACTTGTTACTTACATAGTCCATAATCTATACTAACTCACTCTGTCTTTGGGGAAGTTGCTAAAATTTAAAAGAGATCAAATCAATAATGCTACAGATTCCCAGTCTCAGACATCAATTATCAAGAAATACACTAATACCTACATCTAAAAATTAGCCAGTGATAATACTAGTCTATACTACCAACTCAAACCGCCAGCCAAACACACCAACAAATGAAGCCCATGATTTCCTTTTGCGGGGGAAGTGAGGTGGAAGGGTGTTATTTCACTTCTTTTTTGTGGCACACAGCAAATATCATTATGCAAATCCACAGATGAAACCTGGATAGCTCTACTATCTTGCACAACCCTTCAACTTGCTTCGTGGTCTTCTAACGCGTATTTCTGATGATTTCCTTAGTTTCATGGTACATCTTATACTATCTTACACGACATTTCAAAAGATAAATCAAGGACTTAGTCCCAGTCCTTGTGCCTTAGTTCCAAATTTAGTTTAGTTACATTCGTCCTCTGTCCCATCGCTGTCTCCTTTTGTTCCTTCTACTCTCCTCTCCACTCTACTAGGTTTTACTCTGAGGATTTTCGTTGACAGACAAGACCCTTTTTCTCTGGTGGCTCCAAATACTTTCTAACTCAGCTGTGCCAAACAAGTCCACCTCAGGCTTACTTTACACACATTAGCCGGACTATAAATTTCTCCTGAATGTGAGATGACTCTCCATAAGCCAGTATGTCCTCTATTCTCGCCAAACAAAGACAACTCTGAATAATCTTTATCGGGCCTCCTCGGAAGTTCAGTACCTTTAAATCGCAGTTGATAAGCTACAGGAAGACACTCTGTCAAATACTTTGCAGATCTGTCCCTCGAGGCCAGAAATCCAGATGGGCAAAAGGAATAATAAACCTAAGACACGGATGATGATCTCCCTCTGACAAAAGCAGAGGAGTGGCTAGAGTCACCCCGTCCTAAAACCAGCCAGCCTATCCCCTGCCTCATTCTCCCTTTCTGGAGATTTCTTCTGGTGCCTCAAATGATGCCTTAAAGAAGTTAGGTTTCTGCCACACTTTAATTAGTGTTCCTCCTCTCTCTTTGTAAAGGAGAGTCACAAGTACGTAACACACAACTTTCTGGAACAAACCAGAAATGAACCTGGGAAACGTGTGATGAGCAACCCTTCCAATGGAAGGAGACAAATGCCTGCAGCAGATCTCATCTGACTTCCTACACACTCCCCTTCCCGGTGCCCTCTGCCCTCCCCCCAGGGACTGGAATTTGAATTGCAAACATCTCCTATTTATTTTTATCTCACAATGTCTACTTTCTGCCCTCCAAGAACACCCCAGCCACTCTTCTCAGCTCCTCCAAGGACCGTAAATGGAGAGTCCCAGCCATGTCCCTGTCACCCTTCCAAGGCCATAAATGGAGATGGAAACCATGCCACTGCTCACTACTTACTGGCCGCCTAGAGAAAGGCATTCAGCACACAAAAGAGCCCAGCTGGATCTGTCATGGAGGGTTATTTCAGAAGTCAGGGAATAAAACTAACATTCCTTTGAAGGAAGGGGCCACACTTAGGACGTGACCTAGGCGTAAGCAAAGCCACCAATCTTTGACACTATATATGGTGGGAAACCACAGAAAAGATTTACTTTCTCTGAAACCACCGAATCGAGCTTAAAATTTCACTTGGCTTGTGTAATTATGAATAAGGAAACTAGAAATATCTAAGCGTTCTAGATATGGAAGAATAGTCAGATGATATATTTTATATTTCATCAAAAAGGCCTAACAGATCTTGCCACCTCTTACTTTGTAGTGTACTTTTGAAATACACTTTAATAGTGCAATATGCTGATACGTAAAATATCTATTAGGCGTCTGAATGCAAAATGTTTGGTAACTCCTAAATGCATATGATAGGCATCTGATGTGTTGAAAGATTTCCAAATTGACTTTAACTCTCTCAAGACATAAATATGCAAAAGACGTATCTTCTGGATTCAGTAAAGGCCACAGATCCAAGGAGAGGCTGTTTAAATAGCACATATCAACTAAGAAAAAAAAGCAAGAACTTAAACGTCAGCTCGACTGCTACTATAAGAAACACTGGTATTTAGATAAACGAGAGGGACTTTGGAAATGGATAAAAAGGACATATGGAGACCTTCCAATTCTTATCATCCATAATAAATCAGAAAAGGTTACACTTTCCACACTCTACATGATTAACCAAAGCATATAACTAAGTGATTGTGTGTCTCTGTCAACAGTCCTAAATAAACCAACGTAACACCTACTGTAAATCTTAGATTAAGAAAATGCTCTGGAATCTAGGAAAAACGAAGTCTTGCCTCCCATTTTGGACAGCTGTACCAAACCCAACAAGAGCCTCAATTCAGCTTCCTTGGAGAACCATTTCCTGTTCAACACAAAAACCTTGTTTCTCTTCCTTCTTCCTTTACCTCACTCATCTTAGAAAGTTACAGTCACTTAGCTCTAGCATTTTTTTAAAAATTAAGATCTCAGAAGGCAAAGAATTTGCTTGAAATTATTAAAGACTATTCTAGTCACAGTGAAGAAGAACACTTTCCTTATTGTTAGGAATGTCCGTGGTAAATCAGTGTTACTGTCTCCTCCCTGGGACAAGAGCTATGAGATAATACTATATCCTGAGTGAAGTTATAAGGATAGAGGTCAGGAGAAGTCAAAAAAATCTGAACAGAAGAACTAAAGTATAGGAGACAACCTGACCACGTGGTCAGATCAGAGAAGTCCAAAGGTAGATCTGATGTAGAAGAAATGCCAAGTGAATGCTTGGTAAATCCACCGTGCCAAGTGTTCAATGACTAGGAAAGGAAAAGTACCACAGGAAAGACGTGAAGGACGTCCCATTACCAAAGCAGGGAGAAAAATCAGATGGCTGACAACTGACAATTTATAGACAGAGGGAAAGTTTTGCCAAAGTTTAAGATTACAGTGAAAGAAAATGAGAGAATAAAGATGACATTCATTGTGGATGAACGTAAGGGGAGTCTGGAGGTAGGGGATGGGGCAGGGAAACAAAGGCAGGAGTTTTAGATTGGCAGGATTGGGGGTTTAACGGCAGCAATGCAGAGAAAGACCCAGGGTTACAGTACACGTAACATTAAATATAGTGCACAGCGCAGCTGTCTTGCCAAAGTAATAAATCCAGTATTGGGTTGTATAAGCAGAGGAATCACATGTAAGCTATGAAGGTGGCTCTTCCTCTCTATTCAGCACCGGTGAGGCCACAGCTGGAGCACAGCATTCAGTTCTGGGCATCGAACCAGCTACAAGAGAGGGAAATTGTAGAGTTCAGAAAAGGGCAAATCAAATAATGAAAGGCTTGGAAAATAAGATCTTTAAGTAGGGCCAGTGGTTTCATCAAAGCCCTTCCTGATATTATATAAGCTACTTTGGGGATACAAATAAGGTTTCTTTTGTTTCAGTGTCCTCCAATCCCTCCTTTGACTTTCAAGAAGTGGGGAGAACAGAATTCCTCCCTGGTATGGCAAAGTAGGAAGCAAGCTAAATAAATCATATGAGCACATGCCAACCAATTCTGCTGCTGGCTCAATCATTTTCTCAAAATGTGCCCCATTTCATACAATCATAAAGTCATCACCCTGACAAAACCACTGTTCTAACAGAACTGTCTATCGATGGAACAGGGTATATAACAGGGAGGAACGGAAATAAGGCATCATTGCCATATAAACGTGTTGCTTAGAAAACACCGGCATGATCAGTCTAAGATGTCAGATGAAAACAGTCATACTGCAGGGAGGACAGCTTAGTTCTAACAGCGGGAAACAGTGTTATAAGAAAAAACAAGCAGTGAAACAGATTTTCAAATGTAGTTGTCAAACTGCCATACGAGAAATGACTTACATATTATAGTTTATCTTAACCCTCTGCCAACTAAATAGGATTAAATTTAAAATTCTTTAACCCAAATGATTAAATAAAGAATATACTTATTTGCAAACAAAATCTTAAAAATCACATACTATATTCCACAAGAGACAGGGGAAATTACACTGGGAGCAAATCTCCAGTGACTGTTTATAAGTGTTAAGAACAGTACCTCAGCCTAAGCAGATGTGTACTGCAAAGCAAAGGAAGCTTTGTGAAACAGATCTATCCTCTTCCTTTAAACTAAAGCTACTGCTTTACTGTGTTGCAATTAGTTGCTCTTAGTTAACCGAGGCAACAGAACAATACTGAGTTTATTTCAATATCTCTAAGAAAGACTCAAGATTTCTTAAGTTTTATTTTCTGTGAGCACAAATGCAGGGGGGAAAAAAACCCTGAAATGGCAGACAACTGTAAAAACATTTCTGCACAGTAAGAGGGATATTAAGGACATAGTATAAATTGCTATATATATTTTTGACACAGAGCTGTAACTAATGATGAGGAAGTCACTTAAGGTAAAATCCATCTGGGGCCAGTAGCAGCTTTACTACCTGCTTTCTTAGGTTTTCTGTACATTAAAATTTGGCAAACTGACTTGCCAATCACCTAATCCTTTAAAACCAACCAACCAAAAACCCCAAGAGGAAAACCAAAACCAAAAACACAGCACTTGTTTCACACTCCCCGGTTCTTAGTGCTACAGAAGTTTTGGCAAGTGAGAAACCTTTTTATTCTTAAGATTTCCTTTTCCTTTTCCACTCCAGAGCAGAGGTTCTTAACTTCTCTGAGTCCTGGATTCCCTCCCCAGAAGAACACACATACAAAACTGTTCCACACAATGTCATGGGGAACATGGACTCTCTGAAGAGCTCATACAAGAACCTTCGGTTAAGAAACTCAGCTCTACGCCATGTGGTTGTTTCTTCCGTAAAAAAATATAATAGGTATTAGTCAGAAACCCTAAAAATGAGGTAGACTTAGTCTGTGTCATAGGTTTCACAAGAGAGTCTGGAGACTGGGGCCAGTTCAAGAATAACTTCTCCAGTTTCCTCAGTATCCTGCTCATTTAGATAAAGCAGCATTAATATTTGCTTTAAGAGGTAAATTAGCAAAATTGTCATTTCTTGAAAGAAACAATTTCAATCAGTAAAAGCATACAAGGATATCAACTTACTCTTCACAAAAATATAGCGCTTTTTTTCTACCTGCTGGGGAAGAAATGTTTTTTGTGAAGTGCCAATTAAACAATAATAAATGATTCATAACATGTTGATCACCTGTTCCAGTTGTATCACATAGTACTTGATCATTCACTATCTGATTAACTTATCAATAGAGATGCTAGATAAATTACCTAAGGTAACAACTTAGGGAAATGCACACACCTAGAAACAAGTATAGGAAAGTAAGTCTTGACTACCTTCCTTAGTGGATAATGGCTAAGCCTTAACATTTCCCCATTTTAACACTGCCTGAAGACTAAAGGGACTCAAAAGGAATAGGCAATGTCTACACGAATTCAATCCTTAACTCAAGGGGATCAAAATCTGATCCGTTATTCCACTGAAACTGTCATGGTCAGCAATGCCTTCTTAATTACTAAGAACAACGGTCCTCAAACTTTGTCCTTAACTCATCTGACTTTCCTGCAGCACTTAATACTATTAATTACCTATCTGTGTCACCATCCTTGCCAAGTGCCTCTTTTCTAAAACTTCCTGTAATACACTGATTGACAGAGAGCGGGTGGAGCTGCCCAAAGCTCTGATAGCAAACCAGGTTCCAACCTCCAAAACATTAGAGAAGTTTTGAATGGAAAAGAACTTTAGAGATCATCTAGGTCTAATTAACAAATGCGGAGTGGAGGCCCCAAGACAAGTGAGTATTCCTTCAAAAGGCATTTGCATAGAAAAATTACTAAATGCCACTCACAAAATGTTACTGTATCCTAAGAAAGCTATTCCACTAGATTGTAAATTCCATGAGGTAGGGGTTATGTCTACCTAGTTCGCTGTTTCCCGGAGCCCAGAATAGTGCCTATCACATAAGGATTGTTCAATATATATTTATTAAATGAACTGAGGTAATTTTAAAGTAGTAAATCACTACCAAGAAGATCAAAAATTTTTTAGCAAAGAAAATCAGGAAACTCATTGGTTAACCACAACGATGGATTATATTTATAAAAAATAAATCCAAGGTAGGTAGGACTCCTAAAACCGTTTGAAAAAAGTAGGAGCCCTAAAGGGTATAAAACAGTTACAGTTATAATTAGCAAAGCAAATTAATTTCTTTGTAACAAAGGAGGACTAACAACAGAGGGCAAGGCTATTTTTAAATATCTACCATGTTACACTTTCTTTGCGGGGGTGGGCGGGATTACCTGCCAAAGGGAGCTCTGTAACCCTGTCCAAATTTTATTATTTCTTATGCCTTACAAATTGAATAAATAAAATATTCGAGAATGTAATATTCTTTGACAGTAGTTCTGTCAAAGATAGAAAAGGAAAAAGGATCCAACTGCTTCCTGGATTTTAACAGGGTCAGATAGAAGAATGACCACCAGAAACCAAGAGCTCCTGCCTCTCTGGAGCCTTGGTCTTTGTGGGGAACTGTCCAGGATTGAATTCTATCAGCTGCACTTCTTCCCGAATCTGCCTATCAACGACTCACTTTTGTGTCTATAACTGGTCAGTATGTCTTCATGAGGGAGAAATACTTGCATAGAACAAATCGTTCAGGAAGTTTTGTTCTCACTGAGTATCAACTCCTAAGCTTTCTAGCTTCCTCCATGCTAGGAGCTGAGGGTCTTAATCCATTCAGATTATGAAGAAAAAAGCCCTCAAGGAGGACAATACTAATTGTCAGAACCAAATACCTTTCGTTGCTCAAGGAACTATACTCATATGGCCATAAAGCTTTTAACTCTACTCTGTATGTAAATCATACAGATACTCATACAAAATCTCATATTGGCAGCAATACTAGATAATCTATACCTAGTATGTATGGTCATGTTTAAGGGCTTCTTTGGGATACAAGAACCCTTCTAGACATCTTCAAGGGCTTCTCCATTTAGAACAAGACAGGTAAAAATATTACGGTTTACTGAACTACTTAACTATTTCAGACAAAAGCAGCAGGTAGTCAGTCATCAAACATAGTCAGATAACACTATGTATCTAGAACTTCCCACCTAAAAGGGAAAAGAAATCAGTTGTTTGGTAAAGCACTGACTTGAATTAGAGGTTATTTTCATCTGACCTCCTATATTACCTCTGACGTTGCTACATTAGCATCTCTGTTGAATCTTTTCTCAGTACTTCCCATCCCACGGCACCACCTAGAAGTAGTATTTGGATGATATTAAAATGGTAACTTTTATTAGTACGTGAGAACTAGAAAACACACTCAAGAGAATTACCTAAAATATATCTAGGATAGCAGTGACAGCCATTCATCTTTAAAGTCCTGCCATACAAACACCGTGCATCACGCAATGACTGTTCTGTAATCAGCGGTGTCTAAAGGTTAGGCATTACACGTGCACGCATACACACACATTCCAAAAATCCTCACGGACCTTTATCATTACAACATTGTATGGCTTCCCAAACAGCAAGGTACTTTCTTATACTCATGAGACCAACGTTTATGCAGAGCAGGCTCACCCCTGAAATAGGTCACTTGATTCCTTTCATATGGTGACCATGTGATTCTCTGTTTTGTAGTTATTTTGTTACTAAAAACTACCCATCTGTGATGCAAAGATAACTTACAATACAGATTTTTTTTCCCATTAGTAAGTTTTATGTATTTGGTTGTGAAAAAAAGTAATTTGGACATCTAAGATAAAATCATCTAAAAAGTAAGGTTATTAGAAATCCTCCATCAAGATATCTGGGTACAAGCATTAAGTCAAGATTCAGTCGACTGTTAAAACCTGGTAAATATTAACTTACTTTAAAAGGGTTTAAAAAAATTTTTTTTTTGCATTTACATGGTATAAACTATAGGTAATAAATGCATGAAAAGAATACATCTTCACATCCTGACATATAAACTTTCTATGAAAAATCTGAAAATAAGCCTGTTTTAAGTTTAGGTGCCTGTCCTTGGGCAACCTGAACTTATTTAGGAAGTTGTTAGAAAGAAATTCAGGTGATCATAACACTTTTTATAGCTCATTTGGTAGCATTTTTATATTTTACTCTTACCTTTACGAGGACTGCTAAAAGCAATCACCATATGAAAAAATGTCTTTACCTTCTACAAAAATCAAAACATTTCCACAGGTGGCTCAAAGTCCCATGCAAAGAAAGTAAACCATAACTACCATTTTCTCAGTGCCTACCATGTGCTGAGATTTGGGGTAAGCAGCTTACACTTATTATTTCTAATTTTTACAATAAGGCTAAAAGAGAGGGTCCCAGGAAACAGACGCTGAGGAGACCGTGCAGGAGGCTTAGCGCAGAGGGCTCTTCAGAACAGCACTTATGAGCAAACGAGGAGCAGGATGGGGTAGAGAGACGAGTTGAAGTAACTCACGGTTGCAGCGGAGGCCTCGGTTAATCCTAAAGTGAGGTATGGAACCTGGATGACCCTTCAGAGTTGCCCTGGATTGAGGCAAGGAGGCTGTACCTTTGTATTTCAGCACTGACCAATCACTGGGTCCCGGATGCCACTGGAGAGGGAGCCTAACCTTGGGCAACGGGAAATTCCTGGGAGAAATCCAACCAGAAGCCATCACCAATCAGTGCTCCAGGCAGCTGGTGGAGATGCACCAGTGTCTCATTCCTGGAGGAGGGGTCCGGGCAGTATATTACATATCACAGAAGATATGTGATGCATCGCTATGTAAAAGAAAAGAGAACTAAGAGAAAGGTAAGAGCTTATCCAAGGTCACTATCAGAGTGTCCTTAATGCAAATTCATCTTAGCTTTCAAAACTAGTACCTGGTATGCTTCTCTCCTGCAGACATTGAAAAGTACAGAAAGTCACTGTATTTACCTTTTTGCCATGGTTGCCGGGAAGTTCATAGCTCGTTTTACTATTTAGCTGAAGTAACCATATTTACCTGCTATACTCCCTGTACTCTGATTTCTCATTTTCTGATTCTATTTTTAGCTTTCTTCATATGCATATTCCCTTCTTTGTGTATCTATATTATACAAGACAGTGTCTCATCCTCATCATCTCCAAGAAGAGTATCCAAATCATTTACACATCAGGTGAACAATGGCAGGCATAAAATAATGGACACTCCGTGGCCTCCTTTGGTAAGCCACATCCTTACCCACTTTTACTGTCAAAAAGTAATTCTACTTTGTAAATGTTTCTCCTTCTATGTCAAACTTACTTCCTTTAAGAGCAGCTGGTAGTCCAATAAATACCATCATGTACATAAAGGCTTGAATGAATGACTGAATGAGCCTTCTACAATAAAAGTCTTATGTTTCAACATTTGTTTTAAATTCTTCCTTGGGACTTCCAAATCAATGTTTCTCACTGTGTTTACAATCTTAGGACACCATGAATATCTGCAAGAATTTTTTAAATTTGTGTTTTCATTTCTATGACAAGAAGCATGTATGAGCACAATGATGTCCATCTGGGTGTTGCTATGTGATTTTGGTATTTTTGGCATTTATGACTTTATGATTTCATTGTTGCCAAAATATTAGTTCAACTGTCAAATTTTAATAAAGGGGGGCTGATAATTCACAAGGTGACAGTATAATCAAGTGGTTAAGAGCATGGAGTCACACTCCTTAGTCTGGCTTCACCACCTGCTAGCTTTGTGACATTAGACAAATTAATCTCTCTCTGCCTCAATTTCTCCATCTGTAAAGTGGAGCTAAAAACAGTACCTCCATCATAGATTTGTTGTGTTAAATGAAAAAATTCAAGCAGAGCATTTAAAACAGTGTTTGCTTAATAGCCTGTACTCAGTAAATGTTAACTATTTGTTATTATTACAAAAATGATAGTCCGACCATTTGGAGACCAAGGTGCCTTATGTAAAGGTCAGTTCAAGTAGAGAAAAAGTAGCAGCAAAGTTTTATCACTAAGCACATGGTAAGAATAACAAACTCAAAAGAACCTTACTGTAGCAGTCAGTATCAGAACCGTGTTTGGAAAAGCAGGTAAGTTTCAGCTGAACTACACCATCCAATATTAAAAGAATGCTCACTTGATTTTTCTGTTTTTTAGTTTTATTAGCACTTAAAAATATTGTATAAAGTTGGTTTTGTTTAATAACATGTGAAATCTATAAGTAAAAGTTTAGATTTAGGTTTGTTACATGTTAAGTAACATTGTTATACAAACATGTTTTTGCCACACATTATTCAAGTTTCATAAACACCTGGCTTTGTCATCACAGCTTCAACTTCATATTTATTCTTTTATAGTTAAAAGCCAATCATTTAACCATTTTCAAAGGTTTATAGTCTTAGCAAGAATATGGTGACTAACACATTGATACATAAACAAGGAAGAAAAAAGGAATCCTAACTACCCATCCAGAGTGAGGATTTGGTCTCACTCACTGCGCAACCTGTTTGCAAGAAGCAGGTGGCAGGCATGAATCAAATAAGAAGTATGAATGACCTTTACATTTTCTTGGAGTTCAATAAAACAAAAAGCATGTAGACCTCTCATTTTTGGTGCATGGAAATTTTACTGGAATTAAAATCAGATTCAGCACTTCTTGAAAAATAACATTTCACAGATATGTAGTTATGCTACAGTGGAGAAGGTAAAATTCTTCCCTTGCTTTTTTCTCTTAATTTTGTAATGTGGTTTACGTAATTTATATTAAAAATATTTTATATTGTTCTAAAATTGGCACAACTCTAATTTCTCAAGCCCAACTATTAACCATGTTTCCTAGTTTGCACAAAAGAGAAGGAACGTTACCTATTTCTGCTGAAAACTGCACCTTCAGGACCAGCACAGACGTGCTTATTATCTAATGACTGCATGAATACCAACAATATGGCACTTTGCTGCTTGGAGGGGTAAAAGTGACAACTGAACGTATCACAATAAGAAGGTGTAATATGAAATCATGTAAATCATTCTTAATAAAGCCAAGGCAAATGTATTTCTTATGCATAATGAAAGGTAGAGAGCTCAAACTTTCTAAGGTCAATGAGGCTGATATAAAGGAATATCATATTTGAGCGGTTTTCTAATTGTGTTGTTTTGAATTAACATATTTAAAATATACTGTTTTCTACCAGAATATAAGCTCTTTGAAGACAGGTGGGGTTTTTTTTCAGTTTTATTCATTGAAGTATTCCCAGTACCTGGCACCCAGAAGTGGCTCAATAGATTTTCACTAAATGAATGAATAAATGAAAACTCCTTAAGACTGTATGTGGCAGTTGAGAGGTCAAATATAAGGTCAAGGTACTTTTTGACCTATCACACTCTTCTTTCTAAATCATAAACCAGCTCTATCCATTTAGAGAAAAGTATTTGTAAATTTTAAATAATAATGATAAAAGCAGGTTTTGGTAGGTATGAACTTTATTCTGGTTTTATTAATATCAAGTACAAACATAATTGACTTTTTGGATAAATGAAGTAATCTGAAGGTAGATAGTAGAGAAACAACATTGTGAGTTTCAAAAATTCAGGCTATTACAACAAAGTCATCTTACACAGGCTGAGAAAATGCAACTAGAAAACATATCTAGGTAAATAACTTCCATTCTACTGTATCACTTTATATTGAATGAAGTATTATTTGGTAGCTCAAAAAATGTAATTTATGAATACAGCCAAGAACACATATATAAAAAGATGATGGCTGTTATTCCTAAGATGTCTGAGAATAAACACAGGTCTGTATTTTACTAATAACACCACATCCCACCCACTAAGTGACAAGGTAACACTCACTTGATTGGTGCCAAGAAAAAAAAGTATTTCCATTGGCTCTCAAGGACTCTCTCAACTACAAATAGGTAAGAATTATACAGATTTAAATACATGCCTTATTCCAATATGAAGACATTTTTCAATTATTCAGAACAATATGGGGGAGACGCCACTTAGATTACAAACCCCAGATAATTTGTAACATATGCAGCACACGAGGTACAGAGTCATTAAGCATTCATTTTGAACACTGAAGGGAGTTTTTGCAATGGTAAACAGCAGGCAGAAGAACGCATTGCATAATCCCCACAACAGAAATAAAATTAAAGACTACCTAATAATCAATGGGCAATCCTAACAACTGTCTAAAATCTAAAGCTTTTTATGGTACTGGTCTTTGTTTTTGAAACTCAAGAAGTTTTTTCTCCCATTTTTTTTTTTTTAACATTTTGTAAACATTACACAGATACAACCATCCAAAGGGTAGGGGACGGGGGACTGCTATTCCACCTCATCCTAGTGATATGAGCAGACTTCAGAGTGCCTGCATGACAATTAACATTTGAAATTTTAGATCTCAATCAAGAGAGTCTGTATATAGCCTGGATGTAACAGACAGGACTGCCCTAAAACAGTGCTTTAGTTGGATCTCATTGGGTTCTAGAACCAACTCTAGGGAATTCCCTGGCAGCCCAGTGGTTAGGACTCTGCGCTTCCACTGCAGGGGGCACAGGTTTGATCCCTGGTCGGGGAACTAAGATCCCACATGCCATGTGGCAAGGCTAAAAAAAAAAAGAACCAATTCTTAAAACTTCGGCTATGAGGTACTGTGATGATCTCTGAGGACTACAACTAAGAATCCTCTGGGTGAGTTGGTAGAGAAGTACATAGTGAGTTGTATGCCAGGTTAAGATCTAATAAATCCGATAAATTAGAATTTTCTGATTCTCCGAAACAGCTCCACTAGTTTTGGTATATCTGAAATCCGTTCTCTTCTCTTCGTTTTCACTGCGACTGCTTTATTTCACCTCCTGTCTAGCTCACTGCAAGGAGCCTCTAAATGGTCTCTGTGCTTCCAGTCTCACCCTTTCCAATTCATTTTCCACCTTACAGCCAGTTCTGGAACCTAAGATGAACCATGCCACTCCCCAGCTGAAAATTCTTTGATAATTTAGGATAAAGTCCAAACTCCTTAGCCCATCATCTGACCTCGTGTTTATGTCTCCCGTCTCATTTCTTACTGCTTCCCACCTCCTTTCACCCTTTCCCTCAAACCCTAGGCTCCACCTGTCTAGAACTACACAGTATAAAATTTTTCACCAGAATATCTGGGACATGACCTGTTCCAAATTAATGATGTTTCTGGAGTTTTGATACCTTAAGTCTAAAGTAGCACAATGATCTCTCAACTTGATCTCACCTCATTCTCTTCCATTCCTTTCTTATCTAACTGCAGGTTCTGGCCCATCAGTACGTTGGGCAATTTTAATGAGCTGCGGGCACCTTTCTAAACACCCCAAGTGGGAGATGAAGAGACAGCGCCCAGGGGAACAGGACCTGTTCTGGTGCAGAGCACCCGGGTTGGCGAGACGGTAGCTAGAGAGACAGGGGTGAATGGAGAGCTGGTAGAGGTTAGAAGGGGTGGTGCAGGTGAGGGGCATTTGAAGACCCCCAGTTTGGGGGAGGGGGAATAGCTGAGCCCTGGGTACAGAGCAGACAAGTAATAATGGGGAGGTGTGACGCCCGCCCACCAGGTGTTGGCGCACATCAGTGGGGTCACATCAAGCAAACCTGGAGCATCCCTGGTCTACCCCATGCCCTCCCGGAATGTGTCACTGCAGCTGCAGGGCCTCCAGGAGAAAGACTCCGGACCCTACCTCTGTTCCGTGAACTTGCAAGACAGTCAAGGCTGTTCGAGGTCACAGCTGCAAGACTTTAGAACTCAATGTGCTGGGTAAGTGAGAGGCACCCGTGGGAGGTTGGGCAGGTCTCTCCCCCAAGAGACTGAGTGTGAAGGTTGGGGGAGGGGCAAACAGAGTGACGGGGGTCCGTGTGTGGGAGCGGGGGAGGGGAGCCGCTAGCCCCCGGATGTGAGTTTTTAACCTGTCTCCCCTCCCCCAGTTCCTAATAGGGTGGAACATACCAGAGAGTACTGCACAGTTAAGTATAGTGTCATTATGTGGGTTAAATAAGTTAATATTTGTAAAGCACTAAGAACAGTGGATGACACATAGTAAATGCTATATAAGCATTATTATTTTGTGAAATTTGTCTCAGTTATACACATACATGTATATATTTATACACATATGTGTATGTTATGTGAGTACTAGGCCACAGGGTAAAATATATTTCTTCTTCTTGTATGTTCAAAAAGATGCATTGCTTTGTTTTTTCTTTCTAGTATATAAATTAAGGAATGAACTAGATAATGGGTATTTGCATAACTGCAATTCAAACTATAAAAGTTATTTATCAAAACATATAAATTTCTAGAATTGGTATGTCCGCAGTTATCCCAAAACTACCGGCTCCACCCTTTGACGAGGTCCTTGATGACACCACCAGTCACTCATGGTGTCTACAACATACCTTCATGCGCTACGGCAAACTGTTCTTCAACGGAAAGGCATGACTTTTTAAATAGCTGATCACTTAAAATGTTTGGAACTGCATTATTTGGATGCTTCCAACTTTGGATTCTTGGACAAAATAGATTTCACTGTATCTGCAGTTTGCACCACTCTAGGCCATGCTGCCTCTGGGCTTTTACCCCAACTCGTGATCCATCTCTATTCTCTTCTGCCCAGTGTAGTCCCCCCTCACCTTCGCGATCCACCTCCTGAAAGCCTAAATTGACATGCCCTCCCTGTGTGTGCCTGTGGCACCATGAGCCTAATGTCCACACAACACCCGGGCCGTGGTCACAGTACTGGCGCTTTAGCAGCCTGACTCCTGCCCTGGAAGGCGGACGCCTTGGCAGTAAACGGTACACTGCTGTATTTCCAGGGCCTCCCACAGGAGGCACTCGAGTACCTGCTGGTTAATAACAAAAAAAAAAAATGAAGTCCTTATTTCAGACCTTAGTATTTAAAGAAACCCTGTGATGAATCTGTCAGATGAGTCTGATGACAGGGAATGGGTAAGATTTCCAAATCCTCCCCCAGGTGCTTGGACTTCAGCCAACCGTTAAGCTCCATGTCTCTCTCCTGTTTCCCATGGGCAGTGGAATTCGAGGGCCCAGGCCCTCTACATCTGCCAAGAAGGATATCGAAAAGACGCTCAAAGTTCTAAAGCAGTGGTCTTTAATTGTGGTACCTATATGCCTTTTTTAATGACAGATCAAGGCACCTTAAACCTTAGGGATTCCTGTCATTCTCAGTCTTGCATGTATTTTTTAGGCATGAAGCTTGGCTGCTGGATTTAGAATAGCCAGAGGAATATAGGTTAGCGATATTGTTTATTTTTAAATGTAAGTGTAATACTGTCTGATCGTCAACATTTTCAACGTATATTTGATAAAACCTATAGATAAGAATTGGAGTGAATCTTTCAGATTCAGGGTACATTATTCAATAAATTTTACAGCCAATTCTCATCTTACTCATCTTATACTAGATTTAATATGTCCTATATCCTGTTAATTTCCCATAAACTTTCAAACATGTGACGAAAAAATTTTAATGTCAGCTTTAAAATGTTCAAGAGTGCACGGATTTCAAAACTCTTTGGGGAGTACATAAGCAAAAAAGTTTGATCACCATTATTCCAAAGGTGTTCTGGCCAATGTAACTGCCACTAGCTAGCCACATATGGCTATTTAAATTTAAATTAATTGAGATTAAAAATTTGGTTTCACAGTCACATTTCAAGTGTTCAATCACCACCTGTGGCCAGTGGCTACTGCACAGTGGCTGCTGGAGAGTGTAGATACGGAACACTCAAATCACCACAGAAGGTTCTATTGGACAGCACTGTCCTAGAGAACCAAGAATATGACATGGTTTGCTCCAGCCAACTGAGGTTATAATACTTTATTCCTTACAGGAAAAGTTCCTCTTCCTGTGATGGTGGACCATATCTCTTGACTTCTACGAGGTTCCTCCTACTCAGGGGTAAAGAGACAGGGAGGGCAAGAAGAAGAAACTTTGAGCTCCTTTTGGAGGTTTGAGTGTGTAGTCAAGAGAATCCTTTCATAAAATAAAGACTTCTTTAATATTCTGAATAATAACTTTTTACCTACATTGTTCAATATGGTAGCCACTAGCAGCCACATGTAGTTATTTATAATTTAAAAATTAATTAATTAAAGTGAAATATAATTAAAAATTCAGTTCCTCAAACACACTAGCCACATTCCAAAAGCTCAGCAGCCACATGTGGCTGGTGACTATCACACGGAACTGCAGCAAACACAGAACGTTTCCATCATTACAGAAAGTTTTATTGAACTACACTGTTTTGTACTATGGATTTTCTAATTTTTTTTCCTTTTATATATCTTCTTAATGAAGGATCCAGAATATTTCAACTCCACTCTTCAGTAGGCTTCCCAAAATGCCAGGAAATAAACTCAGATGCCTGCCTGTTCATGCAGTTTTAACATGTGCTTACTAGATCCCTTACCTCCAAAACTGAAAGCCTAAATATAAATGTGTGGCTAGGAGTCTAGGATGGTCTATTCTTTTAGGATACATATCAAGCCTTTGTCAGATTCACAAGCAGACAAAAACACTGGAACACACAAGCTTTCGGGTGGCAATGACTTCAGAATAACAGAAATGGAAGGAGACAAATCTCACTAAATCTTACAAACTCTCTGAGTGGTATACCGTATTTCTGGAAAATCTTTCAACGATAATGCAGAAGGAAAGTCTTGTCTGCAAACACCAGAGAAGAGTCCTCAGAGATACACAATCTTAAAATGCTTAAACAGGGACAATGGTATCTTTGGGCTCCAAGTTATCTTTGCCCTATTGGTTCTCACAGACAAATAATGACAAGTCTTGATAGCTAAAATGAAGACCACATATACTATACTGTGATTTGTCTGCTAAAGTACAATATTTGTTCCAAAGATTATGATGAATTATGATGAACAGATCTAAGCAAAGTCCCTAAAAGATTAATCATCTTGCTTGCTAGGCAGAAGACTCCCTACCACTTTTAAATTTACCTGATGGGCAACCAGCATTGATCCAGCAAAAACAAGTTTTTCAGGTCATACAATCACCTTGCATTTCAACTTGAGGGAGAGCTAAAAGTACACATCTGTTTCAAAGACATAAAGCCAAACCTCAAGAGGCAAATTTTTGGAGAGCACCCAAAAATATGGGACTTGAGAATGGGTTTTGCAGTGCATCAGATTAGCTGACTGAACTGTGAATACAGCATCTGGCTCAGAAGTGAATGCTTTCATGAATTCCAAGTCTAGATAGGTCTTTCAACTACTACAGTATGGACTGTGCTGAGATCTCTCCCTCCTTTGCAGTTATCACACTTATTGTCTGCTTCTGTCATTCGACACTCAGTCAAGCATACTATCCCCTGTGTTGTCTTGTACAGCTGTTTAACTTTGGTTGTGTGTTTACAGACTTCAACTGCACTGTAGGCTCTCGGACTGTACATTACAGTTCTTTTCTTCGTCCTAACATCTAGCAGACAGTAAACACTCAAGTATTTGGCGAATGGAGATATGAAGACAAGGTCTACAGAAAAGAACAGAAAACCACCTATTTGTTAATCTGACTCCAAAATTAGGCTGAAATTGCTAGGAGACTAAATTTCTTCTGGCAAACGAACAAAAAGCAACAAAACTTTAGAATCAAACAATAACATGTGTAGCAAGGCAGTCTCAAACACATCCATTTTATCCAAATGGCTGAACAAATACCAATAACAGGACATGTCAGACTTCAAAATGAAAGTCTTTGCAGCAATAAAAAAAAAGTTTATATCTGACTTTAAGTTAAAATTCTGTGTGCTTAGAAATATACATATTCGCTTGGAGAGTATTTAAAAATAGTACTTTGGTAGCAAAATCCAAGAGTCATTAATTCAATTTCAATATTTAAAACTTTAATACTTTCACTGTATAGATAAGAGGACTGAGGCACAGTCCAGAGAAGGGAAGTGACGTGCTTTAAGGTTACCCAGGAAGGTGGTCTGCGAAGAGGCTGGGACAGGACTCAGCTTGCTGTTGCCTTCACATGATGAGGTGAAGGATGCTACAACAATATATTGAAACTATGATTAAGGGCAAGTTTCAGGGAAAAACTGAAGTTACTATGTATCATGCTTCCTTTCAAATTTAGAAGAAATTATTTACTGGGTCTACATAATTGAATTTTGATAGATATTTAAATACATTTGACCAGAAATGTAATTGACGCACATGGTGTTCCTTCCCTGGGAGCCTCTGACATGAGTTCACACTTAAGTGAGCTACATTAGCCTAAACAAGATGTGTTTCCAGGTCCATATCTTACTGCACTACTTTGTTTCTATTTTTCAAATTCTAAAGCAAAAAGGATTACTTAATTTCTTTTTGCAGTTCTCATTAACACGATAAAGTGAAGGAGATTTCTGAATTACTTGTTCTAAATTGGCATTTCTGAAACTAGGATCGAAAGATTTGTTTCAGGGGTTTGGGATTCTCTGAGAATTTTCTAAGGTTGTGTTTTTATTTTCATAAATGTAATCTGGAGTACTTGGACATCCACCTCATAATTGTGTAAAGCTATGATTTCAGTGACTACATGTCCTTCTATGCTTAAGATTATAATTCATATTAAGCCTCCTAGAGGGACAGAGCTTAGTTTTTAATGCAGTTTTTTCAAATTGGGTTTCAAAGTCTATGTTTTGGGGTTAAAGTTTGAGTAACACTGCTCTAGATTTCTATACTTTCCAAAATCCTCCTTCTAGACTTCGTTTATTTGGTGAACTTAACAAATATGTATCCAGTGCCTACTATGTGCTAGGCACTGGAAATACTGTTGTGAATAAGAGAGACCAGAACTTGTCCTTACGGAGCTTATAATTCCAGCAGGAAAGACCTACATTGTTAATGAAGAAGTCTGGTTCCTTGGTTGAAATCAGACTTAAGGAGTAGAGCACTTAAAAAAGAAAACAAAAAACAGTTATCTACCCTCCTTGCCAACTGCTGCTGTGGATCAGAGAACCCATCACCATCATCTATATAGTCTCAAAATAGTCTAAGAGCTTGAGGTCAATTTGATCTTATCTGTTTGGAGACAGATAAGACAATCCTCTTTTAAAAATTCTTCAGAGACACTTTATCTCCTTTCCTTGCTTTAGGTTATGTTTCTCATAACCAGACAAAGATGCAACCCAACTAAAGATCTCCTGGTTATTTGAGAAACAATTTTATCATCAGTGAGATTTATAAGTAGTGAGTTTTAGATAAGACACTGTTTCCTTTTGATTGGGAAATTTCTATGGACAAAAATCAATAAAGCTAGAAAAATTACAAATACCTAAAGTGCACTTCTAAACTCAAGAAAAGTTCATGGATAGATGCTAAACAGTACAATGCAAAAACTCTCCCCCAAATTTAACCTTGAACAGAACAACAAGTGAGATTCAGAGAACAGTGGCTACTATTAGCTACTACTTGAATCCTACCTATTAACCATCACTTTAATAACATCCTTGTTCAAAAAAGGCGGGGAGGGGGGGGACGGAACCCAGAGGTACATGTTATCAGGTAAACCAATTTAGTTTTGTAAGTGAGAAATAGGTGTCAAATTCCCTGAACAACAGTTAATAGGTTTGAAATATCTTGGTCTCTGGACCAAATTTTCTAAGCAACAATGCCCTCAGATGAACACTACTTGAGCCAAGATCTCTGGAACTTTGGAGCAATCTCCTTCTCTAGTGTGAGTATGATAGTTCTTACTGGGTTTCTACCCGCCAAGGAGTTCCCCCAAAAGTGTCATCCCTGCCAGAAGCACACAGATACTATAACTCTGAACAAGAAGGAGTTCCGTGAAAACTGGGAGAAAGAATCCTACCAGAATCTTTTAGCAGACACTGTGAAGAGGGAACCAGCTTACCTAAAAAACAACTCCGTATCTGCCAAGACTACAAATCTGAACTCCTAGATTAAAAGTCAGTAGCAAGAGCAAAACGATAACCCGGCTGAAGGTGAAATTTCTAGCCTAAATTAACACAAGGATGGCCAGATGCACAGTGAGAACTTTACTTGTCACCGCAGCCGGCACAACAGCTAAAGCAGGGGAAAACGGGCTTTCAAGAAGGAGTTTAGTCAGAAACATAGCTGGGCCTCAAACCAACCTAACTCTGCAAGCATCACACTCCAAATTCCAGACCAACTACCAGCCAGGCTAACTGTGTGCTCCTAACTCCAAGAAAGCAATACACTATCTGGCTACAACCGAGTCTTTCCAATTCTCCAAAGCACCTCAAGACTTGGTCGCTCTTCGAGTTAGAAGCAAGCTCAAGTCGGAAGCAAGACGACTGACACAAAGGCCATCGTCCGAAGGCGCCTTTCGTACGGCTCTGCCCCTGCCACTCACTTGAAAATTCCTAAACTGGGGGCTCAGCGGCCCCGCTCTTCTGCCCTTGCTCCATCCCGCCCCGGCCGGTAAGCCTCTGCCTAGGAGCCCCCGGCCTAGAACAAAGCGAGGGGCCCCAGCGGTGGGGGCGAGAGGCGCGGGCAGCACGGGGACCGCCGCCCGCCGCACAATGAGAAACTACCAACTTCAGAGCGCAAGAACATCCTCAATTGGCAAGAAAGAGGGGCGGCGGCAGGCACGCCCAACTTCAAACTCAGGAAACCTACGGGCTGGCGGCCATCTGGAAAAAAGCCCCCTTCCCAGGGAGAGAAGAAAAAGGCGGAGGAGATGCGAATCGCCCACCGGGCCCCGGAGGGGAGCCCTGCGCTCAGACCGGCCCCCGCCCCCGAGGCCCGCTTCCCCGCCTTCTCTCTGCCTCTGGTTCGCTGCCCCAGGCCGGGCGGCCGGTTACCTTGATGCGCTCCCGGCACTGGGACGGGGTCCGCTCGTAGCCCAGCTCGGCCAGGGCCCGGGACACGCGCTCGTACATGGCTGGCCCGGGGGCCTTGCTGCCGAACACCGTGCCGGCTCCCTCCAGCTGCTGGTACCGCGCCTCCACCAGCCGCTCGTTGCCCCACACTGCGATGAGCGCGTTCGTCTCGG
>NW_020172768.1:1502988-1546574 GCF_003031525.2 Neophocaena asiaeorientalis asiaeorientalis
CGCCCCAGGCCTCTCACCGCGAGTCCGGCCGCGCCGCCCGCTTCTCTCCCGGGGCGAGGGGCGGCGGTGAGGCGCGCCGAAGCCCCGAGCCGAGGAGTAGGGTGGGGGCATGAGGGCGCTGGTGTGAGGAACCGATTGAAGCCTTCCCACTTCCTCTCCAATCTCAGCCCCTGGGAGGAGGGGTGAGGCCCGCGAGGGGGCCCAGAGTTAAGGAGGACTTGACCATTTCGCTCGCTCGCTCGCCTCTCTCCCTCCGCTCTGCCGCTCCCCACTCGGAACTGGCCTCGGGGTGCAGAGGCTGACGTCCAGGGCGGAGGCTGGGGAGCCCTGCGCAGGGCACAGCTAGGAAGGCGCCGAGGCTGCCGGGGGAGGGTTTCTGGGGAAGACTTTAAAAAGCATTTGGGGACCAGGGTTAGAGTTCCTGCGGCGTAGCTTTTCAAGAAATCCAAGCGCATTATTTGAAGAGCAACTCTGATTCCAGTTCCGGTCTATTTTCTAGTTAATCTGGGTGGGTGTGACGATTTGTAGAATAGTTAGATGTCTTTATTGCGCTTGCATGGTTTGTCTACAACTTAAATAGGTAGGAACTGCCGAGCTCAGCAGAAAAGTTACTTTACAATACCATTATCCATCCGCCCTAATTTGGGAGTTGCATGTTTTTGCCACAGTGTTTCATGCTCTCAAGTGTAAGGAGGCTAAAAAGAAAACTGTCAAGTATGACAGCTGTTGTGACCTCCGGTAATTAGTGGTAAGCGCGCCTGGACCCTCCATAAGATGCTGCAGTTTAATGAACATTAACGCCCCAAGTCCAATACATCACTGTAAGGTATTTCAATATTCTTCAAAGCCAAAAATCGAATTGTTTATCTTGGAGCTTTAACTTGAAGGCCCTAGCTGATTTTTTTGTTCAAATATGAATAAGCTATGCAATGTTTTGTTAAATAGCAAATATATTTTAGTTTTTTTTTTTTTTAAATAGAGCTAAGGTCAGCTACATTTTAAACTCAGAATCACTCCAGAGAATGACATGGTTGTCATTGGAAAGCCAAAAGAATAAGCAATAGGGTTGAAGTAGAGGAGATAATTGTCTCCGTATGTCATATTAAAATGTCACTGTAGTTTATGTTAGCAATATGAAGAAACAAAGAAATTCCAACATTTATGCTATCTCTTCCTCTTTTTCTAAGAAAAATATATAGTATATGTATAACTGATTCACTTTGCTGTACAGCTAAAGCTAACACAACAGTGTAAAGCAACTATACTCCAATAAAAATTTAAAAAAATATATTTCACATCCTTCCAAAAATAAATAACTAAATAAAGGATATAGTCTAGCACCTCAGTTAAGTGTATGAATTCTAGAGTCAGAATACCTGGCTTCAAATTCCAATTCTGCAACCTCAGCCAACTTATGTGCCTAACCTCTCAGGGCCTTGGTTTCTTCATCTGTAAAATGAGGATGACCTCACAGTATTGTCATGAGAATAAATGTGTTAATACAGATAAAACCCTTAGAATGGTGCCTGGTTCACATAAACATGTATGAACATTAGCTGTCATCTCACTTTGCCTGTACTCTCATTAATAGAATCTTCCCTTTGTCGCTTTCTCTCCACTTCTGGTTCAGTGTTCTCATTTCCAGTTCTCTTAAGGGCTCTAGTGGAAGCTCAAACACCTATCAAAGCAAAATTCACTATCATTCAGCCCAACAGTAAGTTTTTTAATGTCATGAGGTGTATGAATGGGAGTGACATGCCTAGAATCATAATGAAATCAGAAACTGCAAGGAGTTTTAAAATCATTGCTTCTCCCGCTCTCATTTTACCACAAGCCTGAAAAAAAAAATCCTCCCTCCTTCTACTGTTAATTCTGGATGATTCTCAAATCAACTCTGACTCATTCAGGAAGCCTTCCTAGATGAAGTGGGTTGACTGAGAAGTCTCCCTTCCCACAAACTTCTGTTTCTAGACATTATTTCTATATACCCCCCCCTTTATTCCCACACCCATCAGTCTATCCAATGAGAAAATCTTGTATCAAAAATAAAATTTCTGGGCTTCCCTGGTGGCGCAGTGGTTGAGAATCCACCTGCCAGTGCAGGGGACAAGGGTTCGAACCCTGGTCCGGGAAGATCCCACATGCCACCAAGCAACTAAGCCCGCGAGCCACAACTACTGAGCCTGCGTGCCACAACTACTGAAGCCCACGTGCCTAGAGCCTGTGCTCCGCGACAAGAGAAGCCACTGCAATGAGAAGCCCGCGCACCACAACGAAGAGTATTCCCTGCTCGCCGCAACTAGAGAAAGCCCGCGCACAGCAACAAAAACCCAACGCAGCCAAAAATAAATCTATTAAAAAATATTTTAAAAATAAAATAATGAAATTTCCGTTAACACCCTGAAGTTCAAACGAAGCCAATAATGTAAACGCTATTAATATGTGTTCCATAGTACAGAGGCACTGCTATATAGTCCACCAGGACCATGTGATCATCGTGTTGGCTTCCTGTGGCCGCTCCTGGGTTCCAGAAGTTGTGCGATATACTTGTTCAAGACTTCATGGTTTAATCAGGATTTATGGAATGGCTACTATGATTGAAGTAATATGCTACACCTTTTATTGTGGATCTAAATGGTAGTCATAAGTAGATAAAATCTCATTTGAGAGATAATATATGAAACGTCTCGAAAATAAAATAATGGGCCAAAGAGTGTACAACAATACAAATCTTCCACCTGTAAATATACGCTACTCCCTTTAACCGTATCACCCCTTATCCGTTTCCTCCACAATCTGAGTCAAGTGTTTGTTTTCCCAGCTTTTCTATGAAGCCTTCCCTAATCTGTTGGACAGAAGTCCTCCATCTAATACCCATTCACACGACTTAGCACTTCACATTCATGTTCTCTGTTTCAGAAGCTTAGTTAATTCTGTTGCATACTCTCTTGCTGTGTTTTATGACTGTCAGTGTGTTTGTTGCTTTATCTTTTTGCCCTTCAAATTCCATATCAAGTCCCGTTACCTGTACCTCTAAACTATTTCCTAAATCTGACTACTTCTCAACCCTGGTCCAAGCCTCCATCGTGTCTTTACTGGACAACTGGACTTCCCACTTGCATACTTGCCTGCTTCCACAGTAGCCAGAGTGAACTTGGTATTTTAAAACTTTTTTCTTGTGAGATATAACGTGCATATAGGGGAGTACATAAAACGTACGTGTACAACTACTATATGAATTATGAAACAAATACTGTATAATCACCACCCAAGACAGGAAACAGAATATAGCCAGCACGTTAGAAGCCCTACCTTACAATCCCTTCCCAATGTTAACCCCTATCTCCCTCATAAAGTCACTATCCTGACTGGCCTTTCTTTATAGTTTTATCACTTGATTATACATCGCTAAAAGTTGTCCCTGGTTTTGAATTTTTTGGAAATGAAATCACACGTATTCTGTGTCTGGCTTCTTTCATTCAATATTATGTTTTTAACTAAGATTCATCTATTCTCTATGAGGCTGCAGTTTATTCATTTTTGTTGCTGTAAAATAATCTGTTTTATGAACATATCACATTTTATTTATCCATCCTACTGTTGAATCTTTGGGTTGTCTCTAAATTAGGATGTTATGAATAACTCTGCTACAAACATTCTTGTACATGTCTCCCAGTGCATATGTGCAAGTACTTCTGTAGAGTATATGCCTCCCCCTCCCTTCTTTCCTTCCTCCTTTCCATGTGGATACACAATTACTCCAACTCCATTTACTGAAAAGACCATCCTTTCCTTCCTTTTTTTGTAATGCCAAAAAAAGGCATTTATGTCTCTTTGACATAAATCAAGCGTCCATATGTGCATGGGTCTATTTCTGGGCTCTTCTGTTACATTGGTCCATGTATCCATTTTTCTATTTGTGTTCCTTGTGGCAATATCACACTGCCTTAATAGTGGGTCACACTGGCTTTATGATAAGTCTATATCAAGTACAGAAAGTCCCTCCTCCTCTTTCTTTCTTCCTCCTCCTTCTTCAAGAGTGGCTTGCTATTCTTAATCCTTCACATTTCCATATACATTTTAGAATTAGCTTGTCAAATTCTACAGGAAAAGCTGTGGGTATTTTGATTGCTATTGCATTGAAACTATGGACCAATTTGAGAAAAACTGACATCTTTATAGTAATTGGCCTTACAATCCTGGAAAATAGTATATCCATTTATTTAGTCTTTAGTTTCTCTCAAAAAATGTTTGTAGTTTTCTGCATAAAGGTCTTACACATTTTTTTGTTGGATTTATTCCTAGGTAGTTGGTATTTTTAAAACACTCTTGTAAATGGTATTATGTTTTCATATTTTATTTTCTAATTGTTTTTGCTGGTATATAATAATGCGATCGATGCTTGAATGCTGATTTTGCATCTAAATAATCCTGACAGATTGGTCTTTTAAAATTGTAAATCATTGCGTATCATTCCCTCGTTAAAAACCCACCAATGGCTTCCCACTGTAAAAATATAATCCAAACTCTTTGTCATAAGTGTGGTGATTTAAGAACATATCCACACATTATGTGATGCTCTTCCAATAAGAAGAATTTATGTTCCTTCCCCTTGGACCTGGGTGAATCTTTGTGACTACCTCGATGAACCAAATGTGGTGGGAGTGACATTGTGTGACTTCAAAGCTAGGTTTGGAAATACCCTGAAGCTTCTTCCAGTTTCTGTTGATATACTTGCTCTCAAAACCTTTAGCCACCATGGACAAAATTGGGCTACCCTAAGTCCATGTGGAGATACCAGAGAGAGAGAGAGAGAGAGAGAGAGAGAGAGCGGGTGCCCAGGAGCCAGAAATGTTCCATCCTCCAGTTATTTGTCTAAACAGCCCAGGCTCTAGACAGGGGGATGAAGAAGCTTTGAGATGACCCCAGCCTGAGCCACCACCTGACTGCAACCACACAAGACCCTTAGCAAGGGCCGCCTCGCTCACCCCAGGCACCCCCAGCTTCATGAGCATGGTTCACGATTGTTGTTGTTCTGTGCTATGCAGCAGTTGGTAACTGGAGCACTGACCTACAGGACCCTTTTACTCTAAGCTCAGCCTACCTACCACACCAACTTCATCTCCCATCTCAGATGCATTCCAACTGCACTGGCCTTGTATCTGTCCTATCAAGTAAGTCAAGCTTATTTCTGTTTGGGGGCCCTTGGACTTGTCATATATCCTTATCTTGGAGCACTCTTATCTTAGCTCTTCAAGTGACAGCCTCTTTCTCATAAGTCATCTCCTCAAATGTCACCTCCCCAGAGATGCCTTTACTGCATGTCTATCACATTACCATCTTATTTTATTGACACACATTTTCTGAAATCATTTATTTATGCAAATTAAGTTTTTTCATATATTTATTGTCTGCCACCCCCCCTCTAGAATGTAGGCTGTTTGAAGCCAAGGATTTTGTCCATTTTGTTCCCTCTACTAGATCCAGCACTTAGAATAGTCCAGGCATGCTTTCATCTTCAACCAAGATGCAGCAGTAGGGACTAGATATACCCTCCTCCCTTGAATAACTAGAAAACCAGACAAAATATATGAAACAGTGGTATTCAAGACAAAGGACATCAGAAAACAAAGGAGAATGAACCTAAGAGATAGGAAACAAGGTGATTGTGGTGATGGTTTCACAGGTACATGCATATGTTAGAGATTATCAGATTGTACACTTAACTCTGTACAGTTCATTGTATGTTAATTATATCTCAGTAAAGTTGTTACAAAAAAACATAGTTCCAGGCAAATAGTAGACACTCAATAAACATTTGTTGACTGTTGATTTTCTTGGACTGTGATTTCTTAGTGGTTAGCGGTTGACTCTTCTATACATATTTAGGTAATACCCAGCAAAGTACTATGTGAATACCAAATATTCAGATGATGCTTTATGAATACTATCATGGCACATTTATTACATATCCATTATATTAATGTTATTTAAACGGGACTAAAGTCATTTTTCTTGACAAAGTGTTTAACTTCATTAACAATCGAAGAAATACAAATTAAAAGAACGAAATACTGTTTTTAAGCTTTCAATTTGCAAACAGCTTTAAATGATAGCATAAGCATGAGTTATTTTTGTATTCAGAAGAAAAAAGAAAGCTATTTCCATTTCTAAAGCATTTTATAAAACCTACTTAAGAGATTGGGGAAATAGATGCTTTCTCTGTACTGCTAATCAGAATGTAAACTGGGAGAAATTTTCTGTAGAACAATTTTAATAAATAACAAAATCTTCAAAAAACATAAGAACCCCTTGATCTAGCTATTCCACTTCTAGAAATGTATACTGAGAAAATAAGATTGCACACAAAGATTCAGTTACAAGATGGTTCACCTCTACACTGGGTGCAGTACCAACAATTAGAATGGATCTATAAACCCAGCAGTTAAATGAACACTGGTTAAATGAACACTGCTATATTCGCTCCATGAAATATTATTCTGACAAGAAAAATGATGTAGTAAATGAATTAACTTAGAGACATGTTTACACTATTTTTTGTTAATCAAGAATAATAGACTGCTCTTTTTGTGGCACCTTGGAGGCAGTCGGCTGCTTCAGGATGAAGCTGAACATCTCTTTCCCGGCCACTGACTGCCAGAAGCTCAATGAAGTGGACGATGAACGAAAACTTCATACCTTTTATGAGAAGCATATGGCCACGGAAGTTGCTGCTGACGCTCTGGGTGAAGAATGGAAGGGTTATGTGGTCCGAATCAGTGGGGGGAACGACAAACAAGCTTCCCCCATGAAGCAGGGTGTCTTGACCAATGGCCGAGTCTGCCTGCCACTGAATAAGGGGCATTCCTGTTACAGACCGAGGAGGACTGGAGAAAGAAAGCACAAATCTGTACGGGGTTGCATTGTGGATGCCAGTCTGAGTGTTCTCAATTTGGTCATCGTAAAAAAAGGGGAGAAGGATATTCTTGGACTCACTGATACTACCGTGCCTCGTCGCCTGGGGCCCAAAAGAACTTGGAGAATCTGCAAACTTTTCAGTCTCTCTAAAGAGCATGATGTCCATCCGTACATTTTGAGAAAGCCCCTAAACAAAGAAGGTAAGAAACCTAGGACCAAAGCACCTAAAATTCAGCGTCCTGTTACTCCACGTGTTCTGCAACATAAACATAGGTGTATTGCTCTGAAGAAACAGCATACTAAGAAGAATAAGGAAGAGCCTACAGGATATGCTAAACTTTTGGCCTAAAGAATGAAGGAGGCCAAAGAAAAACGCCAGGAACAGACTGTCATGAGACAGAGGCTATCCGCCCTGAGAGCTTCTACTTCTAAGTCTGAGTCCAGTCAAAAATGAGATGCTCTGGGCTTCCCTGGTGGCGCAGTGGTTGAGAGTCCGCCTGCCGATGCAGGGGACACGGGTTCATGCCCCGGTCCGAGAAGATCCCACATGCCGCGGAGCGGCTGGGCCCGTGAGCCATGGCCGCTGAGCCTGCGCGTCCAGAGCCCGTGCTCCGCAACGGGAGAGGCCGCAACAGTGAGAGGCCCGCGTACCGAAAAAACAAACAAACAAAAAAAGACAAATGATCTGAATGGACACTTCACTACAGAAGATATATGGGTGGAAATATGTATATTAAAATATGCTTAATGTCATATGTCATTGAGGAATTGCAAATTGAAACAACAATGACATACCACCACACAACTATTAAAATGGCTAAAATCTAAAACACTGACAAGGTCAAACGCTGACAAGGCTGTGGGGCAACAGGAACTCTGACTCATTGCTGGTGGGAATGCAAAATGGCTCAACCACTTACAAAGCTAAACATAGTCTTACCACACAATCCAGCAATAGTGCTTATGTCCACACAAAAACCTGCAAATGAACGTTTATAATAGCTTTATTCATAATTGTCAAAAACAGGAAGCATCCAGAAAGTCCTTCGACAGGTTAATGGAAAAACAAACTGTGGTACATCCATGCAATGGAATACTATTCAACGGATAAAGGAAATGAATTATCAAGCCATGAAAAGGCATGGAGGAATGCATATTGCTAAGTGAGAGAAGCCAACCAGAAAGGCTACATCCTGTGTGATTCCAACTATATGATAGTTTGGAAAAGGAAAAACTATGGAAGCAGTAAAAAAAAAAAATCAGTGGCAGCCAGAGGTTGGGCGGGAAGGGAAGGAGGAAGAATAGGTGGAGCAGGGGGGATTTTTAGGGCAGTGAAACGATTTTGTATGATACTGACATACACACATGCATACATGACATTATACATTTGTCAATACCCATACAACTCTACAGCACAAAGAACCAATTCTAATGTAAACTACGGAGTTTAGTGAAATAATATATCAGTAGTATTAGTTCCAAGTCATCATTATCTCTTGCCTAGATTATTTAGAGAACTGCTTAAGTGGTCTTCCTGCTTCCATCCAGTTACCCTCTGACCTCATCTCCTATTGCTGCTCCCAGCTCCGGTCACACCAGCCTTCTTCCTGTTTCTTGAATATACAAAGCATGTGGATGAACTTCTATTTTTGTTTGAATGTCTTTTTGAAGTTTATTTTATTCATTTTTTTATACAGCAGGTTCTTATTAGTTATCTATTTTATACATATTAGTGTATATATGTCAATCCCAATCTCCCAGTTCATCCCCCTGCCTTTCCCCCCTTGGTGTCCATATGTTTGATCTCTACATCTATGTCACTGTTTCTGCCTTGCAAACCAGTTCATCTGTACCATTTTTCTAGATTCCACATATATGCATTAATATACGATATTTGTTTTTCTCTTTCTGACTTACTTCACTCTGTATGACAGTCTCTAGATCCATCCACATCTCTAAAAATTACCCAATTTTGTTCCTCTTTATGGCTGAGTAATAGTCCATTGTATATATGTACCACATCTTCTTTATCCATTTGTCTGTCGATGGGCATTTAGGTTGCTTCCATGGCCTGGCTATTTTAAACAGTGCTGCAATGAACATTGGGGTGCATGTGTCTTTTTGAATTATGGTTTTCTCTGGGTATAAGCCCACTAGTGGGATTGCTGGGTCATATGGTAATTCTCTTTATATTGAGCTGCATGAGCTGTTTATATATTTTGGAGATCAATCCTTTGTCCATTGATTCATTTGCAAATATTTTTCCCATTCTGAGGGTTGTCTTTTCATCTTGTTTGTAGTTTCCTTTGCTTTGCAAAAGGTTTTAAGTTTCATTAGGTCCCATTTGTTTATTTTTGTTTTTATTTCCATTACTCTAGGAGGTGGATCAAAAAAGATCTTGCTGTGATTTATGTCAAAGAGTGTTCTTCCTATGTTTTCCACCCAGAGTTTTACAGTGTCCAGTCTTATATTTAGGCCCCTAATCCATTTTGAGTTTATTTTTGTGTATGGTGTTAGGGAGTGTTCTAATTTCATTCTTTTACATGTAGCTGTCCAGTTTTCCCAGCACCACTTATTGAAGAGACTGTCTTTTCTCCATTGTATATCCTTGCCTCCTTTGTTGTAGATTAGTTGAGCATAAGTGTGTAGTTTTATCTCTGGGCGATCTATTCTGTTCCATTGATCTATATTTCTGTTTTTGTGCCAGTACCATATTGTCTTGATTACTGTAGCTTTGTAATATAGTCTGAAGTCAGGGAGTCTGATTCCTCCAGCTCCATTTTTTTCCCTCAAGACTGCTTTGGCTATTCGGGGTCTTTTGTGTCTCCATACAATTTTTAAGATTTTTTGTTCTAGTTCTGTAAAAAATGTCATTGGTAACTTGATAGTGATTGCATTGAATCTGTAGATTGCTTTGGGTAGTACACTCATTTTCACAATATTGATTCTTCCCATCCAAGAACATGGTATATCTCTCCATCTGTTGGGATATCTCTCCATCTGTTCGTATATCTCTCCATCTGTTCGTATCATCTTTAATTTCTTTCATAGTGTCTTATAATTTTCTGCATACAGGTCTTTTGTCTCCTTAGGTAGGTTTATTCCTAGGCATTTTATTCTTTTTTTTGCAATGGTAAATGGGAGTGCTTCCTTAATTTCTCTTTCAGATTTTTCATCATTAGTGTATAGGAATGCAAGAGATTTCTGTGCATTAATTTTGTATCCTGCAACTTTACCAAATTCATTGATTATCTCTAGTAATTTTCTGGTGACATCTTTAGGATTCTCTATGTATAGTATCACATCATTCTCCATGTATAGTAAAACAGTGATAGTTTTACTTCTTCTTTTCCAATTTGTATTCCTTTTATTTCTTTTTCTTCTCTGATTGCCGTGGCTAGGACTTCCAAAAGTATGTTGAATAATAGTGGCGAGAGTGGACATCCTGTCTTGTTCCTGAACTTAAAGGAAATGCTTTCAGTTTTTCACCATTGAGAATGATGTTTGCGGTGGGTTTGTCATATATGGCCATTATTATGTAGAGGTAGGTTCCCTCTATGCCCATTTTCTGGAGAGTTTTTATCATAAATGGGTGTTGAATTTTGTCAAAAGCTTTTTCCGCATCTATTGGGATGATCATATGTTTTTGTTTTTGCTTTTGTTTTTTTGCAGTATGCGGGCCTCTCACTGCCACGGCCTCTCCCGATGCGGAGCACAGGCTCCGGACGCGCAGGCCCAGTGGCCATGGCTCACGGGCCCAGCCACTCTGCAGCACGCGGGATCCCCACGGACTGGGGCACAAACCCGCGTCCCCCGCATCGGCAGGCAGACTCCCAACCACTGCGCCACCAGGGAAGCCCTGTATTTTTTTTAAAATAAATTTATTTATTTATTTTTGGCTGCATTGGGTCTTTGCTGCTGCTCGCAGGCTTTTCTCTAGTTGCTGCAAGTGGGGGGCTACTCTTCGTTTGTGGTACACAGGCTTCTCATTGCGGTGGCTTCTCTTGTTGCGGAGCATGGGCTCTAGGCACACAGGCTTCAGTAGTTGTGGCACACGGGCTCAGTAGTTGTGGCTCGAGGGCTCTAGAGCACAGGATCAATAGTTGTGGGGCACGGGCTTAGTTGCTCTGATGCATGTGGGATCTTCCCGGACCAGGGTTCAAACCCTTGTCTCCTGCATTGGCAGGCGGATTCTTAACCACTGCACCACCAGGGAAGCCCGATCATATGGTTCTTATTCTTCAATTTGTTAATACGGTGTATCATATTAATTGAATTGCGTAAATTGAAGAATCCTTGCATCCCTGGGATAAATCCCACTTGATCATGGTGTATCATCCTTTTAATGCGTTGCTGGATTCTGTTTGCTAGTATTTTGTTGAGGATTTTTGCATCTATATTCATCAGTGATATTGGTCTGTAATTTTCTTTTCTTGTTGTATCTTTGTCTGGTATTGGTATCAGGGTGATGGTAGCCTCATAGATTTAGTTTGGGTGTGTCCCTTCCTCTGCAATTTTTTGGGAGAGTTTGAGAAAGATGGGTGTTCGCTCTTCTCTAAATGTTTGATAGAATTCACCTGTGAAGCCATCTGGTCCTGGACTTTTGTTTGTTGGAAGATTTTAAATTACAGTTTCAATTTCATTACTTGTGTTTGGTCTGTTCATATTTTCTGTTTCTTCCTGGTTTAGTCTTGGAAGTTTATACCAATTTGTCTATTTCTTTCAGGTTGTCCTTTTTTTTTTCTTTTCTTTTTTTGCAGTACGCGGGCCTCTCGCTGCTGTGGCCTCTCCCGTTGCGGAGCACAGGCTCCGGACACGCAGGCTCAGCAGCCATAGCTCACGGTCCTAGCCACTCCGCGGCATGTGGGGTCTTCCCGGACCGGGGCATGAACCCGTGTCCCCTGCATTGGCAGGTGGACTCTCAACCACTGCGCCACCAGGGAAGCCCACGTTGTCCATTTTGTTGGCATACAGTTGCTTGTAGTAGTCTCTTAGGATGCTTTGTATTTCTGTGGTGTCCATTGTAACTTCTCCTTTTTCATTTCTAATTTTATTGATTTGAGTCCTCTCCCTCTTTTTCTTGATGAGTCCGGCTAAAGTTCTATCAATTTTGTTTATTCTCAAAGAACCAGCTTTTAATTTTATTGATCTTTGCTATTGTTTTCTTTGTATCTATTTCATTTATTTCTGCTCTGATTTTTATGATTTCTTTCCTTCTACTAACTTTGGGTTTTGTTTGTTCTCTTTTCTCTAGTTCCTTTAGGTTTAAGGTTAAATTGTTTATTTGAGATTTTTCTTGTTTCTTGAGGTAGGCTTGTACTGCTATAAACTTCCCTCTTAGAACTGCTTTTGCTGCATCCCATAGGTTTGGATTGTCGTGTTTTCATTATAATTTGTCTCTAGGTATTTTTTGATTTCCTCTTTGATTTCTTCAGTGTTCTCTTGGTTATTTAGTAATGTATTGTTTAGCCTCCATGTGTTTGTGTTTTTTACGTTTTTTTCCCTGTAATTGATTTCTAATCTCATAGCATTGTGGTCAGAAAAGATGCTAGATATGATTTCAATTTTCTTAAATTTACTGAGGCTTGATTTGTGACCCAAGAAGTGATCTATCCTGGAGAATGTTCCGTGCGCACTTGAGAAGAAAGTGTAATATGCTGGTTTTGGATGGAATGTCCTATAAATATCAATTAAATCTATCTGGTCTATTGTGTCATTTAAAGCTTCTGTTTCCTTTTTTATTTTCATTTTGGATGATCTGTCCATTGGTGTAAGTGAGGTGTTAAAGTCCCCCACTATTATTATGTTACTGTTGATTTCCTCTTTTATAGCTGTTAGCAGTTGCCCTATGTATTGAATGAGAAATCAGCTGTTAACCTTATGGGAGTTCCCTTGTATGCTATTTGTCATTTTTCCCTTGTTGCTTGCAATAATTTTTCTTTGTCTTTAATTTTTGTCGATTTGATTACTATGTCTCTTGGCATGTTTCTCCTTGGGTTTATCCTGCCTGGGTCTCTCTGTACTTCCTGGACTTGGGTGGCTATTTCCTTTCCCATGTTAGGGAAGTTTTCGACTATAATCTCTTCAAATATTTTCTCAGGTCCTTTCTCTCTCTCTCTCTCTCCTCCTTCTGGGACCCCTATAAATGCGAATGTTGCTGCATTTAATGTTGTCCCAGAGGTCTCTCAGGCTGCCTTCATTTCTTTTCATTCTTTTTTCTTTATTCTGTTCCGTGGCAGTGAATTCCACCATTCTGTCTTCCAGGTCACTTATCCGTTCTTCTGCCTCGGTTATTCTGCTATTGATTCCTTCTAGTGTATTTTTCATTTCAGTTATTGTATTGTTCATGTCTATTTGTTTGTTCTTTAATTCTAGTAGGTCTTTGTTAAACATTTCTTGCATCTTCTCGATCTTTGCCTCCATTCCTTTTCTGAGGTCCTGGATCATCTTCACTATCATTATTCTGAATTCTTTTTCTGGAAGGTTGCCTATCTCCACTTCATTTAGTTGTTTTTCTGGGGTTCTATCTTGTTCCTTCATCTGGTACAAAGTCCTCTGCCTTTTCATTTTGCCTGTCTTTCTGTGAATGTGGTTTCCCTTCCACAGGCTGCAGAATTGTAGTTCTTCTTGCTTCTGCTGTCTGCCCTCTGGTGGATGAGGCTGTCTAAGAGGCTTGTGCAAGCTTCCTGATGGGAGGGACTGGTGTGGATGAGCTTCTTATGTTGGCAATATTCTGCATATTACCACACATTGAAGCCATGAGAGAAACTCATTCTTGAGGACACAAAAGTTTGCATTTGGAACCCTCTCAGTTCTACATTCTGCCATATGTATCTCTTCCTGTGACTGGCTCTAATTTGTATCCTTTTATTATAACAAAACTACTTCCTGAGTCCGTTGAGTCATTGTAGCAAAGGATGGAACCTGAAGGTGGTCATGGAAGCTTCCTAATTTGTAGCCAGCTGGTCTGAAGTAAGGGTGGCCCTAGGGATCCCTGAACTTGCAGTTGGTGCCTACTCTCAGGCACACTTGGCAGTCTGGAGGTCTGTGCTCTTAACCTCGGTTGGCTCTAACAGTAGCATCAGAAGAATTTAGGCAACAATATCTAGTATCTCAGGTTGCGAGAAATAGTGGTGTCCCGCAGGCAATGATGGTTTAGAACTACTGAGTTTCCACAGCCTGCATTAGATCCTGGATGGTACCCAGTGGCTCTACGTGAACATCATAACACCACATATTTGTACAACTTACCTTGGCAAATATCAAATCTGAGTTTCTAAACAGGTAATATCTTCCTTTTAGAAGCAAAGAAACTGAAGTGAAGGGGAGACACTTGTCCAAGGTCACTAGACTCAAACACAGGTGTTCTACTTCAACACAGAACTCTTTATAGTAGCACCCACAAACTACAGAAGTCAATGATAACACATAAGCAGGGGTATCTTTATGATCAGTTCTGCCTAAGCCCTTGTTAGGAAATTAAAGGCAACTGGGTTCCTCCAGACTTAGGACTCAGGATCCTTTTCCACATATGTGACTTTCTTCTTTGGGGGCAGTGAAATTTGGGGGAAAATCTCTAGAAACCCAGGTCTTTGCCAGTTAGAGAACCACATATTCCCTTAGAGCTCATAATGGTCTCATACTATTGGCCTTTCCCAGGGGAGGAGAGAATTCGTTACTCTCAGAAAGACCAAAATTAGGTATGTAAGGAAACTTTCAGTTCAGAGACTTGAGAGAGCCTGTCCCAGAATTGTATCACACTACTAACATATGAAAGTTCTTGAGTGCATTGAAAGATGATAAGCCAAGCCTACAAACCAAATGGAAAATGGCAAACATACGAATAGTCCGTTTCAAGAAAAAAAATACAATTGGCTCTTAAGCAAATAAAATATTCCCAATCTCACTCATAATATGCAAAATACAAATTAAAACTACAAGAAGATGTCATATTTACCTGTCAGATTGGCAGAGAAAAAAATTTGGATAACACATTGTGCTGTGAGATCTGGGGAAACCTCATCTGGCACCCTCTTGTGTTGCTGGGGAGATTCAAAATTGGTATAACCTCTGTGAAGGGGGCTTGGCAACATTTTACAAATGCATATTTGCATTTGACTCAGCAAGTTCACTTTGAGGAATTTATTCTAAAAACGTATCCACTGGTTAGTGTAAAGATGTCTGCTGTATATTGAAAAACACTGTCACAATATTTTACAATGCTTTCCATTAAGAGATGAATCTGTTTTCCCCACTCTTTGAATCTGGAATGGCCCTGGGGCTTGCTTGCAATAAAATGTAGCAGAAGGGTTCCAGAGCCTAACCTCTCATGCTCTTGGAATTCTGCCCTTGGACCAGTTGGTGGTTAGAAGCTGGAAAAACACCAAAGACGCTGTTAGCAAAGCCTGGAGGAATGGTGAACAAACAGTTGCTAGAGGCTGAGAAAGCAGTAAGAAAATAGTTATTAGAGGCTGGAGAATGGACAACACGTGTTATGTATGATGGAATAATTGCCAAAATGTTGCCTGTGGAAACTTGAAAGATAAGAAATGTACCTAATAAACTTTAAAATATACGATAAAGAGATCTCCAGACAGAATGTTGAAAGTGCCATTTGGTTTCTTCTAAGGGAGTGTAATAACGCACAGGAAGAGAAGGGTGAGTGAAAGAAGGCACCATGCAATTTACAAGCAGAATCTGGAGGAGACGCAGAAGCACAAGGATTTGCTGGTTTGGCTGATATAACTGTCTCTTATCCCGTTTTCCCAGCTCATTAATATTTCTCAGCATTGAAAGAGTCCAAGGCCAAAAATCAAATCAAGGGTGTGGCTGTGAGAACCTTTGTTAAGTAAGACTCCTGAATGATTTAAGGTAAATGCCTAAAGGACTCTCAGCAAGGGCTTCTGAGAATCTTAAGGATGCTTTCCCGCAGTAGCTCCAAATTATTGCCCCCAGAGACCTTGATTGTCTTGGTATATGTGACATGAAACACCACAAAGTTCCCCTATTTTGGGCTTCCCTGGTGGCGCAGTGGTTGAGAGTCCGCCTGCCGATGCAGGGACGCGGGTTCGTGCCCCGGTCCAGGAGGATCCCACATGCCACGTAACGGCTGGGTCCGTGAGCCATGGCCGCTGAGCCTGCGCGTCCGGAGCCTTGCTCCGCAACGGGAGAGGCCACAACAGTGAGAGGTCCACGTATCGCAAAAAAAAAAAAAAAGTTCCCCTATTTTGATAGCATTGAGTTAATTGGATCACTTGAATACCAGCAGGGAGGATATACACCCTAAAATGGTTGGGGGGTGCCTGGTAGCTATTAGGGTCCGGTTGTCTGGGGGCATGCCCAAGAGGTCCACTCCAAGCTTGAGGACAAGTTCTTGTACCTTGCGCCACCTACCACATGGAGGTGTAGATCTGGTAGGCTTCTTGGGATTTTGGAGACAGCATATACCATGTTAGGGAATACCACTCCAATCTATGTATTAGTGACTTTAAAGGTCACACATTATGAGGGGGGCCAGAGCAAGAGCAAACTCTGTAGCAGGTTCTGGGTACCGTTTAAGTGGCCTTGCTGCCTGGCCCTATGACCAGTAGATTCCTTGGTGCTAGTGGTGTTAGTTGTACATGTGTATGCCATGTAGAGTTTTTGCAAGCTCCACTGGGAAAACTGTAGTGTAGACCTCCAGGGTTCTGCTGCATGGCTGTGCCTGTAACAGTTAATGTTCCCAGAAGCAGATCTTAACCGATGATGGAGAGTTGGTAAATAAATATCCCAACATTCTTGCTCTTCCCTGTGGGGTAGCTCTGAGGTGTGTCCTACACCATCTCCCAGGGCTCCCTGACGGGATTAAACCCCAGTTGCCCACGCTCACCCTTTATTGCCCTCCTTCCTTTTTTTTAAACACCTCTATTTCCCTACTGGTGGTCCTCTTCCCCAGGTAAACTCCTTGCACTCTAATCCTCGTCTCAGCATCTATCTCTGGAAGTTCCAAACTAACCTACCAATAATTAGAAAAATAATTAGAAAAAAAGAAAAGAGTCTTGCTCATCTATGACTCCTAGCCCCAAACAGAGCTTTTCCCCAAATTGAATGTTCCCATGATGCAGTACCCTGGCTTATTGACAGATCAGTGAGCTTTCTGCTGTACTGCAAGGGCATACATTCTCTCTCTCTCTCTCTCTCTCTCTCTCTCACTCTCTTTTTACATTTTATTATTATTTTTTAATTTGGCCACACATCTTGCAGGATCTTAAGTTACCTGACCAGGGACTGAACCCAGGCCCCAGCAATGAAAGCGCCAAGTCCTAACCACTGGACCACCAGGGAATTCCCCGTACATACTCTCTTGATTACAGGTGAAGGTCGGCCAGAAGCCACCTGAAGCATCAGAGGTGAAGTAGTTTTCTACTCTCACAGAGCTTTGGTGGATACCGAGAACTTCCATTCACTGATGCATTCTGGTAGACACTATACTAACATTTTACATGCATTATCTTATTGTCACGTTATAAGTGAGATGTTTGGCCTTAGCTCAGAGCAGTTAATTTACTTTTCCAAAACCTGATCACTGGTTAATGATGAATCTAAACTTTGATGCTGGGACTGTATGACCTCAGCTTATGCTTTAAACCTATATTACTTTCCTTGTGTCAGTCACCACAGTTCTACCATTTGGAAGATTTGGAACTGGAAACATGGGACAGAAGTAGCAATGGTGGGGCTCCCACTACAACTGGGCACCATTAACAAGACGCCGCAACTCCCTCAAACTGCATCTCTCTACTAGATAACTTGGGTTTTGCAAGATATGAGGGTAAGTTCTGTTTCAGTGCCTTAAGTAGGTCACGAAAATTCCTTGTTGAACAAATAACTGAAAGAAGACAGAACCAACTGTGTGTATGTACACCGGCTAATAAAGGTCGTTACAGTTAGTAGTGGGGAAAAGCAATAAACAAACTTATGAAATCTCCTTATGTTTATCAATTAATTTCAGAGACCAAATGTTGGTTTGAATGAGTCTCACTATTTGCATTGATCAACAGTATCTCAATAAAAGTGGGGTTTTTTGAACCTAGCTTCTTCGTATGAGAGTCAAGACAATATGACATTCCGTAAGTGTGATAGATGTGAACACGATTTTATTTTTTGATGGTTGTTAATGGCCTATAACCAGGGCACAACCTCCCAGGTAAACATTTAACTTTGCAGCATTAGTAGATGATTCACTAACTTTTAAAATTATTTTCCCCTTATATCACTATCCCATTAGGTTTGTAGCTTTTAAGTCCATATACTCAGACACAGGTACGAATAAATACACATATATTATTTGTAGTATGTGACAGTTTACATAAGGGCTTCCTAGTACAAAGCGGGTTGTTAGTTTTGCATCTCAAATTAGTTCCTGCTAATCCAGCAACTAAAGCAAATTCCTTTGTGAAAAAAAGTTTCCTAGCATGGCCTGGTAATTGTTTTAATGGATTTTCAATGAGGGGTGAAGTACCATGCTATGTGCCCTGCAGGCATGCCATAAATATGTTTTGACTGACTCTGTTAACAATTCACATAGGAAAAAAACCCCAAAACAACCAAATATGTACTGTTTCAATTATTTTTTTTCTCATAGTCTCTGTCTTTAGCACAGATATCTATAAACATTTTAGGCCACCAAGGGACCTGCTGCAGTGGTAGGGAACTGCCCAGTGAAGCGCTCCGGGCTGTGAGTTTTACTTAGACTAAGATGGTCAGTATTACCTGAGATTTGCACATCCCCAAGGGAGGGAGGAAGCTGCAAGCCGAAGAACTGAGGGTAATGGCTCACCTGTGTTAGAGACCCTTAACAATGGTATAGACAACTTCCTGTTTTCTATGTAAGGTATAGATCTGCTCTGACCCTGGCACCGTGGTGGATACTACTCTATTCTCAATATCTGTTGCACATACAACTGAGATAGAAAAAGGTGCATAAAACCGAATCTTCACCTGCTTGTCTCCCAAAACATTCATTGAGTCTTCCTGTAAGACATTATATATATACATATTTTTTTTCACACAAACACATATGTATGTATATTATTGCTGTGAGCCTGTAACTCTTGCCCAAGTTGTTGTATGATTTAGGTTTTGTAACATACTGAGGATCCTCTGAGGGAGGGGTAGATTACAGACCATCCATGTGCCCATTAGACTGCAAACTGGAATTCAGTAAGAAGGCCCTGGAATGGACTCTAGAGTTAAAATAAAGCGTTCATTTTTAGTTTGAGGAAGATTCAGTATAAGCAAGAGAACAAAGAACCATCGGGTGGTAGGAAATAGAGGTTGACTGCCAGATGGGGGCTGGGAAAAAGAAGCCAAGCACTGGGGCTTAAAGCCGTTCAGGGCTGCCACGTGTGTATGCGGCGCCAGAAACCTCTGGTTTGAAGTTACATTTTTGGCATTTTTCTTAGTTAAGTAACCCATTTTCTTCCATCTACAAGAGGGTGAACCTCTTTTCAGGAAGGAAAAACTAGCATGTCTCAGCGAGCCCTTGAGGAAACTCAAGGGATCTACTCAAGTACCTTGAGTAGCAGCAGTTACAAAGGTATTTTCAAGTAACTGCTCTCCCTGCCTCAACTCCCAAGTCATTTAAGTAGAGAAACAGCCTTTTGTCCTCGCTCTGATTTGAAAAAAGTAGTTTAGGCCAGGCTTCAAGTCCAGGGTTAGTTCTCATTAATGGGGCAAGGTCTGCCACCTGGTGGTAGGAAATAAAATTCCACCTGCTTTTCTCATCTAATCTTTTGCTATACTTTTTTTTTTTTTTGTCACATTTTTACAAAACCCATCCTCAGCCTCTGACTTGGGCTTGCCTGCCCCCAGCCAAAGTCTTGTAACTGGTGATAATGATGCTGACATGTCGAGGAGAATTTTTCAGCAAATATCTGGATCTTAAATCACCTGTAGAGTATTTTAGAGCAGCTGGGAGAAGCAAAGGTGAGGAAGAGGGGACTGGTAGGTGTTAGGGTTCTCCTAAAGAAGAAGGAAAGCATTCATTCATTCACGGAGTCACCATTGAGCACCCCAAACCATGCTAATCAGAATAAAATGCCTTTCCTTGAAAAAAAAAACATGCTAATGAATTTGCAAACAGAAATGTGTAAGATAACATCCCTGCACCTTTAGTGACAAAGAGATGAATGGATGACCAAGATAGGTTGGGAAAATAAATTAGGGTAATTCTTGTTTCCATTAGGAGGCTGAGGAGAGCGCAGAATCGTTTGAGTCCATTAGGGGGAGTGCTAAGTCTCCAGACAAGAAACACACACACTAGGCTAATTCTGGAATATGCCCACAATTGCTTGGGGATATAGCCTATCTACCCCTCACAGAGAGTGAAGATACCCCAGGACCCTGGGGAGCTTGAACTTCCAATAACCTTCTCCAGCACTGCACACACATCAGTTCTTTCCTCTTTCACCAGCCCTTATTTCTCCTTCCATCTAGGTCAGCTCTCTCAAATTGTGGCCTCAGCACCGCCATCACTTGGGAAACTTTTAGAAATGCAAATTCTCAGGCCCTACGACTTCCCAGACTAAATAAATCAGAAACCCTGGGAGTGTTTTTAACAAGCCCTCCAGGCAATTTTGATGCATGCCAAAGTTTGAGAACCATTAGTCTACAAAACTATGTGGGTATGGACCAGGGAGACTGGTAGGAATGGAAGGGAAGGGAAGGGAAGAAGCAACGGTTCCTGCAGGCCAATCTGGTTAGCCCCATGGAGTGTTAGAAGCAGAGAACAGCTGTAAACGGATATGACACTGAACCCAGTGGATTTTGCCAACTCAGCTTGGCACCAGTGTTGTGGACACTAACCCCCCAGTTCGCCCTAGGTTAGAATGGTGACCGTACCACGACCTTCAGACTTGCGACACGGACTCAGCCTTCAATTCGTGCCACTCCAGAGAAGTAGCTGCACAGTGTCAAGTCCAGGTAAGGTCAATCAGGGCTGTGTTAACTGCTACCGACACTCAGTTTCAACTCTCTCCACTCCCTTCCAGATCCATGACAGGCCCGCCTCACCTCCTTGGCAGTGTAGTGTATTGGAAAGCCCCCTTAGCACACCCTCCCACCTCCTCCCACTTGGGGTTGGGATACCTGGATTGAATGGTTTGATGGTTTGAGTTACCATCAAACCCCTGGCAGCACTCGGCACCTTGCTCCCTCTTCTGTTGGACGGAGAGAATACTACAGTGGGCCCTCTGGGTCCGTTGGTTCTGCAATCACAGGTTCCACCAGCTGTGGATCGAAAATACTGAGAAAAAAAAAATTCCAGAAAGCAGAACTTGAATTTGCTGAGGGAGAGCAACTATGTACTTACATAGTGTTTACACTGTATTAGGAGTTTTAAGTAATCTAGAGATGATTTAAAGTATATAAGAGGATGTGCATAGGTTATATGCAAATACTAGGACATTTTAGGTAAGGGACTTGAGTATCCGATTTTTGGTATGGGGGTCCTGGAACCAATCCCCAGAGGATACCCAGGGAGGACTGTACTTACTAAAGGGAAATGCTATTTAAATGTACAGTATCGCGGCACCTATAGCACTTACAGCATGGCAGGCATCATTCCTTAGTATTTTTCTGCCACCCGTTCCCATCCTCCCCCCATCCCGTCTGCCTGTGTCTCCCTACCTTGCATTTTTAGCACAAAATGGGCATTTAAATGGTGTGGAATGAACAGCCGAAGCATGCTTCTACTATCTGCTTTTTTTTTTTCTCTAGCTGCTGCCCAGAAGTGTCAGGCCAGAGCCAGGGGCTCAGACTTTGCCAGTCTCTTCCAAAGAAACCACTCTTTTTAAGGGGAAAGCAATAAGCTTATTCCGGCGCCTCCCTGCGGCACCTCCCTGCCTTCCGGTCCTCCTCCCCACGCGTGGGTACACAAACAGCCGAAGCGGAGGTGGCAGTGGGGGGGACGGGTTCCTGTACCTCCAAAGTTCCGGGTCACCTCGCCCGGAGTCCGTCTAACTGCGCTGCAGACGGGAAGATGGGGCCTGGGCCGGGAACGGAGCCTTCCCCCCACCTCCCCGGGCTCGGGGCCTGTCAGGCCGCATCTGCTCCAAATTTATAGCTCCTCCTCGGGCCGCCGCCGGCCTCTCCACGGCCTCTTTACCAAGTGCAGCCCCAGCTGAGACCCCTCCCGCGGGGAGGGAGAGGACACACCCGCGCCCGCCCCGGGCTGGGGGCGGGGAGCAGGTGTGAAGCGGGGCTCGCAGCCGCGCGCGCGGTCACTCTCCATCGCACCGCGGAGACCCGGTTTCGTTCCCTACGTGCACACAATGGGGCCGGGGCCTGGCCGAGGGCGGCTCATTACCCCGATGGGCCGGGGAGCGGGTGTTGAAGGATGGGGGAGAGGGGGAGGGCCGGCCGCCAGATCGCTGCGCGCAGACCCAGGGGCCGGAGCGCGCGAGGGCGGAGGGGCGAGGCCTGCACCGCGGACATAGGTCCAGTTGCGGCCGAGCTCCGAGCCTCGCCAAACCCCCAACGCCCGGGCCAATCTGGGCCCCCAAGGCCGGGCGGGAGGAGGAGCCAGGGAACAACAAGAGGCCCAAGGGGTCTGGGGAGGGACGGGCGGCGCCCGGGGAGCGCGCGCCCTGCTGGGCTGCTGATTGCCTATTGTCCGCGTCCCCTCCACGCCCAGAGCCCGGCCGCCGCCCCGCGCTCTCGCCTGGCGTTAACTCCTTCTCCCTGCTGGCCCCGTCCGTTCGAAAAGAGCAGCTAGCGCCGCCGGCGCGTGCCGGGGAAAGGGTCTTTCAAGGAGGGAGCCTGGGGGGAGGAGAGGAAGGGGAGGCAGGAAGCAGAGGCTGCACAGAAAAGCACTAGCCGGCCTCCAGCACCGTCCCTCATTCGTGCCTGGGGATCACGGGACTTTCACTCGCTCCCCTCCCGCGCCCCAAATGCTACGTCTCCCCAGGTTGACGAACTGTTCTCTAGCCCGAACTGTTCCGGGAGAGATGCCCTCTTTTTATTTTATTTTCCTGGGCAGTGGAAGCCTTTGTCTGGGCTTTGGAATGCTGAGGTAAAAGCTGGGGCGTCTGGACAGGTGTGTGTACCTTTGACGTTGAGGTAGAAGACTTGGATAGAGGAGGGAGGGAACTAAAGGAAGTGTGCTAGGTTGTGACGGCCCCTGACACCCAGCTCCCTGCTCCCTAATGCTGGGGTGTCTTCTGTCCCAGGGAACTCGCGCTGGTCTTTATGGCTTTGTTTCATGCTCCTCTTTGCCACACTCTTACGTTCCCTGGGAAATGGGCACCTCTGGGAAAGGACCTGAAAAGGGACAGCGAGGTCTAGAGATAAAGCGCCCACCACTGAGGGTTCGGACTCACGGGGTGGTGGGGGGGGGGTGGGGTTGAGTGGAGACCAAATCTAGGCGACAGACACATTTTGGCCCGTTAAGTATTTTTAAGCATTCTATTATGGATAATAGCATATTCTGGATAATAAACATATACAAAATTAGAGAGACTAATAGAATGAGCCCCATGGATCCATCACTCAGCTTCAGCACTTGTCCATTCAAAAACAATCTTCCTTCATCTGTCCCCACCTCTCTCCCCTCAGTGGAAGCTGAAGCTCACCAGAATCTGGCGGCTCGTGGACCAAATCTAGGCGACAGACACATTTTGGCCCGTTAAGTATTTTTAAGCATTCTATTATGGATAATAGCATATTCTGGATAATAAACATATACAAAATTAGAGAGACTAATAGAATGAGCCCCATGGATCCATCACTCAGCTTCAGCACTTGTCCATTCAAAAACAATCTTCCTTCATCTGTCCCCACCTCTCTCCCCTCGTGATTTTGAAGCAAATGTCAGAATCATATTTCTTCTGGAAATATTTCAAAGTAGTCCTAAAAGGTAAGGTCTCATTAAATAACATAATAAGTAATAACATTGTCACGCCTAAAATATACCTCCCAATATATAATCAATATTCAAACTTCCCCAGTTGTTTCAATGATTTTTCTTCATTGTTGTTGTTCAGATTAGGATCCAGATGAATCCGTACAGAGCAATGTCTGTTAACTGGATGTTCCCCTCTAATCTTTCTCTTCTTTTTTCTTTGCAAATGACAAAACTGGGTCATTTGTTCTGTAGAATTTTCCACAGTTTGAATTTTGTTGAATGTATCCCCATGGTGTCATTTAACACGTTCTTCTGCCCCTATATTTCCTGTAAATTGGTTGTTAGATATAAAGGCTTGATCAATGAATGCTTGATTTTTTTTTTGCAAGAGTACTTCATAGGCAATACTGTGTAATCGTATCAGGAGTAATGTCTGCTTGTCTGTTTTTTGTTGTTGTTATATCAGCATCCAGTTTCCAGTAAAGATCATTGCCTGGATCCATTATTTCATTAGGGATTGCCAAATTGTGGCATTCTAATTCTGTGATTCCATCTTCATTTATTAGCTGGAATACTTTTCTAAAGAAAACCTGTCATCAACTATTTGTTTACACTTCGGTACATCCAAGTAGAAAAGGTAGGATAAAGGCTTGATTCTTTTCCTTTACCTATTATTTCTCAAAATAATGAACCAATTCCTTAGCATCCTCTAAAGGTAAGCAATGATTTAAAAAAAAAATCATTATGGGGGCTTCCCTGGTGGCGCAGTGGTTGAGGGTCCACCTGCCGAGGCAGGGGACATGGGTTCGTGCCCTGGTCCGGGAAGATCCCACATACCACGGAGCGGCTGGGCCCGTGAGCCATGGCCGCTGAGCCTGCGCGTCCGGAGCCTGTGCTCCGCAACGGGAGAGGCCACAACAGTGAGAGGCCCGCGTACTGCTAAAAAAAAAAAAAAAATCATTATGAACTCGTGGATTTAAATACATTAGATACATTTCACACCAAGCATGTTTGGATTACATGCATATTGTTAAATTAGGAGGCACCATATTAAAAATTCTGAGTTCTGGTTTCTCCTGCAGATGATCTGGCAATCCTGAGCCCTTTTCCAACATGGCTAGAGCAGTCTGTTGTTGAAGGGCACTGCCCTTGTTACTGGACATTTATTCTTCTCCTGGTCTGCTCAGATCTTTTCTGTTACCTCCCTGGACACTGCAGGTGTGAGTTCGTAAACCAGATTCAATCTGTATTTCATCTTACAGATGAGAGAACTGGTGAAGTAATTTACCTACCTGGGACTAGAAGACAAGTCTCCTGGTCGCCTCCTCAGAGGAGAGAACCAGCTGGACTCTGCCTTGCCTTTAATTTGAGCTGAGTCAGAGACCTTGAAACACCTCAAGACAACCTTCCTCCCAGTTCCCAAAACACACTTTGCAGAGGAAACTTGAGGCTATCCCAAATTCCTCTCTGTCTCTTTCTTGCCTTCTACACCCAATCAGTCACCTACTTGCTAATTAGCCTCCCTGCCTCCATTCCTGTCCCATCCAATTCATCCTGCTCATCAAAAAGAGGTGTTCCAAACCATAAGTCTAATCATGTCACTCTCTGGCTTAAAAATCTGTCAGTAACTTCTCATTGCCTTTAGGTTAGATCTAAGTCAGCCTCCTTTGCACGTCAGACAAGGCTGCCCATGACCTGCGTCTTACCACATGCTGTCCCCTTGTCATGATCTTGTCCTCCAGCCAGACTGAATTACCCACAGGACTCTGCACACACAGTGCTGTCTATATTTTGTCCTCTGTACTTTCTATTTGCTTCTTTAAGCACCCACTCCTTCCCCAGCTAACTCTCACTTATAGTTTAAGTCCCCTTCAAGCTTTGATCTTCTTAGGAAAACTGCTTTGGGCAGGCCCTGGCTGCATTCCCTGCTCTGTTCTTCACTTCTGTGGCCTCCTGTGTGGGTTTTTGTTCTTGTATTCTCTTTTTCAAGTTAGGTTCGTTTTTCTCTTCCACTTGTCTCCCACCTGGACAATGTGGGAGCTTCCTGGGGCCTGACAGGTGCTATGTCTGTATCTCCAACACCTAGAAGCGCAGCACACAGTAGGCGGGTCAGCGAGGATTTTGGTTAGTAAATGAAATTAGACCAGAGAGATGAAGCTTTGTGGACTTTTTTGGACAGAAGGAAGTCCTCCCTTCCCTTGTAGGGAGGGGGCTTGATGCAAATGACACCACTACAGTAAACTCACTGACAGATGCCAAGTATTGGCTAGGGTTGCCTGGGGCTGACGCAGCATCTTGGGGACCAAGCCTGTGTCTGCTGTCCTGGCTGAGCCACGACCCGGGCCCGGCTTGGTCTTGTCCATCCGAGGACACGTGTGTGTGTGTGTGTGTGTGTGTGTGTGTGTGTGTGTGTGTGTACGCGCGCGCACGTCGCCCACCCCTCCTCCTCCCGCTGGGACGATAATTAAAGCGCCAAACGGCGGAGCGGGCGGGCAGTGCTCCCGGGGGCGCATTTCATCGCGGCTGATTAATGAGGCCGGGGAGTTAATGAGGAGAAAGCTAAACGGAGGGAGCCGAGCAGCGGAAGCACTCTCAGGCCCTGGGGGGGAGGGGCCTCCGAAGGCATCTCCCGCCCTCTCTTTTTCAGCCGAGGCTCTGCGCGAGCCACGTGGTCCCCGGGCTTCCACTAAGCTGCCTCCGGCCGGGGAGAAGAGGGGTCGCCTCACACTCGCCGCCGTGGAGAACTTGCTTCTCCTTCCTCCGTGTGTGCCCGAACTCGCTAAACAGAGAAAGAACCTGCCCTTCCCGTCTAAAACCCAACAAAGGACCTCAGGAGACCGCCTTCTTCATTGTCGGGCAGGAGTCCCAGACCCCCTGCAGATTTCATTGCCGACCCGAATTAATAACCAGCTCTGTCGTTACCAACCGACTAAACTTAGACAGGTTACTTAGTCCTTTAAGCCTCAGTTTCTGCGTCTGTAAAATGCGATTATAGTCCTTACCCCACCTCAAAATGGCTAAGGTTGACTGATATGTACCAGACACTCCTGTAAGCAGCTCGCATGTATAATCTCCTTAATTGCTCCCCAAAACTCTAGGAGGCAGGCTCTATTCTTACCATCTTTATTCCATAGAGAAGGACATAGAAGCAGGGAACGTGAGGTAACTTACCCAAGGCCACCCAGCTACTAAGTGGCACTGGGACGTCAACCTACGGTGTGATTCCAGAGCTCATGTCCTTAGCAGTAAGCAATAGTGCTAGTTTGCAAGGTGGTTGTGAGGATTTAATCATATAACACATGAAAAAGACTTTGTAAACTGTTAAATGCTAAGCAAATGTGAGAAGCCACTGTTGTTGTCGTTTTTATTATTTTCATACTCAGTTTTGGACCCAGGGTCGAGACATGGCTGGGAAGGATGTGGCCCCTGAACAGAGAGAGACAACAGGCAGTGTGGTGGCCTCGCCAACAGTCTGCAGCCTTGTGTCTTAACCATAGTGGGAGAACAGAGCAGAAAATGACCTGCTCTGCTCTGCATACCCACCTCTCAAGGCACACACCTCTGCGGTCATACTACAGACACACCAAATGGTCTCCATGTCCGCACGGTGGCATAGGAGTAGTAGTCTCAATTTTAAAGGGTAGAGCTTGGCACAAAGGGACGGGGCTGAGTTTGGACTCGGGAGAACCATGTTCCAATATGAATCTGCCGTTGAGCAGCCATGTGGACCTGGTGAGTCACCTGACGGGCCTGAGCTTCATCCGCCGGTTGGGGTGATAACCACCATAGCTGTCTCGCAGGACCTGCTGCAGCAGGACAAGCACGAAGCTTCGCGTGTGAAGAGTCCTCGTAGCTTTACGTTGCGCTTTGTATCTAGAAATGGCTGGCCAGGGAGTCCAGGTCACTGCCGTGGGGCGCGCCAGGGGTTTCTAGCAATGGGCAAAGGGCGAGATGCCAGAGCTGCCCGATGAATACACCTCCCTTCTCCCAGGAATCTCACTTTGGGATCTACAGCTCCACGTTGCTCTCCAGTCTAAAGTGATTTGGTACCAGAAGCCAATCAGCTTGACTTCTTGCAGTCAAGAAGTTCTTGACTTCAAAATGAACCAGTTTCCTCCGGATGAGTTTCTTCTGCTGAACCAGGGACATGGAGGCTGCCCGGGCCAACTAAAAACAAATGATCTGCCCCTGCTTGTCAGGTACCTTCACCTTCCTCACCAACCAGGCTCTGAAGCCCCCAGCCCTCACTAACACCTCACACCACCCACCCTCACTGTGGAGCCAGCCAGGGATGGCAGAAGAGGGAGCATCAATAATTTTCTCCAAAGGAGCTCGTGTCTAGAGAAACCAATATTTAACAGCCCCATTTACATTGAAAGCGTGATTCTGATTATGAGATGGTAATGAGGGGATTAGCCAGAGGAGAGAAGCCCCCTGCCTGCCGCCCCCTCCCATTCTTCCTCCATCACCCTGCACGGTGGGCTTATTCTTAGAGGAGGAGTTATGGGGGAGGGTGCAGGGCACTCCCACTGGGAGAGCATCAGAGATGCCAGAGCAGGGCAGGGGTCCTCCAGGACCCCATCTGAAAGCCCCTTATTCACTTCTGGAATCAATTAACCTCAGAAAGGGTGATGGGTGACATGTGAGACACCCGATTCTGAGAGTCCTTCTATTCCTTTCCCCTAGACTCAGCTGAGACCCTCTGCTCTCTGACTCTGTCCAGTATTTCAGATGGGCATGTTTAAGTCATGTTTTGCCTCTGAAGTAGAGGGGACTGAAGTTAAAAAGTCTGTTGGGAGAACTTTTGCTTGGCTCCTGACTTCTCTGGCTTAACCTCAAACCCAGCCCCTGTCCCCTGAATTCCCCGCCTCTCTGGAATGGCATATCCTTGTTCTCTTCATCCCACACCCTGCCTTTTAACCAGGCGGTGGTTTATCTCTGGCTCTTCCTGTGGGGCGAGGGGTGGAGGATGGAGAGAGCCCAAGGGGGCCACCCATCCTGAGGCCCTGTTTGTTGGTGGACAATTGTGCTCAGACTGGATAATTCAGTGTGTGATTGTGGTCACGCCCCCCCTTTTGTGCCCCTTTCGGAGCCAATCTCCCAGACCCAGATGGGTTAATCCATAATGCAGACGAGCAAGTAATTGGCTGTCAGCCCGGCCCCCTGCACCCCCTCCCCTATTAGTGCCACTGCCCTAATGAAGCCCAGCTTGGAGAGCCCCCTTCTCAATGAGGCGCCAGCCCCAACCCAGCCAGGCACACATGTGTCTCCGCTGCTCTGCCTGGAGCCTGGTTCCCTTTAGGGACCCTCAGCCCAGCCTCCCCGGGGTGACCCAGCTGCCAGGGCTTCGGAGGCCCAGGGGGAGGCTGTGATGGATGGGAGGGAGTTAGTTAATAGAGCCCAAAACACATGGGCCCTGTCCCCACACCGACCCTCCCCCTCACACACACACACACACACGCACACACACACACACACACACACACTTTTACAGCCTCCTCTGACAGCAGCCCTGGCCTTTTGAAGTAGCCCCATGGAATATTCCCCACTTGCATCTCCCACCTAAGCTGTGCTGAAATGGGAGCTGGAAAGCTGTTTCTTTGGATGCTGGCACAAGTCATTGCCACCCACTCTACCCCCAACCTCTGCCAACCTAAGTCCCCGTGTGGGTTTTGGGCAGAGACGGCTCAAGACTGTGTTGAAAGATGAGCTTGGCCTTCAGTCTCCAATGACACGACTAATGTTGGAATCTCACCAAGTGATTTTCTCTTCCTTAATTCTTGGACTCCATTTCTGGTTTTGATCCTACTTCTCTTCCTACCCACTTCCCAACCAATTCTTTAGAGGCAGAACTAGAACCAAGCCCCAAAGGTGAGGCGGGTATCTACAGACCAGAGCCATTCTCTCTGTTGGAGCTGCCCATCTTGTCCTAGGCATCCCACCAGGTTTTGAGTTCCCTGTCTCTGGAAGGATTCAAGCCAAGCCTGGATGAGAAGAAAGGTTTGGCGAGGATATTTGCAAAGGGACCTACCGTTCTCTGATTCCCTGCACTTGCTTCCTGTCCGTACATCTCTCTTCCTTCCTTCCCTCCAATATAAAGAGCTGTGGGTTTGCTGACCCTTTTTCCAAACCAATGGAGGAAAGAAGAGATTGGCTGCTGCCTGGGCTTGGGTGCCCATCGAGGCAGGAACACTTTGTCCTGAGGAGAGTCCTCAACCTGTAATCTGCCTGCCCTCCTGCCTCTATTTAAACCTTTAAAATGATAATTTTATATTTTCCAGTATTTTTAAATATTTTTAAATGGAGGAAAGGTGAAAAAACTGCATATAGTCCCTCACAACTAACCAACCATTGCTTAGATTTTGGTTTATTTTTCTTTCCTTTCTTTCTTTTATCGTATGCTTGGAAATCACTCAACACAACTAAAGTATTTACCGAATGTCTTCTGTGCATCAGGCAGAGTGCTTATAGTTTTTCTACCTGGATTATAACTCCAGACCTGTGCCTATCTTTCCTTCTCCTTTTTTTTTTTTTTTTTGCGGTACGCGGGCCTTTCACTGCTGTGGCCTCTCCCGTTGTGGAGCACAGGCTCCGGACGCGCAGGCTCAGCGGCCATGGCTCACGGGCCCCGCCGCTCTGCGGCGCGTGGGATCTTCCCGGACTGGGGCACCAACCTGTGTCCCCTGCATCGGCAGGCGGACTCTCAACCACTGCACCACCAGGGAAGCCCAACCTTCTCCTCTTTTAATGCCAGGGTTATTGCTCTGGAATAGGTAAACCCTCTCATGATGGAATATTTGGAAATTCTCACATTTGGGATGGGGGTCTCAGCACTTGTCAAGGTTGGAATCCATAAAGTGCTCCAAAGTCACAGTGGGCCATCCCTTTATGATTAAGATCTTGGAGAGGAAAATAAGGCCCCCATGCTGAGAGTGCAGGGCTCAGGGGGTGGAGGCAAGTGACCCTGAGTAAAGTCTAGCTCCATTTCTGATTGGATGTGGTAACAACACTGAGTGGTGAAATAACATTCAGAGGTTGCTTCTAGGAAATGTTGAATATTTATGAGCCTTGCAATCAGGACCTAGGAGGTAAGGCTTTAAAATAAACAGGCAGCAGGATGGGGGTAGGGAAGATGGAAGGAGAGAGAGAGACATGGAAGAAAAGCCATGGGGAAAGGAGAGAGACACATGAATGGAAGGAAGAAGAAGAATAGGTTCTTGTGACTTGTCAGAATAATGACTTCTCTACATGTGTAGATGGGGAATGAGGTCACAATGATGCTGGCTTTTCCAGGTCAGACCATGGAAGCCCAGAGAGACCTTGGAGTCATCTTCACTCCCAGGAATTGAGCTCCAGGATATGTCGGTTAAACGGAGCCCCTTATGGTGTAGAAAACCAAAGCTCAATGTAGAGCAGTGGAAGGAAGGACTCCAGGGCAGAGGGGTCCCGAAAGACACTGGAGATAGGTCCAGTACTCGAGGTGAATACAAATAAATCTATGAACACAAGTAGCAACTCAAAGAACAGAGACTAAAGACTCAGTGACGTAAGGTGGAGAACCTTTCACATATGTATTTAATGCAAAAACATTTCCCTCTGAATGTAAATCATTAGAGGCACGGGAATATTTCTCTTTAATTGAAAAATGAGACATCCTCTGTTGGATGCAGGGGATTTGAAGATCTTAATTGGTCTCTTCCTTTGTGAATTTTATGCTCATGTAGAGAGAGAGAGAGAGGGAGAGGGAGGGGGGAGAGGGGGAGAGAGAGAGAGAGAGGCTGAGGCTGGGAAATTGAGACAAAGAGTGATAAAAAACATAGTCCATTTCTGACTTCCCTGAAACTGCAAAAGTTCCAGGAATTATAGAAATGAGCAAATGGAAAGAGCAGCAGGTTTAATACTGATAGGTACCAGGAACTATGGGATTTCGGAACTAAAAACAGAATGGTAGAAAAAGATCTGGAGGTCTCAGTGGATTACACTCAGCAATGTGCTTGTAGAAGTCATTCTGTTACTAGAATTATGAATTATACATAAGAATGGTGGGGTGGGGGCAGGGGAATCTTCCTTCTGCTATCCTCAGATGCAGGTCTTTCACAGAGAGGTGGTATACCAAGCACACGGTGTATGATCAGCCTGAGTTTAAATCCTGGATCCTCCATTTAGTAGCCACTTAAGTAACTTTGGGCAAGTTACTTAACCACCCAGTGCCTACATCTCCCCATCTGTAAAATGAGGGTAGTAACAGTACCTATTTATTAAGTTATTAGGAGAATTAAATGAGAAAAGCCCTGCCAATGGTAAGTTCACAATAACTGCTATGCTACACATGTCGGGCACCCAGGGTTCAAAGATGAGTCAGATATAAGTTCCACCTCCCTAAGGGGAACTTGGAGCTTATGGGGAAGCTAATCATGGAGCAAATAATTTAAACATCACATGTTAAATTGTACAGTAGGGGAATAAATCAAGTGGTCTGGGAGAGTCAGGGAGGGCTTCACTAATCACTAATCTGCACGGAATCCTGGCAGGTGGAGAACGGAAGGGAGAGGGCACTTCAGGAAAAGGAAGTGGAGAATGGCAAGAGCTAAGGTACAGAAGTAGAGAGAGCACCACCCGTGAAAGAAAAAAGGCAGCTTGGCGGTGGGATGTAGATGGCCAGAGGGATGGGGTGAGAGGTGGGGTAATGGAGAAGATCTGGGAGAGGCACACATGATCTATGGCGATAGTTGTATGCACTTCCTCTAGGAATTGAGAAGCCATTATCATTTTTAAGTAGGCGAGTGACATGATCAGGTTTGAACATCAGAGACTGGCACTTGGTGGTTGCTTACTAAATGGGGTTTGAACAAATATACGACAGTTCCTTGAAGCAGCAGAGTAGGGGATGGATTCCCAATGGGAGGCTGAACGCAGGGAGTTAGTCTGCAATAGTCAGAGTGAAAGATGGTGAGAATCTAAACTAAGGCCGTGGCTGTGGAGATGGGCAGGAGGTACAGAGCTGATGAAATAGCTCTCAGAGACTCACTGGACTGGCTTCCTCAGGTTCAGGGTTTAAGGGGGGGAGGTATAAAGAATTTAGGAAGAGTCCAAAAGAAAGGTCCAGTTTATAATTGTAACACAACAATAATGAACATAGGAATAAACAAATGAGAAGTATTCAAGATCTACATCATGGAAACTTTAGAATTGTTAAAGGACATAAAAATGAGGCAGATGTTTTCTGCCACAAACATGTATCACTGGTCCTGAAGGGGAACAATATACTCCTTGCTCCTCGTTGTTGAAAATGTCCCATATTTGAGTCTAATGTCATAAGACTCTATTACCCACCATCTCAGTACTACCTACTGCCGACTCCTGGGTCCTACCACCTCATTCCTTGCAGATTTTAGCTTCCGGCTCAATGTTTCTCACCAACTCTTCCCCTGCTCTAATTCTTGGTGGTTCTAATAACCACTCAGATGATCCATCCGATATTCTTGCTGTTCGGAAATTCTCTGCTGGTCCAGTGGTTAGGACTACAAGCTTCTACTGCAGGGGGCACGGGTTTGATACCCGGTCAGGGAATTAAGATCCTACATGCTCGCAGCTCAGCCAAAAATAACCTCAAAAATCAAAAAACAAAACACCGAACAATATCTTTGCTGCTCAGTTTCTTGACCTCTCCTCTCACCACCTTGTTGTCTGCTCTACCTTAGCCATTAATTCCTGTGGTCATACCCTAGTAGACCTTGTCATAACCAGTAACTGAACTACTCCATGATCTTAATTTCAAGCAACCTCATTTCCAATCGTCATTTCCTATGTCTTCCCATTGGCTTCTTCTGATGTTCCAATTCCAACAAACCTTAGAGCCCCACCAGGATAATCCATGAATCTTATTTTTTTCCCATTGATCTCAATTCCTTTTCACTGTCACTCCAGTTTTTCAACTCATGGCCCTACTTCCCTCCTTACTCAGCTTACATTCCCACGGTCAATCATCAGAGTCAGTTTCTTGTAGACATGCTCAGCTTTCCTATCTGACCCTCACTTCTCTGCGTGTGTTTGACTAACCCACCAAGTAGAATAAATCCAACTCTCCACCTCTTCTGAACCTGCACCCAAGCCGCTGAAGGTACCTGGAAAACGTGCAAAACTATGCACAATGGTCTCACTTTAAATTCGTGATCACTAACCCCAGGCAGGCCTCTAACACTGCCTGGTGATTATGTTGCATTTCCCTAGTTGTTAACTCTACTGCTCTCCTATATGAATATGTCATACACACACCTCCATCCTCAAGCCGTCAACACCTCTTCCCCTATCCCACTCTTAGCTGATACCTTTACTTCCTATTTCATGGGGAATAGAGAAGCAATCAGAAGATAACTCCCGGGACTCCCCTGGTGGTCCAGTGGGTAAGACTCCACACTCGCAATTCAGGGGGCCTGGGTTCGATCCCTGGCTGGGGAACTAGATCCTGTATGTGTGCTGCAACTAAGAATTCGCATGCCGCAACTAAGACCCGGTGCAGCCAAAATAAATTAAAGTAAATTAAATTAAATCAAAAAGAAGATAATTCCCACTGGCTCCCACCATCACATCTTTCCACCTACTCATGTCTGGACGCCGTACCCTCTTCTTGCTTTTATTGTGGAAGAACGATCTGTGTCCTAAGTGAAACTGTTCACTTGTGCACGAGACCCCGTCGTCTCTCCAGTCAAGGACATTGCTCCAGCCACGCTCCCCTCTCTTCTCTGAATCGTGGATGTCCCTTCTCTATTAGGTAATTTCAGTCAGCACAGAAGCAGGAGGCTTTCCCTCCCATTTTATTAAAAGAGATTTCTGATCCAACTTCTTTTTCAACTTTCTCCCCACAAATCTTCCCATTTCAGCAAAACTCTAATTCCTTTGCTTCTATTTTCTCATGCCACCCCAATCAGAATTTGCTTCCACCCAACCACCAGAACTGCCTTTAACAAGGTCACAGTGGCATCCACATTACTGAATTTAATGACTCATCTTGGTCTTCATTCTAGCTCTCCTTATTCCATTTACTATAGATCCCTCCCTCCTCCTTCACTTGGTTGCCAGGATACTACACTCTCCCAGATTTCCTCTTATCTCTCTGGCTCCTTCTAAGCTTTCTTTATGCTTCCTCCTCAACTCCCTAAATTCTAAATATTAAAGTAACCAAAGCTCCAGTCCTTGGACCTGTTTACTTTTTTTTTCTATCTCCCTTGATGATCTCATCTAGTTTTGTGGCTTTCTATAGCATTTTTTTGATGAAGGCTCTCAAATTTTTTTATAAGCAATACAAGTTTATTTAATTACTTTGGAAACAATCCCCCCCCAAATGATGCCTGAACCTAAAAGGTACATAAAAATGACCAACAATATCTTAAAATAATAGAGTTGAAGGGCTCTCAAATTCATATCTCTAGCCTAGACTGCTCCTCTGAACTTCAAGACTAGTTCATCCCACTGCCCATTTGATAACACCACTGAGATTTCTAACAGGCATCTCAAACTTAACATGCCCCAAACTAATTTACTAATATTAACCATAAACTCTACAATATGTTTAGGCTTCCCCATACCAGTAAAATCTTGTCAGCTCTATTTATATATACTGATGTGAAAGGATACCCTACACATATTGATGTTAACAAAAGCAGGCTGCAAAGCAGTACAATTAATATGATCACATTTGTGTTTTAAGAAGGATAGAGAGATATATGCTCTTTCTTAAAATCTGAAAGGATACACAAGAAACCATCTGTAGCTACCCCAGGCTGAAGAAGGATAAGAATGGTGTGAGGACTTTGTTCATCTCATACTCTTTTATTCTGCTTGGATATTCTTGCATGAGCATTTATTATGCCTAGGATAATAAAACTTTTTTTTTTTTTTACGGTACGCAGGCCTCTCACTGTTGTGGCCTCTCCCTTTGCGGAGCACAGGCTCCGGACGCGCAGGCTCAGCGGCCATGGCTCACGGGCCCAGCCGCTCCGCGGCATGTGGGATCTTCCCGGACCGGGGCACGAACCCATGTCCCCTGCATCGGCAGGAGGACTCTCAACCACTGCGCCACTAGGGAAGCCCTAAAACTATTTTTTAAACTAACAAAATAGGATCCCTAGCAGCGTATCAGAAATAATAGAGGGGGAAAGGGAAGGAAGAAAAGCAGAAAAAGAAGGTGTACTGGGTTAAATTTCAGAATGTAACCTTATTTGGAAGTAGGACCTTTTCGGTAGTTAAGAAGAGGTCACACTGGATTGGGTTGGGTCCTAATCCAATGACTCGTATCCTTGTAAGATGTACACACACAGGGAAGAATGCCATGTGCAGACAAAGGCAGGGATTGGAGAGATGCGTCTACAAGCCGAAGAATGCCGAGGACTACCGGCATCCACCAGACCTAGGAGAGACAAGAAAGAAGATGTGGCACGTATATACAAGGGAATATTACTCAGCCATAAAAAGAAACGAAATTGAGTTATTTGTAGTGAGGTGGATGGACCTAGCGTCTGTCATTCAGAGTAAAGTAAGTCAGAAAGAGAAAAACAAATACCGTATGCTAACACATATATATGGCATCTAAAAAAAAAAAGAAAAAAAAAAGGTCATGAAGAACCTAGGGGCAAGACGGGAATAAAGACGCAGACCTACTAGAGAATGGACTTGAGGATATGGGGAGGGGGAAGGGTAAGCTGGGACAAAGTGAGAGAGTGGCGTGGACATATATACACTCCCAAATGTAAAATAGATAGCTAGTAAAATAGGCAGTGGGAAGCAGCCGCATAGCACAGGGAAATCAGCTCGGTGCTTTGTGACCACCTAGAGGGGTGGGATAGGGAGGGTGGGAGGGAGACACAAGAGGGAGGAGATATGGGGATGTATGTATATGTATAACTGATTCACTTTGTTATAAAGCAGAAACTAACACACCATTGTAAGGCAATTATATTCCAGTAAAGATGTTAAAAAAATAAATATTAAAAAAAGAAAGAAATCTTCCTTAGAGCCTTCAGAAAGAGCATAGCCCTTGACTTCAGACTTGCAGCCTGCGAAAGGGAATAAATATGTGTTGTTTTTGTCCACCTAGTTAGTGTTTTTTTTGTTATAGCAGCCCTAGGAGAATAATATAGAAGGGGAGAGAGACAGAGACAGAGACAGAGAATAAGAATGAATGGGAGGCACAGAGGGAAGGCTAGTGGGTTCTGCGGGGGCAGTTGTTGTGAGTGGGTGTATTCACTAAACCAATACGTACGGAGTGCTTGCTCTGTACCAAGTTTAATAAAAGGAATCAGGAAAACCCTTGTTCTCCTTAGCCTTCGTTCCATCTGTACTGGGATGTGGACATTTCTGCCCAGTTGCCTCCAAATTTCCAGACTTGGCGGTGTGTGTTGCAAACTAACTCCCCCCAGGCTCCTCCACTGGAACCCCAGGGGTGGGGGGCCGGGGCGGGGGTGGGGAGTGCGCTCTGGGACAAGGGGCCCTGGCCTATTATCTCAGCAGCTACAGGGGTTGAGCCAACAGACCCTGGCTCCTGCGGGGGACTGGCTCCTGCCGGGGACTGGCTCCTGCTGTCTGCTTTCCAGCCAGGGGCCTATTCTTTGCTCTCTGATCCCCCCTCCTGTTTGGCCCCTGCAGGCTGGGTCAGTGCCCCCTGGCACCATTGCTCTGAAGCCAGCAGCCCTGCTGGGCCATTCACAGGCATAGCCTAGCAGGGGTGGGGGACAGATGTTAGTTCCTTGTCCCCCTCCCCAACAAACACACACACATATGCTTGGTCCCTGGGAAAGGACCAAGGCAGAGAGAGTGATGGGAGGCTACAGGCTCTGGTGGGATGTAAATGGACTGTGTGTGTGTGTGTGTGTGTGTGTGTGTGTGTACTAGGGAGAGGCAGGGGCAGTAATCAGTGTGAGATAGGGGGGCTGTCCTCAGACTGCTCTCCTGGGCAATTACATGCCAGCAGCTCATCCACTACCGGCTGGCATGCAGGCTTTGAACCACCAAGAAGCTTCCCATACAGCCCCCAGCTTGGCCACTGAAAATTCCCAGCTATGTTCTCTGGCCTATGTGATGGCTCTAGGCCATGGAAGTTGACCTGGGGTAGCTATTCTCTCCATAAACACACACGCCCACACCCCAGACACACATTTCTTCCCACCAGACTCCATAACCCTATCAGAAGAAACTTACCCTCTCTCTCCAAAGACTCAACTCTCCCCATCCTCTCTGCTTCTTGCTACTCTCTTTTTTTGCCAACTCCCCTCAAAACTTCCTTTTCTCTTTTTTACTCTTTCTGAAGTGCAGACTGTTGCTGATAAAACCCTGGGAAGGAAGTAGTCTCCTGCGGCAGCAGAAGGGAGGGGCCTGGAACTCAAGTCCTTTCTCCAGCCTAAGGTGGAAGTTAGACGAGGACCCTCCAATTATAGTGCAGACACTGAGTGCTTTAGGTCAGGGGTCCCCAACAGCTGCTCTGCATCGTTCGCCTTACCACCTGGACCATTCCCCTACCCACCCCTCATCGGTGGAAAAGATTGTCTTCCACAAAACCGGTCCCTGGTGCCAAAAAGTTGGGGACCGCTGCTTGAGGTGCTGTACCAGCGCCTGTGGTCTACAGGTTAGGAAGGGGAGACAGATGCAGCGAGTTACCTACTCTCTCTAAATAAGAGGTAGAAGCCAGAGTTGCGTTGGTCGTTTGTGTGGTGAGGTGGGGCAGGCAGTGGGGAGACGAACAGGAGGCAAACTCCTTCCAGAACTGCCTGTGGGAACAGCATAGAGAGAAGCAGGACTGGAAAATGTGCAGGGCCAGTGTCCAGGCTGCTCATCGGACCTTAAGAAAGGGAGGCTGGGCTTTTTCTGCCCACTCTCTGCCCCACGCTCTACTAAATCCAGGGCTCCAGGGACCCTGAGCGGGCTGGGAATTGGGCTGTGGTTGGGAGGTGTTTATTCTCCAATACACCCCAGTTGAGTACTGCACCCTCTTTTGGCATTTAATATGAGTTGGTTTAAAGGGAGAGTATTCTAGAGATACAGAGAAGTACAAAAAAGGAAAGAGAAGAAACAAGAACAAAAAGTGGGGAGAGAGAAAAGAGTATTGAGAAGGAGTGAGGCATAGAAGAGGGACAGGAGATTTGGGCCAGGAGAGTCTCGGAAAGGAAGAGAGTGGCCCTACTTTGTCCAGCCTCCAAACCCAGAATGCCAGGGATTAGGAAGCAGCCTTGCCCATGGGCTGAGTTGCAGCCTCCGCTCAGGGAACCCTGAGCAAATAGCCCTGATCCCCACATAAAGGGCCAATTAACTGCGCTGTCTCTGGGAACAAATCCGCTAACAGGGTGACAAGCCCCTAGACGCTGGCAGGCCCTGTGTTTGCTGAGAGGCCCACCGGGAGCAAATCAGGGGATTAGGAGGGGGCAGGAGCCACATGGTGGGATGCGGTTTCCTGTCTGCTGCAGCCCTCCCTGCCCCAGAGCAGGGCTGGTGCCAGGACGCCGGATTTCTTGTCCTGGTTCATCCTCTGACGTGATGGAACCCAGGTGACCTGGGTGGGTCAGCAAGGAGGGGAGCAGAGGGCTCCTGAACCGGGAATCTGAAGCATCAGAGCAGAGCAAGTAGTCCAATTTCTCCTTAACGGATGGGCAAACAGGTCCAGAGTGTGAAATCTCACTGGCAAATATAGGATTGGGACGTCTGGGTTCGTCATTCCTGAAGGGATTGATTTCTGGTGGGAAAATCTAACCCTTATCACCTCTCTTATCTGAATGCAGCCTCGTCCTGGAACAAGGATCAGACGTCAGGTCCTATCTCTTAGTAACTGGTCCTTGAGAAAGAATGTCACCAGCTCCTCTCCCACCTACCCCAATTTAAGGTCCGCTGGGGTTTAAGTCGTTTGTGGGGCGCCAGATTCCTAGTCCAGCAAGGACAGACGGGGTGCTGAAAGAACAGCTCCTAGGGCGCAGCCTCCGGTGGGGCACGCCCTGCCCCACTGCCCCGCCCCGCCTCCGCCCTTCTTGCTTCTGTCCTGGCTAAGTCACGCGCAGAGCTGAGGCGGGGCGGGGGGCCGTAGGAAGGCACCTAAACGTCCGTTCGTTTGAGGCCCCCGAGGGCTGCTCTGAGGATTGAGGGAGGAGTTTGGGGACAAGCCCCCACCCCTTGACTAAGTCTCTAGTTCACTTGAGCGCTGCCTGCCTGAAATACCCAACTGCTGACTTAGCTTACGATGGGGTCTACGTCTGTGTAACACCCACCCCTCAGGATGTTGACCTGTTCACCCGCCTTCTCCCACTTCGGAAGCAGCCACTCCTCAAAGGTGATCTCCTCACACGGAGCCCTCCGGTTGAACCAGAATCCCACCATCAGCAGGGCCTTAGCTCAGATAGGCCCGGGTCTCTCTTCCCCTGACACCCCAAGGCCACCCCTAGCCTAGGAAAGTGTGTGTGTGTGTGTCTGTGTGTGTGTGTGTCTGTGTGTGTGTGTGTGTGTGTGTGGAGGGGGGCGACTGGGAGATCTTCAGGTACAAAGAACGCCAGAAAAGCCAGAAGCAAGCGGGTGGGGGGGTGTCGTGTCCCCTCCCCCTAAGGAGGATCGTTATCAAGTTTGAACTGATTTGAGCGAGTCTTCCATCAACCCCATGTCTTCTCTTGCACTTGCCTTTACAGGAACAATATTGCTCTCTTTGTCTTAGCCCCAGCCTCCCTGGCTCCCCTTCAGTCTCCTCCGAAAGGTGAGACAATTTAATAAAATATGTCAGAGCAAAGTAATGCGAAAGCATGCCGATAGATACGAGATGCCTGGTTTTCCCTGGGCTTTCCGCCTCCAGTTTTATCCCTGTTGAGTATCCTCAGGAACTACTAGATTAGTGGTGCGTCTGGGGCAAGGACTCCCCGGTCAAGACGCGCCACCTCATCCCCCGGTCTCTCGGCTGCAAACCAGGCGACTGCTGGGCAAAGGGGTGGACGCACCGCGGAATTATTCTCCACCCACTCCCAACTCCCGCCCCAAACCACGCCAGCCGTCCGCACTCCCGCAGCAAAGCCCGGGGACTTGGGAGGAAGTGGAAGCCAGGACTCGGAGAGCTAGAGGAACGGTCTGGCCCTTCGCCTCAGTTTCCTAAAAGAGGAAAAGAGAGGAGGGATTCCTCCTTTGAAGTCAGGCAGAAGGGCAGAGTCCGAAAGAGCCTCATCCCTCATCTTGGGTGCTTTGAGAAAGGAGGGACACTCTCCCGAGGTGTCCAGAACCGACGCGGGACTCGGGGAGCGGGGCGGGGACTCCGCATCTCGCGCGCGACGCGACTCTAGTCTCTGGCCCTGCTAGTGGCCGTCGGGGTGGGGGTGGGAGGGTGGAAGGCGGCGGATTAATCCCTTAATTACGCGGTGATCCGCGTGGCACCTGCTTTCTGCCCGCCCAGCTCCCGGGGGACCCGGGCACGGGGGGGTGGAGAGAGAAGGACGAGGGAAGGAGGAGGGCACGCGGAGGCACGCGCGGTACCCAGGCGCGCCGGCAGGAGAGCGGCACCGTGGCTGGGACAGCGCGCAGAAGCTGTAGAGGGGCTTACGGCTCCCGGCCCGCGGGTCTCAGACCCAGGGGCTGGGCCCCGAGCCCCCAGCCCCGGTCCCAGTCGGGTCGCGCCATGCTGCGCTACCTGCTTAAAACGCTGCTGCAGATGAACTTGTTCGCGGACTCCTTGGGCGGGGACCTCTCCAACTCCAGCGACCTGCTCTTTGGCTTCAACTCCTCGGTGGCGACGCTCAACCAAAGCCAGCTGACCCCCGGCGATCCTTATCTCAACGGTGAGACCCTGCCCCACGGGGACTTCGGGTCCAGGGATGGGGTAAGGTGGGAGGGCGGCATGGACGGGGAGTCCAAAGCGCTCCTGCCCCAAGGTTCGGGACCCAGCTACGCCCTCCCGCGCCTCCCGGGTGGTGGGGACCAATGGATAGTTTGGGGCTTAAAGCACCTGAGTGGGGATATCGGCGGGAGGTCGAGGGCTTGGGAGGAGTTGGCAGCTGAGCCACCACTCCTCTCCTCCCCAACCGATGCCCACGGCCACCCCAGGTGAGAAGAACCGGAGTAAGAGAGGCCGGGACCCACAGCACGGAGGGTAGAGGAGGGGGCGCGGTCGCTGGAGGGCCTGGGCCAAGCCGGGCCACTCGGTGACCCACCCAGGTAACAGGTTTCCGTTCGGGACCCTAAGTTTTCCAAGAACTCACTTAGGACGAGGGTGATGACGCCAAAATGTTAAATGTGTTTGCTACAGAAGGCGACAGAGGCGGCGACCATTTCAGGGAAACTTAGAAGTTTGCCCCTCAGAGGTAGAACTCACCGCCGGCTCACCCCGGCAGAGCTGCGGCGGGCGGGCAGCGCTGGCGGGGAGGTCATTACCGCTAATTACGGTGATTAATAAATGATTGAGACAGCGCGCTTTCCCCTAGCGCTGCGGGGAGGCGGCGAGAGTACATCTGCCGGAGCCTGGGGAGAGGGCCAATTGCGCCCCCTGCCGGCAGCATCGGGAACTCCCGCAGCCCTGAACGACTTTGCTGTTGATCCCCCTCTGGGCACAGCCTTCATCCCTCCGCCTCTACCCGCTCGAATCTACCAGCACCGTGCTGGGGACTCCAAGGTGGCAAGAAAGGAGACCCAGGCAATGGATGTGTGTTTGTGAGTGGGGTACTCCAGGTGCTGGGGGAGGAGCGCCAGAGCCTCATTAGCATGGTCATTAGCTATTCATTAGCTGCTGTCGAAGCATCTCCTGACACCGGGAATGACAGGGAAGAAATTCCAGGGAAAGGACGCCTGCAGCTGTGTCTACAGGAATTAGGGGGAAAGAGCCGATGAGAAGGGTGTGGTTTGTATGGAGGGAGCAAGGAGGAAGGAGATGGGGAATGAGATGGGATTCTCCAACCTCCTGACCCTCTTAGATTCCCAGGAGGTTAAGCACAGAGCCCTTCTCACGGACACCCCAGACGCGCCTCTGCTCCCCCAGCGCTCTTACAGTGTTTACACCACACATCGTCTCATTCAAACTCGAAAATTCAAGGAGGTGCGTTGATGGTCACATTTTGTGACTGAGAAAACAAACTCAGAGCGGATGAATAGTATCCTAATGGTCACGAAAGCAACGTAAAGCTTGGCAATAACAAACCAACTTCCATTACACCCAAAGGCCATGCGAAGGGGGGAAAGGGAATTTTGGGGCCTGGAAGAATCTGATTCAGGTAGAGACTGTAGAGGTCAAGATAAGGTAAGGTGAGCCAGGGAGGAAGAACCCTTAACTAAAGGTAGAATAGCCATATTCATGGAGTCTTCTTCCAAGTGCTTTACATACACTCTGGTCTTGTGACAACCCTATCACCAGTGCCACATTACAGGTAAAGAAACTTCGACTCAGACAAGTTCAATAATTCGCCCTAGTTCTGACAGCTAGGAAGTGTCAGCATCTGAGATTCCAGCCCCGGTCGGTTCCACGATACCCCTTGAGCTCTTATCCACTCTAGGGTCGCTCACGTGGGGTCTGGTCTGCCTAAACGGGGACTGGAATGGGATGGAGGAGAAGAAATGAGTGAGAAGCAGAGGTTTCCATCTGAAAGGGAGGAAATCGAGAAAGATTCCTTCCTTCCCTAAGTGCGAGGGAAACCGATCTTCTTGTCCCTAACCAGTTAGATACCCTCTCCCCAGGATAGCAGCAGCACGGGGCAACCCGTGCAGCTTTGTCTCCACTAGAACTTCTTAAGAGCCGGGGCTGAGAAATGAAACCCAATCCCGTACAGAGAGGCTGGAAGCAAGAGGGCCC
>NW_020172768.1:1546708-1554875 GCF_003031525.2 Neophocaena asiaeorientalis asiaeorientalis
AGAAGGAAGGGGCTGTCCTTGGTTATTTAAGGACACCAGGTTACGCGAGGCGGCAGCGACGCCTACTGGCCATAGGTTACAAATCCACTTTTGACGAATCTGGGGGTGGGCGTCTGAGCTCAACCCGTTCGAGGATCCTGGATCCCAAACTGCAGAAGAAGAAGCGAGCAGAAATCTGTAGGCCAAGTGAGGGGCAGGAGTAGACATGCGGGTGAACGGATCTGAGTGACCAAGGAAAGTGAGGGATTCCTCTCTCAATGATTCTTAGCCTTTCTTAACTATATCAACCTGTAGAATAATCTGTTGAAAACTATGCCCTCTTAGAAAAGGAGCGTTACTCACTATTCCACCATCATTTGCGTTCAATTCCCGTGACTTCACAGGACCCAGAAACGTGATTATCTGTGGGGTGTCAGTAAGAGGGCACTGTGCCTATTCACGGGCTCCAGGATAAGGAGTCCTAGCCCTCAGCCCATCATTCACTTCTTCCCTTTCCTAAGCGGGGGGCCCCAGGCTGGGCCACAGCCTCCATATCGCTGGTCCGGGACCGCGCGGAGGCGAAGAACAAATTGTCAGCGCTGGTGCACCGCTTATGGCTGTTCACAGGTCTGTGAACCAGCGCGGGTGGGGGACTGAAAACCAGTCGGCTAGAGGCGCGGTCTACTTGCCAAGCCGTGGCCCAGTCACTCTGCACTTCAACTTGGCAGGAGGCTGGCGTCGTTAGCCGGCCTAGAAAGCCGGCCTAGGAGCAGGTGTCCAGATTCCTCTACTGATCTGCCTGTCCGCAGCCATCTTCTTTCCAGCCTAAGAACGTGCGGGGCACCTGTCCCGAAGGAGATACTCGACCCTACACACAGAGAGGGTGGGCAGGAGGGGATCTTTCTTCTCTCTGGAGATTCGATCTTTCTCCCGGTTTCCGGGTCTGAATGCTCTGCGCCCCCCACCCCCCTCAGGGTCAAAGGTCGGGCCGAAGGACGCGATGCCGCGCATCGTGGAGCAGCCGCCAGATCTGCTGGTCTCCCGAGGCGAGCCGGCCACGCTGCCCTGCCGCGCGGAGGGCCGGCCGCGGCCCAACATCGAGTGGTACAAGAATGGGGCGCGCGTGTCCACCGCGCGCGAGGACCCGCGCGCACACCGCCTGCTTCTGCCCAGCGGCGCTCTCTTCTTCCCGCGCATCGTGCATGGGCGCCGCGCGCGGCCGGACGAGGGTGTCTACACTTGCGTGGCGCGCAACTACCTGGGAGCGGCGGCTAGTAGAAACGCCTCTCTAGAAGTGGCAGGTAGGAGTCTCCTGGTTGCTTCCAGAGCCTCGGGAAGGCGAGAGGGCACCGGGTAATCCCATCCAGAGCTAGGCCCAATCTCAACCCATTCAGCAGCTTCCCTTTGGGACTAAGACCTTTGGTCTCTAAAGCCCTCGCTTTGGTCGGATGAGGAAGTGGGCCTGGTGTTGTCGCAACCCGGGAAGAGTTCCGGCCTGCGGTCTGTGGTGATCCACCTCTCCCCAAAACACTTTCCTGTGTCCTCACCCAGTTATGTCACCCCATACCCTATTTATTCCCCTGGTCATTCATTCTCTCTCTTTCTCTCTCTCTCTTTCTCTCTCTCTCTCACTCTCGCTCTCCCTCTCTCCAGTCCTCCGCGATGATTTCCGGCAGTCTCCTGGGAACGTGGTGGCGGCCGTGGGGGAGCCCGCGGTAATGGAATGCGTGCCCCCCCGCGGCCACCCAGAGCCTTCCGTGTCCTGGAAGAAGGATGGTGCTAGACTCAAGGAGGAGGAGGGAAGGATCACGGTGAGGGGTGGGGCCACGGCTGGGGATCCGACCGGGAGCCAGGGTCAGGGCCAGGGACATCCTGAGGGGCGAAGCCCTAGGCTAGGAGTCTGGGACATGTGTCAGAGGAGGAAGGCCTGAATCTATAGGTCTTGGAGGGGCGGGGGGAAATGACCTGGAGGCGATAAGACAAGAGATTTGAAATTGGGGTATTAGCTAACCAGAGGTTGAGAGTCAGCTACTGAGTGGGGGATAAATCAGCAGAGGTAGGACGGAATCAGTGTAAGAAGGTGGGGATTATGATGCCCCAGGGACTGGTGGGAGGTGGTCTGGGCTGTGGGAGAAATGATACACTTGAGACCCCACCTTGCGCAAATCACTCAAGGATTCCTTATCTGATAAGTGGGGCAAATTCACTGGTCTTCTTCATTGGCTTGCCGTGAGGATCAGATAAACAAATATGCTTTGATGGCTATAAAGGATCAAAGTTTCCATTATTACTCTGCAGCTCCGTGGAGGGAAGCTGATGATGTCACATACGCTCAAGAGTGATGCAGGGATGTATGTGTGCGTGGCCTCCAACATGGCAGGAGAACGGGAGAGTGGGGCAGCCAAACTTGTGGTCCTGGGTAGGCACGTGGGGTTTTGGAGTTATGGGAGTGTGTAGCCTGGGGAGTGAGTAACTGAGCAGACCTCCTGACTACTCACTCACTCACTCTGCACAGAGCGTCCCTCATTCCTGCGTAGACCAATGAATCAGGTGGTCCTGGCTGATGCCCCCGTGGACTTCCCATGTGAGGTGCAGGGGGATCCCCCGCCTCGTCTACGCTGGCGCAAGGAGGATGGGGAACTGCCCACAGGCAGGTGAGAAGCCCCCTCCTACTGCCTGTAAGGAGACCCAATCAGCTCAAGAACATACCCAGCCCTAGAAAACTGGGGCGGGGGGGGGAGGAAAGGAAGGCAGATGCTTCTCACTTGCTGGCACAGAGAAGTCTGTTCCCCAGAGCCTGTGGCCCCTGCACTAACCAGTCCCCACCTCCGTTCATGGGTCCATGGGTAGCAGCTTCTGTCCCTGTTGAGGTCTACCTTGTCCTTATGTACCCTGATCCTGGTGTCTGTCCTGGGGTGGGTGAGAAAGGGTTTGTAGCTGTGGCCAATCCAGCCTGGGGGTGGGGGGTGGAGCAGGTATGAGATCCGGAGCGACCACAGCCTTTGGATCGGGCGTGTAAGCGCTGAAGATGAGGGGACTTACACCTGTGTGGCGGAGAACAGCGTGGGCCGCGCCGAAGCATCCGGCTCCCTCAATGTTCACGGTGAGGGCCCCACCTGGGACTGCCTGCAGCAGGGATGAGACGAGGGAAGACGGAGGATGGGTGGAGGTGGAGAATGAGGAGAAAGGACAGAGCAGGAGATATGAGTGCATCCCCTGAGACTTCTGGAAGGAGAGGAAGGATGGGAAAGCTAAGCAGGCTTGAGCAAAAGGCGGACATCTGCTCCTGCTTAAGCCAAGCTCAGGCGTCTCTCTCCTGTTCCCTCTGTCTCCCTTCTTAGTACCCCTGACTCCCTGTTCCTTTATCTCCCCTCCCCTTCCCAGTCCCACCCCAGCTGGTGACCCAGCCCCAGGACCAGATGGCGGCTCCTGGAGAGAGCATAGCTTTCCAGTGCGAGACCAAAGGAAACCCCCCGCCTGCCATCTTCTGGCAAAAGGAGGGAAGTCAAGTAGGTGGCCAGCTCCACAGGCCTTCCCACCAGCTTCTCCTCTGGGTCTCAGCCATCCTCCTTCTACATTCTGCAAACTTCTCTCTGGGGTTCAGTCTTAGCTTTCCTTCCAGAAACCTGTGCAAGTTATTTGGGAGGATTAAATAAGATACTGAATATAAAAGGCCTGGAACATATGATAATATGTTTTGGTGGTAGGGAACAGTCCTGTATGGTAATTTCTTGGAGAATCTTTCTGTTTTGGGCAAGGCTGTCCTGAGGATGTAGCATGATCCAATTAGATCCTTCCTCCTCCCCACGCCTGGGGTCTGGGCTTTAACATTCTGCTCCGGAAAGCGAGTACTGTACCAAAGCTGCTCAGGGTAGAACATGACACGCTTTTCTAATTACAAAGGACTTCCACCAGGGGGAACTCACAGACACCCCTCAACCTCAGCAAACAGATCTCAGCATATAGAATTGGAATGAACATGAACTGAAGTTACAACACAAGTAACTCCCTCCAAGGGAAGGGTGGGAACTTTGCTGCTGGGAAACAGGGTCAGTAGAATAAAATAAGTCTCATTAACCCCATCCCACTGGGAAACCAGGCCACCCACTGCCTCGTTGCAAATCCACAGCCACAATTTTCCAACATCTTCTCTAGCACTGGGGACTGCTGCATTTTAATTAGATTCTTAAATGAATCAAAATGCTGATGGTAGTAGCGGGTGGGAATAGGTGTCAGTCAGGGGCTCAGCATGGTGCCATTAAAACCTGCTTCCCTACCTTCTGTGTATCTAACGTAAAACGTTAAAGCCAGAAAGAAGGGGAAAGTACTTAACATTTATCATCCAATGTATTGAAAGAGTTTCAGGTAATCACTTGACTGAATCCTCATAAGTATCCTCTAAGAGTCAAATTTGGGGAAATTGGGGCTCAGGAAGGTTAAATACCTTGCTCAGTTTCCTGACTGGTAGAGCCGGGATGTGGTAGAGCCCCAAATCATCTAATAAAACTCCCTTATTCTTGTGAATAGGGTTAACTAGTTTGCCTAAGGTCACAAAACTGGCTTGGGACAGAGTATGAACTAGAAGCTTAGGAATTTTCTGGATCCTGGGGTTGGTGAGAATGGGGAGCTCTCCCTGCCAGCTGCCAGGTGGCTTGGTTGCTTGCTCTGTCCCCAGGCCCTGTTATTCCCCAGTCAGTCACTTCAGCCCACGGGGCGCTTCTCAGTCTCTCCCAGAGGCCAGCTCAGCATCGCTGAAGTGCAGAGCGGGGATGCTGGCTACTACGTGTGCCAGGCTGTCAGTGTGGCCGGCAGCATCTTGGCCAAGGCTCTGTTGGAGGTGAAAGGAGGTACGTGCCCATGGAGACAGGGCTGGACTCACGGCCTGGAAGGAGATCATGGCTTAAAGAGATCTGTTTTTCTTGGATTCTCTGTAATATGTCTGCAAGGGGAGAGGCATGTTCCTGAGACATGTCCTTGAAGTTTGGAAATCAGGTACAGAAGCCACTAATAGATGGCTGATCCCACACAGACAACAGATGGTTATGGAAGCCCCCCTGCAATATCCAGGGGAGGGGAAGTGAAGGAGCAGAGATGAGGACAAGGGTTCTGGTTGCCTGAACCCAGGACCCTCGCCTGAGGTGCCCAAGTTCTTCCTCTCTCAGCCTCCCTGGATGGGCTGCCTCCCATCATCCTCCAGGGACCAGCCAATCAGACGTTGGCACTTGGCTCCTCTGTGTGGCTGCCATGCAGAGTGACTGGGAACCCTCAACCTAGTGTCCAGTGGAAGAAGGATGGGCAGTGGCTGCACGGGGATGACGTCCAGCTCAACCTAATGGCCAACGGTACCCTGCACATCGCCAGTGTGCAGGTGAGTCTCACTCCTGGGGCCCAAGTAACTGAGAATGGCCACGTGGTCCACATGCCCAACTCTAGTACCTGCTGCAACTTGAACTCCACCTCTGCCCCTCTGCTCTCAGACCACCTAGAGTGGACAGCATCCTCCCCATCCTTCTGTATACCCACCTCCACTCCTTCGCCCTACCTTGCTCCACTCCCAGTTTGCCAGTCCTCCACCCTCTCCTGCAGGAGATGCACATGGGATTCTATAGCTGTGTGGCCAAGAGTTCCACAGGGGAGGCCACCTGGAGTGGCTGGCTTAGGAGGCGGGGTGAGTTTTTCCTTTGTTCCCTTGTTTTGCCAGCATCCTTCTCCAAACCTGCTTCAAAGGTGGCCAGTCCCTCCCCAAACCCCAGGACTGATTTTATCTTCTAAATGCCATGGCCATGGTGGTGGGGAAAAGGAGGACAGAAGTGGTGCCCTTGAGAGGCACAAGTGAGCAGGGGTTAGTTCACTATGTCCCCCCTCCACCATCACCACTGTCACAGCGCCACAGCTCCTCTGGGAAGGAGGAAGGTTACGCTGGGGCTATCTTTTCCCCATCCTTCTACTCAAAGATTATCTCCTCACTGCAGAAGACTGGGGAGTATCACCAGACACCCCTACAGAACACAGTACCCCTCCGGGGCCTCCCTCGCAACCAGTGGTCACTGACATTACCAAGAACAGCATTACCCTGACCTGGAAGCCTAACCCACAAGCTGGGGCCACAGTCACCTCTTATGTGATAGAGGCCTTCAGGTAAGGAGAAGGTTTTGAATGCAAACATGGAAAGTTACAAGGAGGGGCCCCTGTGTCCTTAAAGGCTTTGCTGTTGTGGTGAGAGGTTTGCCAGGGTGAGGAGGTAGTAGGGGGTGACAGAGAATGGATGAGATGAAATAGACAGGTTGGGCTCGGACAGCTCTGTCACCTCATTCTTGTTGTAGCCAAGCCTCTGGCAACATGTGGCGGACGGTGGCAGATGGCGTGCAGCTGGAGACACACACCGTCAGTGGCCTGCAGCCCAATACCATCTACCTGTTCCTGGTGCGAGCCGTGGGAACCTGGGGCCTCAGTGAGCCCAGCCCCGTCTCCAAGCCCGTCCGCACCCAGGGTGAGTAAGGTCAGGGTCTCTGGATCACGGGTATAACATGCAACATGGCAGAGCACCCCCTCCCCGCAAACCATAGCACCTGCCTGGTTCCAGGTCTGTTCTGGTGGCCCGGCCTGGAATAGGTGGTCATGCTTCCCTTTCACTGAGGGAACAAGAGAAGAGGAGAGAGAGAAAGAGAGGAAGATTGATTCAGTCATCTTGGTAGCTCCTCACTTCTGAGGCTTTACCCACAGAAAACGCAGATTATAAGTAGAAGGAAACTTGGAGGGTCATCTTCATGTGAGAGATGAGGAACAGGGCCTTTAAAGGGCGCATATGTAGCCATGCAGAAAGAATACTCATGTTAGCTGGACACCCTGGCCCACCTCTGGAAGCTCTTCCCCTGACCAGCCTGTTCCTGACCCTGGAATGTGCTCCGAAGTACTAAGTAGTGGTCTGTGGGGCAGGGCAGAGGTGGAACATACTCACACTCTCAGTCCTGACTCCCTGTCCCGGTGGCCCCTGCTGAGTGGGCTCTTTGGTCAATAGACAGCAACCCATCCGGGCCAGTGGAGGAGGACCCGTGGAGAGGCCAGCGGGGACTGGCTGAAGTGGCTGTGCGTCTGCAGGAGCCCGTAGTCCTTGGGCCCCGGACCCTGCAGGTGTCCTGGACTGTGAGTGTGGCCTAGGGATGAGGTTAAGGGCGGAGATGATGATGGGGGACAAAGGAGCCTCCAAGAATGGGTATGGGAGAGTGCGAGGTGAGTGGCTGGGGAAGATGGGTGAGTGGAGGAGGGGCTGGGACTGGAGGACTTGTGTGGCTCCAGCTCTCCCCCTGGTGTGCTTTGTCCTGTCTCCCACAGGTAGATGGCCCAGTCCAGCTGGTACAAGGTTTCCGGGTGTCTTGGAGGGTAGCAGGTCCTGATGGGGGAAGCTGGTCAGTGCTGGACCTACATTCCCCAAGCCAGCAAAGTACTGTGCTAAGAGGACTCCCCCCAGGGACTCAAATTCAGATCAAGGTTCAAGCTCAAGGCCAGGAGGGGCTGGGGGCTGAAAGCCCCTTGGTGACCAGGAGCATTCCTGAAGAGGGTAAGGGGGTGGGGCCCAGAGCTGATGGGTGGACAAGAGGGAAGAAGGAGTGGGGGAGGATGAAGGTTTGCCCGGGGAGAGCAAGGAGCCGGTGGGAAGGGGGGATGCATCTCACTTCCCTAAGATGTTGGAACTGGGAGGATGAGGAAGGTTGGGGCAGGAGGGGCAGCTTGCAATGACTGTCTGTGTTCTTCTCACCATGCTCCACCCTGGCCCAGCCCCCAGTGGTCCCCCCCAGGGAGTGGCAGTGGCCTTGGGGGGTGACGGCAACAGCAGTATCACTGTGTCTTGGGAACCTCCGCTCCCCTCCCAGCAAAATGGGGTCATCAAGGAATACCAGGTGCAGGGGTTGAGGAGGTGGGCGGGCTGGGGAGTGGAGGGAGAGGGAGGATGGAGGCGTTAGGATTCGAGAGGAGGGAACCTAGGACTGGCTCTGGGACTGGAAACGAGGCTGGGGGAAGAGGAGAGAGGTTTCAGAGTGCCCTCTCTGAGTTGAATTACGCCCGGCTAAGCCCCTTCTACCATTCAGAGCTTCAAGTTTCCCCGTGAGGCCAGAAGCCACTTCTGAATCTCTAAACCCGGGTCTCGGCCTCCCCAGATCTGGTGCCTGGGCAATGAGAGCCACTTCCA
>NW_020172768.1:1555200-1555338 GCF_003031525.2 Neophocaena asiaeorientalis asiaeorientalis
GGGCTGGGAGTTAAGGGGGGTCCTGGGGTAGCGGTGCCTCTACTCCCCTCACCTCTCTGACCCCCACAGCGTCTCCGCCGGAACTGGAGCCTGGGCTCGAGGCGGGCCCAGGGCTGGCGGAGCGGCTGGCGAGGGGGC
>NW_020172768.1:1555355-1582075 GCF_003031525.2 Neophocaena asiaeorientalis asiaeorientalis
CGGGAAGGAGCAGGCTTTGCGGTCAGCCTCAGTAGAGAAGGGGCAAGTCTGGGGGGCGGGGGGCGGAAACTCACTTCCTGCGGGTCGGGGGCTGGCAGAGGGAGTGTGGCCAGGATCCCAGGCGATAAATTGTCAGGCGGGGTCTGGATGGAAAGGGGGGACCCGCTGAAAGGAGGAGACTTGAGTTCTGCTTCTCCCTGGGAAGGGGCGTGTCCGGAGAGATGCGAGGTCTCTTAGTTCAGAGGTTCTCAATCTTCGCTACCAGGAGTCACTTGGGGAGCTTTAGAAAATTACTGATGCCTGAGTCGCACCCCTAGGAATTCCGATGAAATTGGTCCAGGGTACAACCTGAGTGGTGGAATTAGGACCAGGCCCAAGGAGTGGACCAGAATATGGATATTTCTGACTTTTCTCCCCATTTCCCCTCTTCTTTCTCTCACGGATTCCTTTTCGGAAGCCTCCTTTGCTTACACACCTGCAGGTAAGACATCTCTGCCCCCGGGGTGGGGGGGGGGCGGGGTTCGGACCCCAGGTAGCCGCGCTTCTCACACTCTCCCCGTCGTCTTCCCCAGTGTCCTTCCCACACTCAGAGGGCCTGTCGGCAGCCAGTTCCAGGTAATTCTCTTAGCTCATCTCCCCAGGATGAGACCACTCCCTTCGTCCCAGGCCCAGCTGCCTCCCCGTGCTGACCTCCGCCCTCCTCTCACCGCCACACTCACCGTTACTGTCCTCCAGCTCCCATTACCCCTGCCTCCCTTAGTTCGCTGGCCTCTTCAGGCTCTCTGTCCCCAGCGTTCACCTGCTGTCCCTCAGGCCACCAATGGGCCTCGGCCCTGCTCCTTACCCGTGGCTGGCAGACTCGTGGCCGCACTCATCTCGCAGCCCCTCGGCCCAGGAACCCAGGGGAAGCTGCTGCCCCAGCAATCCTGACCCAGACGACAGATATTACAATGGTGAGGAGTTCTGCTTCCCTCAGGGGTACACCAGGAGGCCCTACACCCTCTCTCCTCCCGACCGGCTGGGGCAAACTGAAGGGGGCCAAGGGGTCCCAGTCTTGCTGAGGCTGTGTGATCCTTGGGAAGCTGTGAGTGGGGGGAGCCTCTCTCATGCCTTACCTTTACCCCGGATTGGGATAGGGGAAGAAGTGGCATCCCCTTGTGCCCTCCATTCTCCTCTTGTCCTCTATTTTTCTGTCTCTGGCCCGTCCCCTCCCTGGGCCTCCCTCTTTCTCCCCCTCAGAAGCAGGGATCTCCCTTTACCTGGCTCAGACGGCCCGGGGAGCTGCCGCCTCTGCTGAGGGTCCTGTCTACAGCACCATTGACCTGGCCGGCGAGGAGCTGCAGACCTTCCACGGGGGGTTCCCTCCACATCCCTCAGGGGAGCCAGGCGACTGGAGCCAGTATGCCCCTCCAGAATGGAGCCAGGGGGACAGTGGTAGGACTCCAGTTCCCAACACCCCCATTTTAGCCCTGAGCAGCATCTTCCCCAAAGAGTATCCTCCACCCTCCCTTCTGGGACCTCGCCCAGCACTCCTTTCTGACACGTCTCACCTCTGCCTCTTTCCTGCCTATATCTTGCTGTGGCCCCATCCTGCTCTCCTCAGGAGCCAGGGGAGGCAAAGTAAAGCTTCTGGGAAAACCTGTACAGACGCCCTCTCTCAACTGGCCAGAAGTGCTGCCACCCCCGCCCCCTTCCTGTGAACTGAGCTGCCTAGAGGGGCCTGAGGAGGAGCTGGAGGGCCGGTAAGGATGCGCCTCGCCCGCAGATGCCCTGTACACATGGGACCAGCTCAGGGCCTCCTGTCGGCGGAGGGCAAAGATGCTGGGAGAAGAAGGGAAGGGGGCAGCAGAAGGCCAAAGGGAGGGTATGAAGCTACTCAGTCACCCCGCCCTCCTGCCTCTTTGCCCCCAGCTCAGAGCCGGAAGAGTGGGGCCCACCAGTGCCCGAGAGGAGCCACGTGGCAGAGCCCAGCACCAGCGGGGGGTGCTTGGTCCCTCCGTCCCGAGGGGAAACCCCCTCTCCCACACCTTCCTATGGACAGCAGTCCACAGCCACTCTTACCCCCTCACCTCCTGACCCTCCCCAGCCCCCCACTGACATTCCCCATCTCCACCAGACGCCCAGGTAGGGAGGTGTATAGTACCTTGCATGTTACAGGCCCTCCGTACCTATCTATTCAGTGGGTGAATGGGTGGGTGACCAGATGGATGGATGAATCTGGGGCCCAGAGGTCTCATGGCTGTATCAGGGTACAAGTGTGATTTGGGGAGAAATGTGGAGACTGGCAAGGTCTCTCACTCCCGACACTCATTGGAGGGACTCTGCAAGCTTCCTGGGGCATTTCAAAGTTGGCTTTCCTCGTATTCCACGAGCATGGGAGCATGTGGAGGACGAGCTGTGTCCTATTCATCTGAGTGTTAGGTTGATTGTTTAGCACGGTGCCTGGCACACAATAGGCACTTACTGTCTGTTGAGCGAACAAATGAAGCCTCATGTCATTGCAGGAGGGCGCCCCTTGGGCCAAGTTCCCCTCTCAGTGTATCCCAGCCCACGCTGAGCAGCCGTGAAGGGAGGCCTGCTGGCCTGGGTGCTGACCCCACGGCCCTCCATCACAGCCCCAGCGCTGCCACTAGTACAGCCAGCAGTGCCCCAGGTGAGTCTGTAGACCCCTCAACTGGTCTCCACCTCCCCACCCCCCGGAAGCTTGTTTCCCCTTCACCCTCAAGCCCCTTTCTTTTTTTTTTTTTTTTTAAATAACTTTATTTATGTATTTATTTTTGGCTGCATTGGGTCTTTGTTGCTGCACGTGGGCTTTCTATAGTTGTGGCGAGCGGGGGCTACTCTTCGTTGTGGTGTGCGGGGTTCTCATTGCAGTGGCTTCTCTTGTGGAGCATGGGCTCTAGGCACACGGACTTCAGTAGTTGTGGCACACGGGCTCAATTGCTCCGTGGCCTGTGGGATCTTCCCAGACCAGGGCTCGAACCCGTGTCCCCTGCATTGGCAGGCGGATTCTCAACCACTGCGCCACCAGGGAAGCTCCTAAGCCCCTTTCTTGATCCACTCTCTTACCCGCTCCTACCCCCATCTCCCAATGCCACAGGGAGAACCCGGCAGGCGCCTGGGGAGATGACTCCTCCACTTCACGGGCCCCGTGCCCGAATCCGGAAGAAACCCAAGGCTCTTCCGTACCGGCGGGAGCACAGTCCAGGGGGTGAGGGGGCCGTGAGCCTGGGAGGTGGTGACAGTAGGGGAAGCAGGCAGATAACCAAGGGTGAGCTCTGCGGGTTGGAGGAGGGAGCGAGTGGACCCAAACCTTGGGCTGTTCGTTCAGCGCCGTCTGGCGCCGGGGAGTGGGAGTGGGAGAAAGGCCCCTATAGGGAGAAGCAGGAGAGCGCTGAAAACAGGTCTCTCCCCAGACTTGCCACCCCCTCCCTTGCCGCCACCGGAGGAAGAGACAAGCTGGGCCCTGGGGCTGAGGGTGGCAGGCAGCATGTCCTCCTTGGAACGGGAGCGGGAACACAGTGGAGAGAGGAGAGTGGCGCAGGCTGGGCCCCTGGGGGCCTGGCGGGGCCCGCACCTGGATGGTAAGGAGGGCCCCTGCTGCACAAGAGGGTGGGCACTGGGACTGGAGCCTAACAGGGTGGTATGGACCTTGCCACTGATGCATTCATTTTCAACCCAGCTCATCCCTGACCTCCAGCTGGGAGGAGGTCAACATTTGCTCAACATCAAAGACACTTGTCTCTCCAGCTCTCTTTGAGCAAAATCCCCTTAAGTTCCCAAGTTGTATCCGTTCCCAGGACTGAAGCCCAGAGGAGAAAAGAGAGGGGGCCGGGCGCTCTGTCCCTCCTTTCCCAGGGCCCTCTCTGCGTGGGAGTTCCCCACGGGTTTCTGAGCACGTGTTATGTAAAGGCCATGGGCTGTGCGCTCTGCTTCTCCTCAGCCCCCAGGATGGTCTGCCCTCAACTCTGCTTCCAGAGCTAGGATGGCGGTTAGGGGGGCACGGGGGCAAGCAGCGATGTTCTCCCCCTGCCTGGGCCCAAATGCCCCTCTGTCTCGTGCTGCAGAAGAGGCCTGGCTCCCCTACAGCCGACCAAGCTTCCTGTCCCGGGGCCAGGGCACCAGCACCTGTTCCACAGCCGGCAGCAACTCTTCGAGAGGCTCCGGCAGCTCTCGGGGCTCCCGGGGCCCTGGCCGGAGCCGGAGCCGGAGCCAGAGCCGGAGCTAGAGCCAAAGGCCAGGACAGAAGCGTGGAGAGGTAGGGGCTGGGGATGGCAAAAAATGAGAGTGGAGGGCTAGGGAGCATGGGCCATGGGGTGATTAAAACTAGGAAGGCAGAGAGGTCTTCTGGGGGAAGTGTCGAAAGGAAGGGACCCCGTGAGTAAGGAGGAAGAGAGGACTCCTGGAGCACAGGTGACAAAGGATGAAGACACATGACATAACAGAGGGGCCAGGCTCTGTAGGAGAGCTGGATCGGGAGAGAGGCTGACCAGAAATGAGGTGCATCCCCACTGGGTCCTGTTTGTCCTGACCAGCGCCTTGCAAACCAGCCTCTCTCTCTCCCTCTCTCTCTCTCTAGGAACCAAGATGACCTTTGATGAACTACCAGAAATTCCATGGGGAAGGGCGTGTCCCTGGGCTGGGAGCCTGAGCAAGAGCCCCTCCCCTTGGTGAATGAGGGCTGAGCAGAGAGGAGCAGGGAGGAGTCTCTTCCCTCTCAGCAATGATGCATGGGGCTCCCTGAGAAATTGGCCTAGAAGCCAGGAGCCAGCTCTTCCCTTGCCATCTGGGACCCATTCATAAAAAAGACAATAAAAAGAGTCTGATCAGAGCCCTGGGCCCTGTTTGTCTGGTTTTGTGCAGGATGTGGGGAGGAAGGGGGCTGCGAGCGTGTGTATATCATTTGAGCTTCTTCGGCTGAAAGCACTAGGGGAGGGCAGGGCTAAGAGATGCCACCTGTTTTGCCTCCAGAAGGAGCTGAAGCCACCGTCTTCCCAGTTACAACCAGAAGGACTTTCCGAACAACCAACGGCGAGAATCTTGTCCCGCCTTCCCAGAGCGGAGCCAGGGCCTCCCTTGGTGCCCTCCTCCCCTATCAGGAAATATACCCCTTACAATAACAGTAATTTTTAAAAACTCAAAGAAAGGAGGAGCTGATGGGGGAAATCCCAGCCAAGAAGGAAAAACAGGCTTTTTCAGACAACCACCACACCCCCTCACAAAGGGTGTGTGTAGGCGGGCACCTCTTAGCCAGATTAGGCCCAGATGTAGTTGGTTAGACTGGCAGAGAATTTCTTTTTAATTTTGGCCATGAACACCATCGTCCCCATCACTCCCGAACCCACAGCCCACGCCACTCACTGGGCACTGAGGTCTGTTTCCTTCTCGTTTCCTTCTCACTTGCCCAGTGACTGCTCCGGGCTCTCAGGGGATGGCCGCTGACCCCCCAGTCCCAGGCTCTGACCTTTCCTGCCACTTTGACCTAAGTGTATACAAATCCCTTTTTTCTCATTTCGTCTGGCAAATGAGGTTGGCATGTTTTCAAAAGGAATTTTACCAGGAAGCTAAAAGAAAAATAAAATCCAAAAAAGGAAAAGCAAATAAAGAGGAACGGATGTGTATCCAGAGCACTGACTCCTCATCCTGAGATCACGACCCTGGGCATGCTCAGTAGCAACCGCCCAGCGTGTGGCTTCTGCCCCTGACCTTTCCCGCCAAGCGAGAAGGATACAGCCCTGCCTACCCTCCAGTGGTTTTCTGTGGCTCAGGCTCTGGAAGTCCTGCCCCTCCATTCCTCTGTTCTGTTTTTTGTCTGAAGGGTGCCCACTAGCCAACCCTTACAGGTGGTTCTACCTTTTGTGAAACTTAGCTGCTTTGTCTATTTTAAGAAACCATCTGGGACTGGTCTTTGGGGAGGGCAGCTGGGACCCCTGAAAGCAGGAGTTGTCTTCACAGCACAAGTTGCTAAGACCAGCAGACCCCGAAAATCCCCCACCCCTGGGACCCCTGAAAGCAGGAGTTGTCTTCACAGGACAAGTTGCTAAGACCCGCAGACCCCGAAAATCCCCCACCCCTGGGACCCCTGAAAGCAGGAGTTGTCTTCACAGGACAAGTTGCTAAGACCAGCAGACCCCGAAAATCCCCCACCCCTCCCTTTCCTGCATTCTGCTTAAAGTCTGAAAGATGCAAGTAATTCCCCCCTTCATAACAGAACAGAAAGGAGTGACACCCAGAGTGTCAGTGAACACTCGATCCCTTTCTAACCCAGGAGCCCTCCCGAGGGTGGTGCTCCGCCGAGAGGTCTCATGATGGTGGCCCACAGAGTGACCTCATAGAACTCAAGTCATCGTAGCTTTATGGTATCAAATTCCTTAAGCTTATAGTGATAAGAGTATGAGGAGGGTGTATTTGTCCCACGTTTGTCACTCCTCCTTCATCTTCCTCCCTAGACTCATCCTTTGTCTTGGTGCTGAGATAGGGCCTCACTGCCTCAGTGGAGTCTCTCTTTATGTCCCTTCGTGGTGTGTTTGGGGAGAGAGCTAGGAATCGTCCAGAAAAGGCAGAGAGGGGAGGCCCTGAGATGAGAAGCTCCTTCCTCCACAGCCCTCTCCCATGAGCCACTGTTGTCCTCCAGGCAGACATTTGGCCCCTCCACTTCCTGTGATCCAAGTGGGTGGGGAGATCAGGATCTAGGGCTGCTTCTTAGGCCCAAATGACCTGGCTGTGGACGTGGATGAAGTAGTGGGAAAAGCAAGGGCTGGGAGTCAGGTGGAGATGATTTTTTCCCCCCGGGGGGCTCCAGGTCCGCTTTGTTCATATTTTGTTTTGCTTTCGTTTGTTTTCACAATCCGGGACGGAGAACTCTGGAGGCTGGGAGAGGTGGACCCCGACTGCAGAGATGCAGAGATCAAGACCCACAGTCCACAGCCCAGGCTGGTGGCTGACAGGGGAGAGGGTTCTGATTCTCCTCTTGGCAGTCTCGGGATCAGTTCATGAGGAGTCTGTAGGAGAAGTTGAAGGAGGATGGATTTATCCCCCAGCTCCTTAGCTCTCCTGCCACACCCCAGGTGCCCTCTTGGACCCCATCCCACTGCCAAGAACCCCTGCAGTCAAGATCGCCACATCAGCTAGCCAGCCAGACGCTTACCGCCGGCCTTGGGTGCAGGACAGCTGAGATGACTTCTCTGGGATGAGATCCGGGAGGTGGAAGGCCAGGGAGGCAGCCCCCTTCCCAGCCACTTGGTGTGGTTTTTCTCCATGTCCTCCAACCAGTCTGACCTCCACTCCCACGGGGGCAGGGAGAGGGCGGAGTTCATGAAGAGGTCATCCCGGGGGGAGGGAGGCGACAAAGCATCTGTCAGGGAGGGTAGAGGTATCTGTGGAGGGTTGTCCTTCACCCTTATGGACCAGTTTAGGGCAGAAAGCTTGGGGCTGCTTAAGGCATACACCCAACCCTAGACATAACCCAGCCCCACTCGGTCCATCACCCCCAGTGGCCACATCCACAGGAGCCTCTGCCCCAGGGAAAGGAAGATGTCCACTGGTTTCTTCAGAGAACAGCTTGAGTTCTTTTGTCCTAGCCCAGCCCTGGCCTTCTGTCCTAGGTAATCCTTGCTCTCCTATCTACCACAAGTCTGACTGCTTTTTTGTGGGGGGCAAAATGTAGAGTTAGGGTTCGTAAGATGGGTTTAGGGGATCTAATAGAGTGTCTGAGGAAGGGCACTCCAAAGGGCCACGGGGAGCCCTGACTACCTTCTGTTGATTTGGGGATGATGGTCCCACCTGCTAGACACGTGAAACAGGCCGCCCAGTCACTTCCCACCCTGCCACACACAGGACAGGAAGAAGGCCTTGAAAGCACAGGGGGACGCATGCAAGAAAACAGACCTTCCCACAGTGGGGACGAATCTGAGTCACTGGGCTGGGGAGCAACGTTTCCTGGAGACCCACATCTGGTAAGAGGGTCCTGGAGGTAGCAGAATGGACTGTACAATCGGCTGCCTCTGGGATTTTAACTTGAACAATTTATCCTGTTCTGGTAGGTGACCTTGAGCAAGCTGATAAAGCTGTTGGACTTACAGTTTCTTCATTTGGAAAGGAACGACAAAGAATATTCTACAGAGAGTTGCTGTTAATGTTGAGTGTATGTAAAGCACTTATCATAGTGCCTGGGACATAGTCATCCCTCAATAAAAACTAGCTGTTTGGGCTTCCCTGGTGGCGCAGTGGTTGAGAGTCCGCCTGCCGATGCAGGGGACGCGGGTTCGTGCCCCGGTCCGGGAAGATCCCACATGCTGCGGAGCGGCTGGGCCCGTGAGCCACGGCCGCTGAGCCTGCGCGTCCGGAGCCTGTGCTCCGCAACGGGAGAGGCCACGACAGTGAGAGGCCCGCGTACCGCAAAAAAACACACAAGTAGCTGTTTTAGGGATGACGACCACGAGGACGGTGCTTGGGATGCTTTGCCTCTTGGTTGGGGAGAAGCTGTGTCCGCTCCAGGCGGTGGGGGTGAGGAGGAAGACAGTGATCTCACGTACCTGTGAAGACGCAGTCTGCCTCCCTGGGCTCCAGCCCAAAGCCAAAGCTGTCCGCAGCCACGGCCAGGGCCCGGGCAAAGTGGGCGTCGGCGAGGAAGGAGCCGTCGGAGGAGCTGACCAGGCTGGCTCTGGCGCTGGGGGCGTTGTCCTCAGATGCTGAGCCCCAGCCATTGGCCAAGGAGCCCTCGCTGGGGGTGGGTGTGGGGCAGGGCCGAGGTGGGCACAGCAAGCCCCTCACCTCGGACCCCACCCCCCCTCCAGGCCTGCCCATGTCCGCTAGCTCCGAGGCCGTCGGGACGCTGATGTAGCCATAGGTGATGGGGGGTGAAGGAGCCCTTGGCATTGGAGAGACACTGTTCCTAGGAAGAGGCAAAACGGGGGATGGGACACGGTCGGGGTGGGGGGCGGGGCGTGGAGTGGCAGAAACAGCCCCGTTGAGGAGGGTGGAGGCAGCAGACCTAGGCATACTCCTGTCTCGCGCTCCTATCTGTATCCTTTGGTTCCCCCTCTGGCCACTCACCTGGGGGTCTCCTCACCCTCACTGAGCTCCAGGCACAGGGCCACCTCCTCAGGGGTCAGCACACTGTCTTGATCCTCCCCCAGGGACGACAGTGATGAGCTGGATAGGCGACTGGATGCTGGGCTGGGACCAGAGAGGGAAGAGGCCTGGGGACTGGAGGGGCTGGGGGGACCGGAGGGGATAAAGGCGGGGACGGGGGCTGCTGGCAGTGGGTGGCAGGAGGGGGCTTGGGGCTCCACCGATTGCCTGATTGGGGTAAGATGGCAGGATGGTTAGTGCCGTCCTTCTGGCCCCTGCCACCCCTCCCCCAGCCCCGTCCACGCTCAGCAGACACCCCACACCCCCAGTGCCCAGCCCTGCGTCCTGACCCCATGCCCTCTTACTGGGTCTGTTGACTCTGAGCGGGGGGTCCACGAGGAGGGAGGGGTGCTGCGGGGAGAGGGTGAGTCACCAGCTCACTGGGGGAGCCGAGGAGCTGTGGTCCCAGGGCCCGCCAGGCAACCAGGGCCCAGGGCACAGCTCCTGGGGAACGACAGGCTGGGCGTGAGATAGCAGAACCCCCGTCAGCCCCGGGCCCCAGTTTGCCTGTCTATCCAGCCCCTCAGAGTCCTGTCTGCACCCAGCCAGCCTCCGCAGAGACAGGAGAAGCCCCACACCCTGCCTCAGCCCCTCACCTGCCTCGTAGCGCCCTCCTCTCACCTGGGCTTTGGGAAAGGTTCTTGGAGCCTCTGTTGCCCAACTCACAGGCCCAGAGCTCCACAGGGTGGCTGGCCCGGAGCAGCGGGGAGCTGTTGGCCTGGTGCAGCTCTGCAAAGCAAAGAGTCGGTGGCTGGAGGCCAAGCCCGGGTGTGCCTTGCAGACCTCAACCACAGGCTCTATCTTCAGCTTCGTCATCCAGTTAAGCTTTAGGGTTCTTGAACCCAGAGGGAAGAGGGAAGAACCTCTCTCCATCCAGGCAGCTGTGATATAATGGAAGGAGCACTAAGCTTGGAGTCAAAACACCTGCACTCGTAGCCTGGCTCAGCCACGTATTAGCTGTGTGACCTCAGGTAAATCTGTTAACCTTCCTGAGCCTGTTTCATTTGTAAACAACCGCTGCAAAGCATGGTTTGGCCAGTTAACTAAAAACAGATTGGAAAGTTCCCGGCACCTAATAGATATATTAAAAAACAACTTTATTTCTCTTTACTGTACACATTCCAATTTCCTGATCTCTATACCCTCACATTGCTACCTACTCTCATGAATTTTGCCTCCGTGAAGGCAAATACTCCTTCTTTTCTTGGAGAGAATCTGTTAATTTCCACTTCTCACATTGCAAATATCTCACATGGCTCTGGATAGCCTTGCCCTGATAAACCCAAGTGTCTCTCACTTGGAGAGATGGGTTGGGCTGTCAAGTTGAGCTGAATGAGGAAGACAAAACCAGGGAGCTCCAGACCATGTCAGGTATGAAGGGAGAGAGTCAGCTGATGGGAAGAGGAACTTTAAAAGAGGAAGATGTGGGCTTCCCTGGTGGCGCAGTGGTTGAGAGTCCGCCTGCCGATGCAGGGGATGCGGGTTCGTGCCCCGGTCTGGGAGGATCCCACATGCCGCGGAGCGGCTGGGCCCGTGAGCCATGGCCGCTGAGCCTGCGCGTCCGGAGCCTGTGCTCCGTCCGCAATGGGAGAGGCCACAACAGTGAGAGGCCCGAGTACCGCAAAAAAAAAAAAAAAAAAAAAAAAAAAGGAAGATGTGTTGGTCTCACCCAGGGAGGCAATGCCCTGCCCGTGGATATTCAGTACGTGTTGAATGAATGAGTGAATGGATGGATGATATCAGAGGTGCAGGTTTAAACACAGGGTGAGAAGAATCATGTACAAGATGGCAGCTATCATCAGGCCCATGTGGCCACTTAGGAGACAGGGCTCTGCGTGAACTGTGACAATACAGAAGACCCCCTGTGTGCAATGACTTGGTCAGGCCAAAACCAGAATGGTTTAAACCAGAGAGGAGCAGAATAATAAAGGGAAAAGGATTTTCCCAAGACCAGGAACAGGAGAACATCAAGCAAAGGAGAAAAGAAACAGCCTTCAGGTTAGTGTCACGTGATCAGAAGCCCAGTTAGGAGAGGGGACCAGAGACCAGGCAGGACTCTCAAGACAGAGCTGTCTAGTCAGTCCGATTTCAAAGATCTGGGGAAGGTTCAAAGCAGGGACAAGGCATTCATCAAGAATCCATCTGGACCCTAGGAATCCATGTACAGTAGCCAGACCTTCTGAGCCACTGGGATGAAAAGCCACACAATGGCTAGACTTCCTCCATCAAAGTTTCCTTTTGTAGTTTGGCTGGTTTGGTTTTTACTCATTTCCTTTCATTGTCATATGACCCAGGGAGTCCTGGAGGCCACCTTTGGGTGCTCCAACCCTGCTCTCATCACCTTTGTCTTGTCCTGTGCCTGGCTTCTTGACTAAGCTCAGAAATGGGGGCACCTGTTGTTCATGTTGGTTTGTGTGGAAAGGGAAGGAAAGAGGCCATACTCATCCCTGCTCCTATCATTTCCTCTAAAGGATTCTGGTAACAAAAAAACCCTCCTTCCACCTTGCTTGGAATTACTTGAATTTAGTTTCAATATTATTTGAATTAAACTATACAGTAAACATGTTATCAGGGTTAGGTGGAATCTTGTTGGGCACACCTGAATTGCGATAAATATTTGTTTGAATTAATTATTTAATGAGGCTGTTCAATGTATTGATGATATGTCTCAGCAAGGTGAACTGAGAATAAGATATAATGGATTAGACACGGGAGACAGCAGTTATGCGATTATTAGTCACAGAGGAGAAAACCCAACTAAGGTCAGATAATAAGAAAAAGGGGACTTCCCTGGTGGCACAGTGGTTGAGAATCCACCTCAGGGCACACGGGTTCGATCCCTGGTTTGGGAAGATCCAACATGTCGCGGAGCAACTAAGCCTGTGCGTCACAACAACTGAGCCTGCGCTCTAGAGCTCGTGAGTCACAACTACTGAGCCCGCACTCTAGAGCCCGTGAGTCACAACCGCTGAGCCCGCGTGCCACAACTACTGAAGCCCGCGCGCCTAGAGCCCGTGCTCTGCGACAAGAGAAGCCACCGCAATGAGAAACCCGCGCACCGCAACGAAGAGTAACCCCCGCTTGCTGCAACTAGAGAAAGCCCGGGCGCAGCAACGAAGACCCGATGCAGCCACAAATAAATAAATAGATTAAAAAAAAAGAAAAGAAAAGAATAAGCAGAGGACACTGAGAGAGCCTGCCAGTTTTAGAAGACAAGGAATCAGCAGTCTTTCGGACCAGCTGACAGCAGTAGAGGAGCTCCATGCCTCTGAGATCTTGCTGCCACTGCAAAGAGCCAGAGGTAGGCCAAGTGTCCACCAGCCCAGGGGAGTCACTGTTCTCAGCCCATCCTGGGCAGTGGTGGGGTGGGGCCGGGTGAGGATTAAAGGGGTGCAGTGAGGACCTAGATCTCTGAGTGAGGTTAGGGAGCTTCATCTCAGAATTGGAACCTTCTGAAGAACTGAGTGTAGAAAATCGCTCACCTTTTGTGGGGTAGTATTAATGTTCTCAGGCAGGGTATACGTTCTATTCAAATCAGTGTGGCTATCCACGGAAAAGCTAGTTTTTAAATGAGACTTCTGCAACCTGGTATTTCATTATCACAGATGATTATTTCTAATGCAATAGCTCTGAGGCAAAGCTGGAAAGGATGCCAGCTTGGCTAGTATCTAGAGCCATAAAATTCCGGATATTGGACAAGCTCTTAATTACTCTGAATCCATCTTTGTCTTAATAAAAGTTGGATTATATCCACTTAACAAAACTGGCTGTTGAACATTTGTAAATCTTACTAATCAGTACAGGAGGCTCAGGAAGACAGCAGAGAGAGTGCAGACAATGAATGTTCAGAAACAGGAGAAAAGAGTCAGCGAGAGAACAGAATTGCCCAGGGGCGCTCCCAGAGAGATTCCGAAGCAGACCATTCTGGCTTCAAATTTGAGAACTGCAGCTTATGGACATGGAGTTTTGAACAAGTTACCCAATTCTGACCCTCTTTCCCAATCTTGTAAAATTAGAGAAATAGCACCTAGCCGATATGTTGTGAGGATTAAATGAGATAACAAATGTAAGTAAAGCACCTCCCATAGAGGAGTTGCTAAAGCAACAGAGATTATAATTACTTCTGTCTAGAAAGTCAAAGCAGGTAGCCGGAAGTCAGGAGAAAACTCTGGACAGAAAGGAGATACTCCTTCTCTGGGAAGCCAGTTGGAGGTGGGTACCTGGGCAGACCCATATATCGTGCACGTACATAGTACATATGGACACAGTGCGTAGTAGGGAGGTCATGAGTGCCTGAGGCTTTGGGCTAGCACTGGTTACACCCCTCCAGGTTCTAGAGCTATCTGTGTGCTGGTCAGGCACTTTCATTAGACTTTGAGCTCGTAGACAGCAAGGATTGTATCTGGTGTTTCTGGGTCCCCCGTCTGGCACACAGTGGTGCTTATTAAATGTTTGCTGTGTTGAGCTGTGGCTGCAGCAACAAGGCTCACTACTGGTGTGGCAAAACCCAAGCAAGATCATGGTGTAAAGAAAAGCTAAGGCCAGCACACTCCAGGCTGGGTGCGTGGCGATAGGCGTCCATCAGGACAGGCTGCGAGTGGGGTGCGGCCCATACCCGGCGTCGAGGCCACCCCATGCTCTCTCCTGTCCCCCCTACCACCCGATTCAGGCTGTCCATTCCCCCATCCTTACCCTGCTTTTTTTTGGCCTTCCAAGCCTCTGCAGGGGCCAGAGACAAGCGCGGAGAAGAGAGGCCCCTGCGGCCGCAGAGGCTGTCTGAACTGGCCCAGGGACTGGAGAGCCTGGCCAGCTGGGGTGTGAGCCGCCTGGCAGCTGGGGCCTGGGGACTTGGCCTGGCTGCGGGGCTGGAAGGCAGCTCATTGATGAGGGAGCCATAAAAAGTGCTGGTGTCGGGAAGCAGGGGCACACCGGGGCTTCGGGGATCCCAGGAGATCACTGCAATAAAAACGACAGGAGGAATTATGGTGAACGCATCCCACCCATGCCCCCCCACCTCCAGCCCTGGGACCCCTGCTCCACTGCCAGGCCCACCCCACCCCCTCGGGACATGCTCACAGGAGCGACGACTGTCTAGTGGGTCCCGGGGGTCCATTCCCAGCCGGCTGCTGAGACTGCTGCTGCTGCTGAGGTCCCGAGAGCCAGAGGTGGAGCGCCAAGTGTCTGCCAGCCACGGGGAGTCACTGTGATCCATCCTGGGCGATGGAGGGTGGGGTGGAGGGAGAACAAGATTGGCCCAAACCTCCAACTCAGCGGGTAGCAGAAGGGGGGGGGGTGTTCTTCTCACTGCTTTTCAGCCCCTCACAGCCTCCTTAAGATCTCTGATCTGCTGTCCCAAACTCAGCGCTGCTTTCTTATCCTGGGATCAGGGGAAGTCCAAGTTGCCCAGAGCTAGGAGGTATCAAAGAGAGATAGCTACGGGCTGAGACAGAAAGAACACAGACCTGGAGCCAGATCTGCTGCAGCCTTAGCTGTGCAACCCTGGGCCACTCAGTCTATTAGCCTCTCTAAGCCCCCGTTTCTCCATCTGTAAGATGGCAACAGTAAGGCCTTCCTTACAAGGCTGATGCTGTAAGTTGAGACGAAGAAATGTGAGATGACTCAGCCAGCAGAGCAGGAGTTTGCTACCTGAATGTTGGCTTCTCTACCTCTAGCCTGGTTCCCTTTGAATGGGACACCATGCGGCAGGGATCAGACCAAAGCACTTTTCTGCCTAAAACCTTCAGTGGCTCCCCATTTACCAAGATAGAGCCCAGCTGCCTAGCATGGCTAACAGGGCCCTCGTTGGTCTGGCTTCTAGCTCCTCAGTCTGTGCTCTGACCCATCCCACACAGTACGCCCCAGCCAGACCAAAAGGCTTGTCTTTCCCTATGAACGCAACAGGCTATTTCTTGCTGTTCCCTTTGCCCTTCCCCTTCTAACTGTCAGGGTAAATGTGAAATCTTCTTCCTCCCATAGTTCCCCTCCAGCCCCTTCCTTGTACTTGTACATGTTTCTGCACCCCCAACTCTGGATTGCATTTGTGCTTGCGTGGCTGTCTCTGCTAGACGGAAGCTGTTCTAAAGGAATGAATCAACAAAGTGATCAGAGTGGAATCTCCCTCAAGGAGAAGGGATGAAATCCCAGGGGAGCCAGAGAAAGTTCGGGGCAGAGCAGACTAAGCCCAGGAGGTAGCTGGAAGGGAAAGACCAATGAGCACAGAACAACGCAGGAACACAGCACCAGCCAGCACAGAACCTTGCTCTGGGCCGAGAAACTGACAGCAAAATGGTAGAGCTGGATGTGTCTCACATAGTAGGTGCTTGATAAATTCCTGTTGAAAGATGCAGACCTGGAATGTGAACTCTCCCAGAGGAGATCTAATGAGATAAAGAGCAGGAGAAGGTGGGCAGAGATGAAATGGTTGTTCAGTGTAAAATTCAGCCAGTAGGAGAAAAAAGGATGTTTTCTTTTTTAGTGTCGTGTCTCATAATGGGAGACTTGCTCTGGCAGCCAAACGCGCTTGGAGCAGATGGACCTGCAGGCGGGCTCCGCTGCTGAGAACAAGGAGTAAGAATCCATCACGCAAGGGCAGAGCGCCCTCTGCTGGAACTGTGGGTGGATTATTGCGAAGGAAAGATGCCTCCGTGGGTAGGTGATTTCCTGTTGCCAAAGGGACTACTAGGGAGATGCTGAGCGTACAGAGCAAATTAGAAATCAGACTGGTCCTCCTGTGCTAGTTATTCTCCACCTAGCAGCACGAGTCAGCAGGACAGTGCAGTCAGTATTAATGAGCGCTTGGTAACAAGAGCACTGGATTAGGAATTCAGAAGGCAGCTACTAGCTGTGCAGCCTTGGGCAGTCACGTGAGTCATGAGTCTTCAGTTTACTCACCTTGTCAAGTGGTGTGATAGGAACACTAATGAAAGAGAAATGAATTCTCACTTGAAGTTCAAGGGAAATTCAGGTACTAGGATGTCAAATTGCCTGGCGGTAAGGGGAGACTAGTACTCCGGCCAGTTCTCCATCCCAGCTCCACTGTCCCTCGGCCCCTCGGCCCCGCCCTCGCCTCAGGCCCTTTCGTCTCTCACCTGTGTTTTAGGATGGCGTCCTCACTGGTATGTCTGTACAGACCTGGGAGAGGGCAGGAGGAAGGGTCAGCCCAGAGTCTCCAGCACCTGGCTAGCGGTCTAAACCCCTGTAGCGTTCTGGCTGGACCCAGGGATGGCCTGATCACCTGGGAGTCCACTTCACCTTCTCACCTGGGCCCAGGTGCACCCCAGCTCGGCGCCGGCGGTGGATGCACACGGCGGTGCCCAGTAGCAGCAACCAGAGCACAACACCCCCGCTGGCAATGACCTCTGGCCGCCTCAAGGCCGCCCTCAGCTGCTCCAGGGTCCACGGGCCGTGCGCACTGGGCTCCTGAGCAGCTTGCTCCACGGCCTGCTCTGTATGGGAATTTGAGCTCAGGGGGAGGGGGCGGCCGAGGCAGGAGGGTGGGGCAGACGAGGGGGAGGAGCCGGAAGCGAGAGCGGGGAGAGAGGAAGGCGGAGATGGGGCCTGAATGGGTCGGAGTGGGGCCGGTGGGCACCGTCCTCACCTAAAAAGAGGCAGACAGGGCTGCTGGGCTGCCCAGCCCCAGCCCCAGTGACTGCGGCCACTTGTACGCAGTAGGAACCTGGCACGCGGGTGGCGATCTCCAGCCGGGTCTGCTCGCCCGCCACTGTCCAGTTGGCCGGGGGCAACGAGGTGTTGCCCAGGCTCCAGACCTGAGGCGCAAACAGAGGGGAGCTCGCCCCCTGGCACCATCCCAGCAGCTCAGCCCTTCCTCTTGCGGATCAGACTCCGGGCGTGTGGCCACCCTGTCCTGCTGTTCACCTGGGGACGCCCCCTCGCATGCACCCACACGTCCTATTTCCTCCTCCCCCCACAGAGTGGGAGACACTTCTCTCTAGACCGACAGACGAGGGACAAAAGTAATCTGCCGAAACAGGCGTTAGACCCGTGGTTCACAAACGTCAGTGTGCTTCAGGATCACCTGGAGGATTTGTTAAAATCCAGATTGCTGGGTCCATCCCCGACTTTCTGATTCACAAGGCCTGGCAAAGGACCTAAGGATTTGCATTCTAACAAGTTCTCAGGTGATGCTGACGTTGCTGGTCCAGGAACCACCCTCTGACACCATTGCCTTAGAAGCTGAGAGTCAGACACGGCCTGGTTTGATTCCTGTTCTGTTTCCCGCACCTGTGACCTTAGCCTCACTTTCTATGTCCGTAAACTGGGGACAATAACCCAGGGCGGACTATGGGATGAAATGAGATTCTAAGTAAGTGCTCGGCAGTGTCTGGCAGACAGTAGGGTCCTTGCCCAACAACAGTAAGTTTCCCTTGCTTCTCTGCCCAAGTACCATTTCTTAGTGCCCAGAGCAAGTGTCTACAGGACGCCAGGGAAGAGGGATCTCCTGGCACCACTAGGAAGGGGTGTGTCAGTTTGTGGAGGATACCTGGTAGCCACGGATGATGCCATTGTGGTTTTCAGCAGGTGGTGGGACCCAGCTCACGAGGACACTGCCGTTGCCAGGTTTTAGGGTCACCTCCTGGGGAGGGGCACTGGGCACTGGGGAGGGGGGAGGGAGAGAGGCTGTAAGGGATGCTGAGGCAGAAGGCTCTAGGGAAAGGAGCTGGAATGGGACACAGGGTCAGAGCCACACTGATGAGACTAAGAGCCTTTCTCAGCTCTGCTTGCTGGGCCAGGGCAGGAGGGAGCCCAGGGGTGGGACCCACCATCCGCCCGGCTAGAGTGGGACAAAAAGGGGCTGGGGGTACATTGTTGGGTCTGGGGGGGGCATCTGTCCCCGACCTTGCTCGGGCAGTCTCAGGAGCAGCACGTTGCTGTCGGGGCCTTGAGCCCGCCCGGAGGATGGTCTCACTTTGAACTCGTAGTCCTGGCCCCACTGGAGGCCCTCGAGCTCTGCGCTGTGCCAGCCAGCCAGCAGGGCCTCTGCCCACGGGGCTCCCTGGCCTCCAGGGGCAGCCGGGGTCCTGAACAGGGCCGTGTAGGACTGAGCAGGTGCAGCAGGGCCGCTCACCTGGGAAAGAGCCCAGAGGGAGAGGAGGGCTCAGGGCTCTCGTGAGCAGCCCTTTCTGGAGCTGTGACGGGCTCCAGCCCAGGTCCTGGGCCTCACCTTCCAGCTGAGCCACACAGCAGGACCAAGCTTGGTGCCCTTCGCAGGGTCTGGGTTCAGCAGGGTCACGTTTTCCAGCTGAATGCGCACAGCCAGAAGCTCCAGGGGCTCCTTGTGGTCCTGGGGCTCTGTGGGGAGCACAGGGCTGGGGTGGGGCCCATAGGCCAGAACGGAGGAATTGGGTGGAACATCCCTTGGCCACAGAGGAGCCAGAACTCGCCCAGGTTGAGAGCACTCCGATTTCTATTCTAGGATGGGGGAACCACCCCTAAATGGGGTCCCCGCCGCTCTGACCCTGATCCCAGGTTTCGCTCCCACATCCCCTAACCTCAGCCAAAACCAGACCACACCACCCTAACTGGAGCCCCCGACCTTGGCCCTGACCACCCTCCCCTTACCTTGGACAGACACCCTGGCTGCCCGGCTCTCCCGTCGTCCTGCGCTGTTGGTGGCCACACACATATAGGTCCCTGCGTCACTCTTCTCTGCTCTTGCCATCAGCAGGGAACCTCTGGACACCTGTCAGGACCAGGTGCGTTGTGAAGTGTCCCCTGCGGGGAGGGCCTCTGAGTGCGGAGGGAAGTCTAAGGCCTCACCGCCTCCCCTTCCTCAAATTCTGCAGGGGACATTGGGCCAGGGGGCGGGTCAGTCCCTCGGGTGTGCACAGTTGTGGCCAGGACAGGGTGAGATGTGGGGAAGGGGGCTACACTCACCGAGTGCCGCCCTGGCTGCAGGGCCAGGGGTTTCCCATCCTTCCACCATGAGACTGTGGGCTCTGGGTGGCCCCAGGGCGGCCCACACTGCAGAATCACCTGCTCGCCCACCGTGGCCACCGCATCCCGAGGCTGGACCTGGAAATCTTCCCGAAGGACTGTGGAGAGGAGGGAGGGTCGCAGAGGGCGGGACCCAGTCCCCACATCCAGGTCCCGCCTTGGCGTCTCCCAGCGTTCTGCATTACCTGCCTTTCCGAAGAGCCCCACCTCCCTGGTCTCCCATCTAGGACCACCCCCAACCCAGGTCTCCCCGCCCAGGGCTCACCAGCCACAGACAGCCGAGCGCCCCGGCTGACTGCCGTGCCCAGCCGGTTGCTGGCCTCACACGTGTAGACACCCAGGTCTGTGGACAGGACCTGGTCATCGTGGGTACGTCCCCGGGGAGGGGGCCGCAGCAGCAGGAGGGTTCCGTCAGGTAGGAGGTGGTGAATGTCTGGGGGCACCATGCTCAGGGGATGCCCATTCAGCAGCCAGCGGATGGTGGGAGGCGGCTGGCCTGAGGCCTGGCAGCTCATCTTGGCCGGACCAGGGCCCTGGAGCAGCTGGTCCTCCGGGTGGACGAGGATCTGGGGTGGGGAGTCCTGAGCCATGCCTCCTGGGAGAGGAAAGGAGGTGCAGCCCAGTCTGACTGCAAATAGGGCCCCCAAATCCCTGCACGCCTCATCTTCCTCCTCTTGCCTGAAGTTCCCAAATAACACTCTAGCTGGGAAGGGAGAAGGCCAGCATGCATGTGTGGCACCCAGGTGAGGGCCAGTGGAGCTCTCAGTCTGTCTGTCTCACACTCAACATCACCATCATCATCATCATCACCGTCGTCTCTGATACCCCCCACTGCAAAAGGGAAGCAAAGGAGCAAGGTGGTCTCCTCGCTGCCTTGGCCAGGCCTCAGATCAACGGAGCGGAGCGTGGGCTAGGAGTAGGGAGGGCCACACTCACCTGTGACGAGCAGAAGAAGGAGAGGCAGGGGCCGACGGTCCCCAAGGAGACCTACTCCTCCAGAGCCCATGGCTGCCCTCAGGCCTCTGTCCTTGTCTGTAGCACTTTGTCCTACTGCTCTGAGCTCACAGCGGAGGGAAGGAGGGGCGGGCGCGGCGGCAGTGGTGGTTGTTTGTGACCGAGACTCTGCCCCAGGAGGGAAGCGGCTTTGAGGAAACCGATGCTTCCTGCCTGGCCCTCAGTGCCTTGGAGAATTGGGAGGAGACCAGAGGAGAGAAAGTCTCTGACCTTGATCCTTTAGTCATAACCTCTGACTCCAAGCCCCGCCCTAGGGTTTCTCTTGTGATCTAGTCTAGGATTTCTTAGAGGTAATCTTCAGCCTAACCATAACTTCAACCACTGTTTTGATCCTTTACCCCAAGCCTCTATTGAACCCTTGAATCTCAATCCCAATCCTTTGGCTTCCAAGCGACCCCCTGCTAGAGTGGCATGAAAACCCAGGGGTGGAATCTCAGGGCACAGTGTTCTGAAGCTGAGGGTAGAGGAAAGCAGGCCCCGGAAGCCAAGTGCGGGGAGCAAGTGTGTCTTGTCATGCCCCGGCCCATTTCCTGGGGAGAGGTCAGGGTGGTAGGTCAGAAGACAGGGAAGATCACAGGCTCTTGTCTGGGAGATGTCCACTCTGTGCGCCTAGTCAGCCCAGAGACAGATGAGATAAGCTTCCGGGAGACCTCGGGCAAGTGACTTAACCCCTGAAAGTCAGTTTCCTTTTTTGTAAAGTGAGAATAATAATAATTAATAATAATAATAGTTCCTGCCTTGAGAGCTGGAGTGAGAGTGAGAGGAGATAAAGCATAAAATCATCTAGTACAGTGCCCAATGCATTGTAAGTGATCCGTAAAGCTTAGCCAATATCGTGATACATTTCTTTATATGCACATCCCATCATTGAAACTATTTGAGCATCCTTGGCAGGGATATTTTTCAGGCCCTGGAAAGGTGGTTGGAGTACATGACCTTTAAGAGCTTTTCCAGGGCTTCCCTGGTGGCGCAGTGGTTGAGAGTCCGCCTGCCGATGCAGGGGACCCGGGTTCGTGCCCTGCTCAGGGAAGATCCCACATGCCGCGGAGCCGCTGGGCCCGTGAGCCATGGCCGCTGAGCCTGCGCGTCCGGAGCCTGTGCTCCGCAACGGGAGAGGCCGCAGCGGTGAGAGGCCCGCGTACCGCGAAAAAAGAAAAGAGTTTTTCCAGCCCTGAAACCTCGTGTCTATAGCAGACAGGACTGTAGCTTGTGAGCCTGCAATGTCAGTGCTCACCCCGCTGCTCCCCACCCCCTGCCTAGAGAGATGCTGCTGTCCCCTCTCAGAGCCCAGCTCCTGTTTACAGGTCTCTTCCTTCCAAATCTGGAATCTCAGACATTTCCTGGAACTGTTCCCGGAAGGCCAAGGCCAGGCTCTGGAGGCTCAGCGGAAGAATGTCCAGCCTTTGTTCCCCATTGTTCCTGGCCAGCTCCTTTGTGGGGCCCCTAACCCAGCCGACTCCCTCCCTTCCTCCCCCTTCTTAGCCTGGCCTCGGTTGGTGCCAGCTGCAGCCACGGCCCTCACAGCCTATCAAGAGGAAGGCCTCCTTCACTCCTTCTTCTCTTTCCCCTCAGATGCAGACCAAGACTGATTAAGACAATTAGAGCAAGAGAACACTGTGGTCTCTCCAAACTGGGCATTTCCAAGGGGTAAAAAATTGAGTTAAAGTAACAGAGTGACAGAGCTGGAAGAATAGGAATTGGGGTCAGAGAATAGAGCTTGGTGTTTCAGAAGCGGAGAAACTAAGAGCAGTGACAAACTCCATGGCGCGTGCCTGGGCGTATGTGTGCCAGGCATAGTGGAGTAGAATTTATGGGGTCAGGGATCTGTGGGGACAGAGTGATGAAGGAGGTATTCACATGGACCCTGAGGACAGCCAAGGGTGAACAAGAAAGGGTGTGGTGGGACAGATGGATTTACTGCACATCTAGCCAATTTGGGATTTCCCAGGTCCAGAGTCCCCCAGGCCTGCCTGACCCAGTGACTACCTGCTCCCCAGGAATGTTGCTGCTAGCAGTCCTCTTTAGTCTCTTCTGCTTATGCATTGGACTTGGGGAGACTAACCAAGTTCTCTGCTAATTATTTGATGGCAGCTTGATTTGACTCAAATCTCTATAATCCAGAAAGATGGTATAAATTTCCCTTGGGGGATAAGAGGGCAAGTCTCAAAGGAATTCAGATTCATGACTAGTGCTGTCCTCAGCTGAGTTGAAACGGGCAGGTGACTCAGCGAGGAGAGGCGCCAGTGCTGTACTGCAGGAATGGAGCCTGGAGGCTGCAGCAGCTGGGGAGGGGCCCTTGCCCCACAGTTACGTGACTCATCCCTGGACATGCCGTTGGCACAGCCTCTTTCCATTCCCAGACTCTGGACACCCAAGTGCTAAGAACTGATGGGGATTGGAAGGCCCCATCGTTCTGAGCTGTTCCTTAGGACGTTAAGACTCTTTCTCCTCAGTCCAAGCATCCAGGGCACTCAGGGATCCGTGGAGTGATGGCCGAGGGGACTTCCCAACAGTGAGGTATGTCTGGGTGGCTCTCAGAGACCACAGTGATCATTTCCAGCAACCTGTCGCATCGGCATCCTGACTGTCTCATTTCCACACGCTAAGGAAGAGCCGACTGCGTGAGTCATGGGGATGATGTTAGTCAATGGGACCCACCTCCAACTATTTCAAGGAAGCTCTGCTCTGGGACCCTGGGGATGTGCTGGCCAGTGACCAGCTTAAATACTATCTTCCTTCACCCCCTAGTTTTAGAGTTTTGGGTTTTTGTGAGTAACTCTTTCATTGCTTGTAAGAGGGAAGAGAGAGGAGAGAGATTAGGTGCTCTTCAAGGACCCTCCAGAGGACATTTTTTTTCTCCTGGTTTCTCTGGTGTCTTATTCTGTGTTTTCTGAAAATGCAGCCCAGGGACTCCTGCTGGTCAAGCTGGTGGGGTAAACAGTACTAATTCAGGTGGGATTTGATGTATCTTCGTATCTTCTAGAAAAGCATTAAAATCATTACCAGTGACATCTGCTCCTCGTGACTAGCAGCAAGGCTTTGCCAAAATGTGTGCTTGACCACAGGCACCCTCCTTCACTAAAATATACAACACTGAACTTCCTCCTTGCTTCTGGAGCAGTCTCTCGGGGCCGTCTGAAATGCTTTCTCCTAGGCTGTAGTCCTCATTTTGCCCCAAATAAAACTTAACTCACAACTCTCAAGTTTTGCATTTTCTTTTCAGTCAACAAGATCTTCTCTTTGTCTTTGGTATACTCTAGCTTTACTACATTTTATGTAGGTGTGGAAATCTTTTAAGATATCTTGTGTGTCAACCTTCTTGAATCTGTATATTTATGTTTGTCATGAGTTCTACAAAAATTTCAGTCATTACTCTTAAAATATGGTCTCTTCTCCATCTCTCTATTCTCCCCTTTGAGCTCTTGAGGAAATGTGTGTCAGACCTTTTCATGCTACATGCCGTATCCCTTAATCTCTCTTCTCATATATTTCATCTCCTTGTCTGTCTGTGCCTAATTCTGAATAATTTCTTCAGGTACAGCTTTCAGTTAACTAACTCTCTTCAGCTGTTTTTAATGTGCTGTTAAACCCTTTCATTTTTATTTCAATAAATTATATTTTTATTTATGAGTTCTATTTGTTCCTTTTCAAATTTGATCACATTTGATAGTCTCTTGTTGCTTGTTCATTTTTGTAATTTTGTCTTGTATTACTTCAAGCATTTCGTAATTATTTTATGTTTTATATCTGATAATTTCAGTATCTGAAGACCTTGGGGGTCTAAATCTGTTGCTTCTTATATTTGCTGACTTTCATTCATGATGATTTGTTTCCTTCTGTGTTAATGACCTTTCCTTGTGAACTCGTCTTTGGTTGGTCTTAGTCTCTGAAAATTTAAGGAGATGTTTTTTTCCAGAGAGGATTTGTATTTTTTATTTTAGGAGCCTGGGTTGCTACCAGCTGGGGGCCAATACCAATTTAATCCAGGAGTCTCAGGTTCAGCTCCCACACCTTGCCACTGGCCCAAGTCTGGTCTTTCATCAGTGCTAATATAAACATTTGCCCTTGGGTAATCCACATTTTATGCGTGCTAAGAAGTCAGGACTCACCTTACATTTCTAAGCTTTTATATATGCTGCTCCCTCTGCCTGGAATATGTGTCCTTTTATCCTCCCCCCCCCCCACGCCCCATCTGATTAATCAATCTTTCTAAGACTAGGTTCAGGCTTGTTCTCCTCCAAGATACCTTTGCTGATGATCCCTGGTCTGGGTTAGATGCCGCTCTTACATGCCTCTGTGGCACCCTGTATCTACCTGTCGTTGCATTTTCCACACTGTATTGTGATAATCTGTTTACTTATCTGTCTTCCTCCATGAGACTCTCTTTGGTAGGGTTCATGGCATAGTTACGCTGTTTCCCCAGTGTCGGGCACAGGGTGGGTCATGGTAGATTAATACATGTTTGTTGAATAAATGAAAGACACCTGAATAAATGAATGAATGAATGAGTGAGTGATGATTTTGGAATGGACAATATGGGATTTCCAGAGAGGGTGAAGGATGATGGAGGGATGTGAGAAGAAAAGAGAAAAGGGAAATGACTGGTATTTTTAGGCTGTTTGTTTGTTCTCCTTGATTAAGTGGAATAAAGTTGTCACTTTATTTCATCAAAAGTTTATTGAGCATCCAGTATGTGCTAGGCACTCTGCTAGATGCCAGTAATACAAAGATGAAGATCAAAATGAAACAAAAACAAAACCACTCCCCCCTCACCCCATTTAAGGCAGATTTGGCTTGAGCCTGGGAAGCCGGCCTCTCAGGGATGCAGAAGCGAGGTTTGGAATACAACTTGCCTGCATCTCACCTTAATCTTCACCCTTGCCTCTCAAGGCTGACCAGCGTGTACCCATCTCCAAGTCCTGCATCTTCCACCTGCCTGAACAACTTTCCCCTGCATGCATTATCTCCTTCTAGATGAGGCACCTGGGGAAGTGAGGGGAGCAGTTCTGGCTAAGGAAGGGGAGCTGCAAAGGCACACCTGCTCAGAGGAGCCTGGAGAAGTGCATAGGGGCAGGGAGCTGGGAAGGGCACGACGTCCAGGTAAGAGCAGAGGGGACCAACTAGAAATGTTGTTGCCCTTGGGGCTGGGACAAAACTGGCCCCAGTGTGGAGTCGTGGGGAACAGGGACCTTGAGAGTCGCTCTGTGGGATGGTGCAGAGTCGGAGCAGGAGCTTAGGAAGTTAAGGAGGGACCAGGGATGCACTAGAGGCCTCAGGGGAGAGAGGTCAGAACACAGCGAGGGACTTCTCTTTCAGCTTTTTAATTGCGCTCTCTCTTCGCACGGTAGATTACTGTTCCTACAAACTGTTCAAGAGGCGGCGGCATGGGCGTGGCCTGGCTACACAGTGGACCAACCTCTCGGTATTCTGCTGTTTGTGTGACTGGAGTGTCTGCCCTTGTCCTGTTTCCTGGGACCTGAGCATCTGGGAGCAGGGCAGGTGAGAGGCCAGAGGCTAAGGGTTCCATCATGTCTCCAAGACATGCTGGGGAGCAATAAGCCTGCTCCTCCCCCTACCATTTTTGGGGAGAGTGGAACTTCATCCTCTTACAGCTGGAGGAAGCCCAACAACTTCCCGGGGGATAATGATTGTTTGAAAGGCTTGTTTTGTACAAAGCCAGGGAGAAGCCATAGGTATGTGGGGTCAAAAGACAGATCTTCACTTGATCTAGCCTTCTGGGCCTGAAGAATGAGTGAGAAGCCCCTTCTCTATGGAACAGAGACGGAAAGAATGCCGGGCACGCCGCTGAGGGAGGCTTTGGGAGGAGGCCAAGTGTGGGAGGCTTGAATCCTTTGCTCTTGCTAGAACCCCGGTAGCGGGGCAACGGTATGTATTGTACTTGAGCTCCTCCTTCACCAGCTGGTAGGTACCGAGGTACCATATGCCTGAGAAGGGTGCTCCAAGGTACTGCCTTCACAGTGATTCGGTGTATGCTCACAACAGCCCTCTGTACACCCAGTAAAGGGCATTGGACTTCCCCTTAGTTTAGGACAGTTGTACGTTTGAGGCAAGTGGCCTCTCTAATCTGGGCTTGCCAAAAAAGTTCCCCAGGAACCAGGAGTTCGTTCGGAGGGAAGGGGAATGGGTGGGAAGCGTGAGGGCGCCCTAGGAAGGGCATAGGATAGCCAAGGGGGTTAGGTTACTGATGTTAGTTTCCATAAGCCCCTCCGGGGATTGGGCCGTAAATTTAATAATCTATATGGTCCTAAGAGGGCACAACCCACACGCACTGAGAACACAACTAAAGAGCCGGGAGCAAACGTAACCCGGTTTCACCATCTGATCCACCCTTCCCGCCGCGTCCCCCCGTCTGCGTACGCTCACAATCGTCCACGCGCCGGAACCCTAGCGCTGGGTGAGGACCTCCATCTCCCCTCGCCCCTGGCGGGCTGCTGCCCCCCTGCCCTGCCCTCCCCCGGGCCGCGGGCAGCAGTGCGCGGGCGCCTCCCGGGGGGTCCCGAGGAGGCTCAGGCGCTGATCTCCACCGGGCCGGCCTCGTCTTGCTCGCGGATCAGGTGCACGCCGCCCGCAGTCCGCAGTGTGCGCGAGGCGCTGCGCGA
>NW_020172768.1:1582369-1594096 GCF_003031525.2 Neophocaena asiaeorientalis asiaeorientalis
CAGGCGACACGGAGTAGCCGGGCGGGCCGGGCTCAGTCGCGCTCCGAGGCTCCGGGGCGGGGTTCTCCTCGTGCTCCGGGGAGTCCTGCAAGGACACGTGCCGCGAGGGGTCAGCGGACAGCCGGCCAGGGCCGGGAGCGCGCCTGCTGTTCCAGGGCGCTGGGAATACCGAGGTGGAGGGGACATAGTTCCCTCCACACTCCGACTGCCTGGAGGGCTGCAGGCGTAGGTCTGTTTTTGCTTGCAACACAGGACACTTGACGTGGTGCCTGGCACATAATAGGTGCTCATTAAATGTTGAAATGCATTAGTTTGAGTGCTTTCTCCACTTACTCTGCACCTTCCACCTGCCTTGGACAGCATGGGACAGAGTTGGTTTATGGAATAGTAGGGAAATCACCAGAAACAGTGTCCAAAGACCTGGGTTTGAAGCCTAGATTTGCCACTGATTTACTTGTTTGATCCTGGGCAAGTCATTTCACCCCTGTCAGCCGTATTTTTCTCATCTCTAAAGTGGGGATGACACAAATATTTCTCAGGGTTATTCTGAGTCCTAGAAAGGTATACCAATATGGTATGGCTATGTAATACCAGAACATGGTAGGGGCTGGTGGAGTGTTTGTGGGGCGCCCAGCCTGAAGCTGCTCACCTTGTCCTTCAGGATGTAGAGTGCCATGGGGTTCTTCCGCTCCTGCTCTCCACTCCGTGGGAGGGTGTCTGCTGCACGGAGCAAAGAATGGGGTGGCTGGCCCAGGTACAGAACCCTTTCCACCAGCCAGCACCTACACTCTTTGCTTCCCGATGGCCAGCTAAGGCCATCGGGAAGCCAGCCTCCACCAAATGGTCCGGAATACCTGAGGTCCTACCTTGGCCGCTCCTCTCCCTGCTCTGCAGTCTTCGTGCAGTTGGTGCAGGAAGGGGCCCTGCAGAGCTGGCTTCCTTGTCGCCCATTTCGGCCTTTTCCCAGCAGCTTACTGATCTGAGTGAAGATGGGACGGGTGAGTGCGTGGCTGGGAGTTCACCTTCTGCTTTCAGGTGGTCATCATTCTGATCCATATATTCCAGGGAGTTTTGCTTCTCCAGCTTCCTCTTCTTCCTGCAAATCAACCCAGCACCCTGTGAACAGAGCTGTCGAGTGTGAGCAGGAGAAGTTCTGGGGGCGAGGACACGGCGGGGGGGAATCTGATGGCCATAAACGAGGCCTTGTAGCAGGAAGACGGGCTGAGTGCGGTGGGAGGGGGAGTAGTCCGGAGCTTTGGGATGCGTCCCATCTAGGTTTGCCTCCTGAGTCTGTCCCTAGCATTGTGACTGGGCTAGTCATTTAACTAATCCGAGTCTCGGGTCGTTGTCTGTAAGCTGCAGATAATCACATTTAAAGGTAACACCCTAACCACAAACACAGTGCCTGGCTCACAAAAGGTGCCGTGTAAGTGAAACCAGTATTCATCATGCTGGGGCTGTCAGGGTTGTGAGCACAAAATGTGGTTCCATATACAACACATGCAGTGGTAAGATGGATATCCTGGGAAGAGGTGCGGGGCCCTGGGAGGAAAGGCGTTTAAAGAGACGAAGGAAAGAACAGAGCTTGGGGCTGGGATGGGTTGAAGGATTCAGGTGCTCAGGGAGAGGAACTTGGAGAGTTACCCAGACTTTTTGGACGGTTTCCAGCAGGCACAGACTGTCACCAAGGTCACAAGGAGGAAGATGCCTCCTGTGGACAAGATTATGTAGAGGGAGCTTCTTCCTAGGGAGAGAGAGGCAGAGAGTGGGGAGAGACTTCAGAGGGGGCAGGAGGTGTGGTGAAGAGAGCTTCCTGCGGCTGAAGAAATAGAAAAGGAACCCCAGGCAGCATGGCTGGCCAGTGGTGGACCTTGCCCAGAGCTCACTTCCTACCTGTGGCTGTCCTCCAGGGAGAGCTGGCCCATCTCTGCCTCTCTCCCTCTCCAGTGGCACTCTGTCTGGGATGTCCTTAGCCTCTCATGGGCACCTGCCTCTCAGGGCTTTGAGTCCCAAGGGAGGGCAGCGGGAAACTCACTGTACACGGTGATCTTGACGGGCAGGCTGCGGCCCTGGCTGATGGGGTTCTCCACCACACAGCTGTACAGGTCATCGTCCTCCATGAGCACGCGGGTGATGGTGAGCACCTTTTGGTCGGGGGACAGGAGCATCCGCGAGTCGTTGAGGAGGGGCTTGCCGTCCTTCAGCCATGTGTAGCTGGGCTTGGTGCCATTCTCGTGCGAGCAGTTCAGGGTAAAGGCCTCGCTGAGCTCCAGCACCGTGGTCGAAGCCACTAACACCTGGGGCCTCGAAATGGGCACTGAGCCCGGGGGTGGGGGGAGCCTGTGAGCCACAGGCCAAAAAGCATCTCCCTTCCCCTTCTTAACTGCCTACCTTCCAACTCAGTCTGCGGTATTGAGAGATCATCACTCCAGCTCTTTACCACCATCCATCCACCCATCCATCCATACATCCACTCACTCATTTATTTACCCACTGTTTATTGAGCACATACTGAGCACAGGGAGTACAATGCCGAACAAGATAGCTATGGTCCCTGCCCTCGTGGACCTTCCCTTCCCTTCTTCCCGCATACCTTTCCAAGATGTCTTAAACTGACCCAGCCTGGAACATATTTTTGTTGGGCTAAGCTTAGGTCGAAATAGGTTCAAATATTGGCTCTACCACTTACTAGCTGCCTGAACTTATGCCCCAGTTTCCTCATCTGCAAAATGGGGTCCATGATATTAACTATCCCTAGATTATTATGAGCATGACATGAGTCAATATAGGCAAAGCATTTTACAATCGTTTCTGGCACGTAGTAAGCGCTGTATACGTGTTAGCTATGGCCTATCTGCCAACCTCTAACATTCCAGTTGGCTCACTCCCAAGCGGCTTTTGTGTGGGTTTTCCTGGGGTCTAGCTAATGTACTGGGTGGACGTGGCCCCAGTCCCAGTCACCAGTCCCGCCTCCTTCCCTGCCAGAGACTTTACCATCTACAGTGAGGTTGATGGTCTTCTCTCCAGTGAAGGTGTCATCGGTGATAGAGATCTCAACCTCATAGGTGCCCTCATCGGCCAGCTGCAGGTCGCTGAGAAGCAGGGAGCCGTTTTCAAAGAGGCGGATGCGGTCTCGGTAGTCGGGCCGCAGGGTACCGATGACCTCGGTGCCGATGGACTGAACCACGGTCACTGGCTTGTCCCGCTTCAGCTGCCACTTGACAACGGGTTTGTCACTGCTGGTGCTGCTGTACTGCACAGAAAGCAGGGCCGCCTTCCCCACTGTGCCATGGATCAGGTGCACCGGGCTGGTGATGTTCACCCCCTCCAGGGGCTCTGTGGACAGAGACCCACGAGGTGAGGGCAGCGTCAGGCCCTGGCTCCTAACCTCACTCCCATCTTCGAGTCCTCTGGTCTCTTCATGCCTCACCCTTCTGAACCCTTCACTCCCTGTCAGTCCTTCCTTCTTACCCTTCAACTGTAGCTCTGGCCCCTCCGCTCCCCTGTCGTCCCTCACACCCATCCCTTTGCCCTCGATCCTTCTTCAATCTGGACCTCTGCCTCTGGCGGTTTTCCCTATCGCCTTCCTCTTGAGGAAGATTCCAGGTAACCCATACCTTATGTGGCCCATTTATGGAAATATGTATTGAGACTCCCCATGTGCCAGGCACTGTTCTTTGTCCCCAGGATATATCAGTGAGCAAAACTGACAAACATCCCTACCCCCTGAAACTTATAGGTCATTAGACCCTAGAGTGAATTTGTCAGATTTTCTCCTTAATTGGGCATTGGGAAAGTGAGGGATGGAGAAAGCATGGAAATGTAGATTCCCAAAGAAAGGAGGGTGTCGTGAGACAGTGCCAGTAGAGGGCAAGTTTAGGGGCCTGAGGACAACTGGACAACTCTCCGGTCATACCAAGAGCCTCCCCTATCCTTGTCCCAGCTGCACGTAGCATCATACTAGGCCTGCCCAGGGCAGAACAGTCGTGGAGATTCACCCAAACTCCAGCCCAATTTGCATCCCCTATGGAAGAGGGATCTGGGACAGGTCAAGCAAAGAGCTTGGAGTCAGAAGACCTTGTAAGATTGGGCTCCACTGCTTACTGGCTGTGAGAATTTGGGCAAGTCATCCTTCTAGGCCTCACTCTTCTCTTTTAGAAAATAAGGATCATAACGATAACAAGAGCAAGTGTCTTATCCAGTTCACAGTGCAAAAGCATGATATGTATGTCAGTTATTGTGGTGTAGGGGAGAGAACACAGGATTGAGCATCAGAGATCGGGGTCCTATTGTTGACTTAGGACCTGGGAGAAGTTGCTTATCTGTTCAGGGCTCAGATTTCCCACAGGTCAAATGAGTGGTAACGAGATGGTCTCATGGTTTGTTCCAGCCCTGTAGTTAGTTCTGGGATTTTACCATCTTGTCCAATGGCAGCCCCATCCAGAGACACATCTCACATTTCAGAGATCTTTTAGGAACTTTGGGGCCTGAACAGATGCTGCTCGTTGGCCTTGTACCTGGCCTTGCAGAGCAATACAGCCACCTGAGGGAGGGGTCTTCTGGAGAGGATGTCAGCTAGGAACAGGACTGAGTTTAGCTGAATAGACACATACATGTCAGGTTCTCCGTTCCTCTGCACCCCCAGCTGCTTCCTTTGACTGTCATTGCCTCTGAAGTTCCCTCCTTCTTTCTCACCCCTATTTCCCACTCTGCTACTGCTGCAGTGTAGATTTGGGGAAGGTGAGCTGTACCTTTCCAATCCCTATTCCTCTCCTTGTATCTCGAGGACCCAGACCAAACCAGGAGGCAATGGAACTAAAAGGTTAGTTGTGGAGATCGAAGCAAATTTTTTTTTTTCTTTTTTTCTGCGGTACGCGGGCCTCTCACTGTTGTGGCCTCTCCCGTTGTGGAGCACAGGCTCTGGACGCACAGGCTCAGCAGCCGTGGCTCACGGACCCAGCCGCTCCACGACATGTGGGATCTTCCCAGACCGGGGCATGAACCCTCGTCCCCTGCATCGGCAGGCGGACTCTCAACCACTGCGCCACCAGGGAAGCCCAAAGCAAATTTAATTTAAAAACATATCCAGTCCATTTTGGGAGCAAATGCATTGTTAAGTAATGAGCTTATCATCTATGGAATTGGTCAAGGAAACGCCAATTGACTCTTCTTTCACCTCCTTGTGCTTCCATTTCCTCCTCTGAATAGTGAGGTGGTGGGACCAGATGATCTCTAGGGGCCTTCTCCACCCTGACATTCTATGATCCATCACCTGTCAAGGATGTTACAATCATAAAACCTTAAGCATGGAAGAGACTACTTTAATGATGAAAGCCACCATATGTATGAATATTATATACTTGTTACTGAGAGGAGTCTCAATTGGCAGGAGTTAGAATGGACAAAATCAACTATTTTCAAAAATTTTTAATTAATTTTTGTTCCCACAAAACTTTATAGAAATTGAAAAGAAATGAAATTTAGTTCTAGTTCACCTGATTTGGTCAAAGAGGTGGTGAGGGCCAGAGCCCTGTCCTCCCCAGTACCTTGGGCTGCCGCTAGGAATCCTTATGGCTCTGTGTATCAGGCTGAAATCGTTTGGCTACATGATCCTTAAGATTTCTCCGGCTCTTAGTTTCTGTGATAATTTAGATGGGATTTCCTGCCTCGCATCTGCTAGCCCGGAGATGGAAACAACCTAAGTGTCCATCATCGAATGAATGGATAAAGAAGATGGGGCACATATATACAATGGAATATTACTCAGCCATAAAAAGAAACGAAATTGAGCTATTTGTAATGAGGTGGATCGACCTAGAGTCTGTCATACAGAGTGAAGTAAGTCAGAAAGAGAGAGACAAATACCGTATGCTAACACATATATATGGAATTTAAGAAAAAAAATGTCATGAAGAACCTAGGGGTAAGACAGGAATAAAGACACAGACCTACTAGAGAATGGACTTGAGGATATGGGGCGGGGGAAGGGTAAACTGTGACAAAGCGAGAGAGAGGCATGGACATATATACACTACCAAATGTAAGGTAGATAGCTAGTGGGAAGCAGCCGCATAGCACAGGGAGATCAGCTCGGTGCTTTGTGACTGCCTGGAGGGGTGGGATAGGGAGGGTGGGAGGGAGGGAGACGCAAGAGGGAAGAGGTATGGGAACATATGTATATATATAACTGATTCATTTTGTTGTAAAGCAGAAACTAACACACCATTGTAAAGCAATTATACTTCAATAAAGATGTTAAAAAAAAAAAAAAAGACAGCACCTACAATGTGAAGGTGATCTTAGGACTAAAAGGGTAGAAACCAGGCAAGGGACTTCTTCCTATTGGGTCGGTAGAGGATGGGCTGACTCTAGGATCCCAGAGAATAACATCTTGCAAATCAGATTATCTAGATTTATGGCATGCTGTGTTTATGTCTGTGAATAGTATCCTAGCCTCTAGGAAAGCCTTGTTTGAATGTTCCAGGAATAGGGCTGTGATGAATTTAGGAAAGACTCTTTAGGCCATATTAGGTTCAGAGCACTAAGTGTTACTTGCCTGAGGCTAGGTTGGTGATTGCTGTCATAAGGGAGTATGGCAAGGGATTAAGGTAAATCTCTGGGAGCCAGGGCCACATGGTCCAGCCCCCCTTTTACTGCCAATCTTAAAAATACATTTCCCAGCCTCCCTTGCAATTAATTATGATACTACTGAGTTCTAGCCAATACTACTAGTAAAAGTTGTGGACACCATTTACAGGCTGATTTAGAAAAACCTCCCTCCTTTTCTTTTTTAATCCTCTACCTAAAAGAAATGAAGATAAATCTCAGACTGACCATGGGAAACACATGTCAAAGTTGATAGCACTCCATCAGCTTGGTGCCTGAAAAACCTCATGGAACAGTCTTTCCTCATCCCAGGCCTAGCTCGAACCCGTGTACCCCTGCATTGGCAGACGGATTCTTAACCACTGTGCCACCAGGTAAGTCCCTAATGGTAACCTTTTAACTGGCATATCCAATGGGCTCTTTCAGGTCCTTATTATACTGGGCTCCTTGATACATTTGATGATGATTGTCTGGGAAACTCCCAACTCCCTTCACTTTCTGGATACCACAGTCTCCCAGGTCTCCCTCTGTGTCTCTGATTGTTCCTTCTGGGTCTCCTCAGTGGGCTTTATTCTCTGCCTTCCTCTGCAAATCCTGGGGTTCCTCAATGTTCCATATCTAGCTCATTTTCTCCTCCAAGGTAATATTTATTCATTATCCTTCTTTTAAATCTCACCTCTTGGCTGACAGTTTCCAAATACTTCTCTCCAACCCTCCAGCTTTAGGTTATTCAACATTTTCCCACAAATGTCTCATAGGCGTTTCAACCTCAACGTGAGTGCAACACTAGCTATCGTATCTCCCAACCTTGCCCCATTTTTTAAATGTATGGTTTCACACAGAAACCCTACCTCCTTCTCTAGATCGTTTCACTTCCTATAAATCACTAGGTCCTGACTTTCCCTCCAAAATATTATCTCAACATCCCTCACTCCCCCTCTCTTTATTCTAATTCCAGCTCAGGTCATTTCTCTCCTGAACTATTGCAATAGCCTCGCTATGGTTTGACTTGTGTCCCCTAAAATTCATATCTTGAAGTCCTAACCCCAAATATCTCAGAATGTGACCTTATTTTGCCGTGTGGTCATTGCCAAGGTAATAAGCTAAGATGAGGTCATGCTGGAGTGGGGTGGGCCTCTAATCGAAGATGACTGGTATCCTTTTAAAAAGGAGAAATTTGGATATACACACAAGCACAGGGAGAATGCCATGTGAAGATTAAAGTTAATCTGTCACAGCCAAGGAACTCCCAGAAGCCAGCAGAGAGCGCTGGAACAGAACCTTCCCGAGGGCCTTCAGAGGGAGCACAGCCTTGCCAGCACCTTGATCTGGAACTTTTAGCCTCCAGAACTGTGAGACAATACATTTCTGCTGTTGAAGCCACCCAGTCTGTGGTTCCAGCAAACGGATACAGGCTTCCTTTCCTATCTTGCTTGCCTGTAGTTTCACCTCCAATGCCTCACTGGAGAGTGAGGGATCTGAGCTATACTCTGGGCCCTGCTGGTTCCCAGATTAAAAACCATTCAATGTCCTCCCCCGCTCCCATTGTTTGCAAATTATATTACAGTTTCCTTAGCAGGGTTTACCAGACTCACCTAACTCCACCCACACTTTCTTCTGCAGCAGGGTGACTGACTGGGCTGCTCCTAACATGTGATACCATTTCAAGCTGTTGACCTTGGCGCATTTTCCCAACTATAGTGTTCACTCCCACACCTATCTGTTTTTCTCATCTTTTAAAGTTCAGTGCAGACATTCCCAGGAGACCTCCCCTGACATTCCCCCACTCCCATTCTGTGCCTCCAGCACCAGCTTCCTGATGGGGCAGGTGACCTCTCTCTGATTCCTGGAACCCTCTGCCTCTCTGACTCATAGTAGTTTCTGCATTTGATTAAAATGATCTCTGCATCTTATTTGCCCCACTAAATCGTGAATTCCTAGGCTCTCTGGAATAGTGTGTGTGTGTGTGTGTGTGTGTGCGCGCGTGCGTGCGTGTGTGCACATAAGCACATGTATTTCAAATAAGATCATTTCTCCAAGAAGTTGGTGGGGGGAGGTAGGTGTCTATGGCGTGTGTGTTATGCATGGGTTGGTGTTACTCTCCCAAACCAGAAGGCCTATTATCTCCAAAGTTTTTTTCATCTCCCTTGTTATTTCACACTCAGAGAAGCCAGGGCGGCGGATGGGGAGACACAAAACCAAGATTTCCCCACCCCTCCAAGGCCCACCATAGTCCCTCGGAAAGAATGCCGGACTGGCCCACGCCAACAAGACATCCCATCAGAAACAGCTCATTGCCCTCCATCTAATGTACTGAATGCCGTGGGAGCTGCAAAATCATGCAGGCTTTGGGGGATGGGGGGCAGGGGCCGGGCAGGAGGCACACAGAATGAAGAAATACATTCAACACGAATGCCTGAATTCACTGAGACGCTTCCCACGGTGGCTGAGCATTCTCCCCTCCTCCCACCCCAAAGGCATTCTGGCCCTCAGCTCTCCCCTCCCTCTCCTTTGAAAGCCCCGGGTCCCTTCTCCAGACCCTGTCTTACCCTCTGGTCTCCTACCTGTCTGGATCAGAAGCAGGTAGAGCAAAGGAGCGAGGCGCAGGGCATTGAAGGCTCTGGACAGGGCTTCCCTTTCTCTCTTCATTTTGGGTGGCGTTCTCCAGCTCTGGTGTACACAATTAGCATGATTTCTCCACTCTGGGCACGTCCCTTTGTACCACTCGGAGTTTCTCTGCCCGAACACAACCCTGCCAAGTTCTCTCTGAATACACAGAGCTCTGTGTGTTGCTGTACTTGTTCTTTCCTCTCTTTCAGACCTGGCATTTTCTAGTTTCAAAGCCCTACATCCCGGGTTCGGAGGAGAGTATCTGCTTGGGAGATAATCTCCAGCACAGGGTTCAGTCTGATGGGTCCCAGCAGCCTAGCAGTTCTTTGCCGGCCTGTGCTGAGCCCCACTGCCAGGGGGAGATGAGGATTTGGGCTCAATGAATGGACTGGGCTGGGACACACACTAAATTGGACCTTGTGTGTCCCAACCTGTCCTGTCTCCACCTCACGCTCCCTGTTCCTGCGAAGGAGGGTGTGCGCCAGGGACACACCTCAATAAGCTCTGAAAATGGAGGGAGAGGAGCTTTTCAAAAGCTGGGGGGTGAGAGATTCCAGAAACTGATGAAGAAATGGGAAACTCCTGTTCCACCCCAAAGAAAGAAGATTGGAATATGGCTTGAATTCTATTATTTTCATACCTGTCCTGGTGTTGCTTGGGCTTCTCTCTCTATCATAGAATCACGTAGATGCTGGGGACCTTTCTCCAGAAGCTACTCTGCTCATTCCCCAGCCTCCAGCCCATTTCCTAGAACATGTCAGAACAAAGATGAAGGTAATAGCCCAAGAGCCTGGGGTTCTGTCACCAGCTACAGCCCAGCCGTTTCCTCAAGTCTTGAGGCGTGATGAAGAGAGACACCCCAGCTCTACCCTGACCCTTCATTACCACGTCCACATCCTCTCCTGAGGGGCGTCAGTGGAATGTATGCTTGCTAACAGTGTGATCTGGGGATGGGTGTGCAACGTTGTTAATTCTCCAATTTCACATCTGTAAAAGGGGGAGAAACAGTAGCTTCCTTGTAGAAATTGTTGAGAGGATTGACGAAGATTTAGTACGGTAGGGTGCCTAGAAAATTCTTTGTTGGAGAGGTGATATATATATATATATATTTTTGCGATATGCGGGCCTCTCACTGTTGTGGCCTCTCCCGTTGTGGAGCACAGGCTCCGGACACGCAGGCTCAGCGGCCATGGCTCACGGGCCCAGCCGCTCCGCGGCATGTGGGATCTTCCCGGACCGGGGCACGAACCCGTGTCCCCTGCATCGGCAGGCGGACTCTCAACCACTGCGCCACCAGGGAAGCCCCAGAGGTGATATTTTAAACTTTAAGAAAAAACTGCCTCTTCTTCTTTTCCATTACTTTAGGGATCTTTATATCTTGGTGAGACCAAAGTTTACAACTTCCCTTCTTGATTGTCTCTAACGCTGACCTTAGGTTTGTAAATTCAGTAGCTATCTCTCAAAGTATTCTTTTTACATACTGGAGACAGCTTGTGTAAGCCAGGTTTCTAGAACTGAAGATTGAGTGCATGGTCCATCTGAGCCAAAGGATGGGGAGGAGAGGTGGGAAGCACTGCTTTTGAACTTCACAGAGGAACTCCAAAAATATTCTGAAATACACAAGTCAGATTTTTTTCCTTTTGCATCTTTATGGTTGTGACTTTTTCCTACCCAGCTCAAGGCGCTTGTCTGCCTCTGGTAGAGTTAATGGTGTTTCAGCATGAAAAAGAGAAAGGCAATATTCAGCTTCTGACATCGAAAATCGTATTTTAGAGTCAGTAGCAAGACGAAAGGCTTGAAAGCCAGTGTTTGTAAGGTACAGAAGGATATTTTAATTTCTTTTATCTGCTCCTTTGATGTATCACAGAGCAGGCTGTGGACCAGATCATAGCGTTCTTCTATAGTTGTAGACAAATGGCCTCTTTTGCCTGTGATGGTTAGGTCCAGAGGCTTATTGTCTGAGGTAAAAGGATATGATGTTCAGGAAATAGAAAGCCTGAACTCTGCCTTTTTCATCCTGAAGGACTGTGGAAAGAGAGCTGCGATAGAGGGAGACCTGGGCAGGATCGAAGTTCTCCACATCCCCTCCAGGGATGACCTTAGGCTCCTTACACCCACGCAGAGTACGAAAGTGCCCCAAAGTGGCCACATGTTCCCTTGAGGGGACCCAGAGGTACTGGAGGGTAAAGCACCAACAGAGGGCAGGACAGGGAGCAAAGGGGCCGCACTGTGCAGGTGATAGCTGGGCCACCAACCGCCCCTCAGACGAGAGAGCAACCTAGACTCGTGCAGAGACCAGTGGGAGTCCTGAGAAGGCCACACAGGTCCTGGGACACCATCTCCCGCCTTGCCACAAGGACCCCTAAGCCACACCACGTATGCTCACACTAACCCTTCTCAGAGAAGAGCTGGGTTTGGGGAAGAAACTGGAAAGACTGATCCAATCAGAGACTAAGCTACCTCAAGAGAATGTTCAGGTGGTTGGGTTAGACTGAGTTTACCAGGATGGAA
>NW_020172768.1:1594299-1684838 GCF_003031525.2 Neophocaena asiaeorientalis asiaeorientalis
GAGCCCCCGGCAGCTGCAAAGGCGCAAAGGCACCACTGTGCCTTTGCACAACTGAGTGTACGAGGAGCAATTCTGCAATCCTGCTTCAGGTGTTTTAAGATGAGTAGCCCTACAGAAGCGTATATCATCTGCTTCTGTGCTTTCCTCATCTCAAGAACAGAGAGTTCTTGGATTGAAGTGCTGTGTCTTATTGGCCTCTGTAGCCCTACTGTGTAACACAGGGCGGGGCACATAGTAGGTGCTCTGCAGATAGTTGCTGACTATTGAATGGGCGAAAACTTGTGGTGGGTCGGGGGACCTCTCCAGCAGCTGGTGGAGTGGAGGGCGACTGTGAGGGGGACTGGGCGAGAGGAATGACAGCGGGGAGGGCACCAAACAGCACCTGCAGATGACAGAGTGATGCGTGAGCACACATGCGGCACCCCTCTTGGAATTCCCAGAAGTAACTGGGATTCACCTTGAGGCGGGCCACCGATCCAATAGGCAATGGGTGACAGAAACATAAGGTAACAGTCCAGCCAACTTAGTCTCACACACAGCACGTACCGGTGATCTCACCTGTCTGAGCTGACCTTGTTTTATCCTTCCATGCATTCCTTGGGTTTTTCCCTGTGGGTGTGTCTGTTCCAGCTAATTGTTGATGATTCAGACTGGGGTTTTTGTTTTTTTGTCTTTCGTTCTTTTCTTTTGGTACGGATATCCTGATTATATATATATATATATATATATATTAGTTTTCTTTAGCTCTGAAGAGGGTTGTCCCCCTTGGGATCAGAAAACATGGTTACTGTGGCCATCTCCTCATTAGCCTGGGAGACTCTCCAGGGCAGGGGCTGTAATTCCTCATTCTTATGTGCTTCCTCCCAGGGAGGAGCTCTGAGCTCTGCATAACACGGCTATTAAACAATGTGTAGACACACGGCTTGACTGTCGGCATCCAAGGCCTGTGCCCTTACCTCCTCTGAGCACTTCAGCAGATGCATTTCCACGGGCATCGTCCTCTCCTGAGCAGCTCGGCCCGGTCCTCTTGGCCCTCCGGCTGCACACAGGTGCTTCAGGCCACTCTCATTTGGCACCCGCTCTGGGGCTCCGGGATTCCGACCCTCCCCTCCCCCGCATGCATGGCAGCCCTGGCCTGCTGTACTCAGGACGCTATGCTGAGCACCCAGGCAGTGGCCCTGCAGCTCAGAATGGAAACCTCCCCCAACACACACACACACACACACACACACACACACACACACACACACACACGAACGACGTATAGATAAGTAGGTTTTAATAACCCTACCATTAGATTTAAGAATGTCCCTGCCCACGTGGCCTCTTCTCTTGTCTCCAGGCTGCATGAAGAATGCTCTGGCACCGATACTACTGGAGAGGTTTGGTCCTTGCTAATACCGTAACATCAGTGGGGACTTTTATATTTAGCATCCTCCCCCTCCTTCCCTTCATTCACTTCCTGTTATCAATTGAGTCAAATCTGTCTCCTCCACTAAACTGTAATTAATCTTTGGTAGCAGAATGAAAAATAATCTAACAAATGGCACCCAAATTCCTCCTATAGAGTAAATTGTCTTTAGCAAGAAAAATATGTAGATACGCCACATGGAGTGGAAGGTAAGGTCTAGCAAAAGGCGTCAAGACACAAAAAGATAAACCCCTGTGCAGTAGAGATAAACAGGAACTGGGGACGGAGAAAGAGCAGCGAGGAGAGACGTGAGGGGTCGGGGCGAGGAAGCAAGGGGCAGGGGGCTGAAAACAACTGAAGAACAACTTGCATTGTTACGCTATAAGCCCCTTCTCCTCTGTCTTCTTCAAAACTCTAAGAAAATTTTACTGCACACAAATTGCAGTATGTGTGTGTGTGCTTCTAGCTGATAGAATATGGCAAAGGTGATAGGGTAGCCACTCCCTTGGTTAGATTATGTTATATAAGACTTAGCAGACCAGAGAGAGAGAGAGAGAGAGAGAGATGGTCCCGCTGACTCTGGAGAAGTCAACTGCCCTGTTGTGAAACAGCCTCGTGGCAAGGAAATGCTGGTGGCTCTAGGAGCCGAGAGCTACCCTCAGCTAATAGCTGGCAAGAAAATAGGAACCTCAGTACTACAGGCACAAGGAACTGAATTCTTCCAGTGACTACATGAGCTTGGAAGAGGACCATGAGCTTCAGAAAGGAATGCAAACCAGCTGACACCTTAACTGAAGTCTGATGACACCTTGAGCAGAAAATCCAGCTAAGCTGTACCCAACCCACAGAAACTGTAAAGAAAAATAAATGTATGTTGTTTTAAGCTGCTAAATTTGTGGCAATTAGTTATGCAGCATAGAAAACTAATACGGGTGTGTATGTGTGTGTGTGTGTGTGTGTGTTTACACACTAAGACAAAGGACGGAGTTCCAGGTCTGCCTCAACAAGGTAGGCAAGAGTACAGCACATATAGAACAGTGAAATGATCTCTAAAGGGACTAATTCAGGTGAAGCAGGAGTTTGGAGTCAGAGATAGTGCTGAGAACTTAGGCCTTCAGAAATTTGGAGAAATACTGGTATCCTAGTCCGGGTTGCCCCAGAGGCAGACTCCAAGGCAAGAAGCTAAATAGTTTATTTGAAAGGTGATCCCAGCAAACAGGTAGGATATTGGGGGAATGAGAGATGGAAGGGAAGGAAGCCAGTGAAGGTTGCACATGAAGCAGTTTACTACCGTGTGGACAGCTAGAGCTTAACTGTGGGAAACAATGAAGAATAAGCCTCAGAATTATCCCACCCGAGGGGCAAGGGAGCTGGGATATTTATCCACCAACTGCCATCAGATATGGGTTGAAGGCTGCTTCTCCGGGGTAAGGAGAAGTTAATTCCCCAGATTTCTGGGTGACCTTGCAGGAAGGTAACCTGTCCAAACCTTCTCCCCTTCTCTAACTGCTCTCAAAGTGTGTGTGTGTGTGTGTGTGTGTGTGTGTGTAAGCTACTCCTACCGTCAGGCACTTTGTATCTATTTGTTCGTTTAATTCTCCCAGTACCTCCTTTTCAGTAGGTATTATCACCTCATTTTACAAACAAGAGAGACTAAAACTTCAAGAAGTTAGCAATTTGCTGAGGTCATATAGTTACTAAGTGGCAGAACCTGGATTAGAAACCCAGGTTAGTTGCTAACAAAGCTGAGGCTCCCGACCACCTCTCTGGGTCATCAGTCGGAAGTCCAAATCCTGGTCTAACCCTTTACCCCCAGCACCCACCCTCTGACTAAGCCCCAGGATGTAAGGTGGACCTCTCTGCCCACTCCTGGTGCCCTCTCTTGTTGCTGAAGTTATTTTCGATTCTTTGTTCCATAAACCTATATGTGAACGGTGCCAGAGCTGTCCCTACCATCGGTTCAATTTGCCAGAAAGGAGGGAGAGGGAGGACGAAGATTTGTGGAGCTGCTGTGCGTTGCCTGGGAACGAGGAATTTGTGTGAGGCTTTGAGTTGAGACAAGGCAGGGCCCTGCTGCTCCAGCAACCAGCGAACCAGGGACAGATTAGCCAGCTCTCTCTGGAACAAAACAAGCTTTCTGTGGGCCTGGAGAGTGAGGAATGGCCCTCCCCAAGGACATTTCTTCTTTTCTTTTTCTTTTTAAAGTTCCCCACCTCTGGCTCGCTTCTGAGAAACATCAAATATGAACAGAGATGGGAGTCAAAAGGCTCCCCGTGCCCTCCCTGGGGCCTTCATCCTGAACGTTGGTTTTGCTGCCTGTGAGTTCAGTGAATGTGAGGGGACGCCTGGAAGAAAAGCGTTCTACAGATAGGGTGTCTCAAAAAGGCGTGGGGTTTACTAGCAGAAACAATGTGATCCTGCAACAGCATGGGGTCCAGATTTCCATAAGCCAGGGAGGAGGTGCTCCCAGTTCCAAAGTGGAAAACTTGAAAACATCAAAGTGTTTTATGCTGAGAGTCAATATTTGATTTCTGAATAGAATTCCCACCCCCTCAGAAACTGAGAGGAACTCAGGCTTGTGTCCACGGTCGATGAACGTGCCCTATTCAGCAACTCTCCAGAGGAACAAAGAGGAGACATGAATTGGTATTAAAGCGTGGAGAGATCCAGCTTTCGTTGACCTATTTGAGATGTGGCGAGGACATTCTAGAAAACATCTCTGGATTTCTGTTCATGTAAAGCTTCAGTGATCAAAGAAAAACACGTTGAAAAATCATGGGGAAGCCACAGATTACCTCCAACTCATGAATGGCTTCATTTTTTCTTTTCTCCTAGATCCTCAGATGGTGTCCTCCCACCAACCTTGTCAGGAACGGGTTTGGTCCCATCCTCCCTCTCCTGCCCTCCTCCCAAAGAGGGAGGCACAGAAATGGAAATCAGCTGGCCAGCATCTAATAACTGCCTACTGTGTGAAGAGCACTGTGTTCCAGACTTTAGTAAGAGGAGTGGGATGTGGGGAAGGGTGTCACATTCAAAAGTAACAGAAAACACAATCCTTGCCTAGGTGCTTAACTCTAGTTGCGAGAGATGCATCTATATCTATAATACTGTTGATAATATATTTGCATTGCCCCTTATAAACTGTCTTTATTTATTTATTTATTTTTAATATTTTATTTATTTGGCTGTGCCGGGTCTTAGTTGTGGCGTGCAGGATCTTCAGTTGCAGCACGCAGGATCTAGTTCCCTGACCAGGGGTTGAAGCCAGGCGCCCTGCATTGGGAGCACGGAGTCTTTAACAACCGAACCACCAGGGAAGTCCCCCAATAAAGGGATTTATTATCTTATATAACCAGAGTCCTAAATAAGGGCATCTCTGTAACTTGTAAAAGTAAGTGGCTCAGCAATGTTATCAAGGATCCAGGTCCTTTCTGTCTTGTTATCTACCAGTCCCAGCTTCTTTTTTCATCGTACTTATCACCATTTGAGACAATATGACGTAGGGGTTAACACAGACTCTGAAGCCAAACTCCCTGAATTTGAAATATGGCTACCACGTTACTAGGTGTTGAGTTAAACTACTCAATCTCTCAGTCTCCGTATCTGTAAAATGGGGATGATTATTATAGTATTACCTACCTCAGAGGGTTGACTTGAGGATTGAATGAGTTGCTGTGAGGATTAAACATGTAAAATGCTTAAGCAACCTAAATGCCCATAGACAGACAGCGGATAAAGAAGGTGTGGCACACACATACAATGGAACACCACTCAGCCGCAAAAAGGAACAAAATTGGGCCACCTGTAGAGACCCGGATGGACCCAGAGACTGCCACAGAGTGAAGCAAGTCAGAAAAACAAACATTGTATGTCAACGCATATATGTGGAATCTAGAAAAATGGCACAGATGAAATAGAGGCTTGCAAGGCAGAAATAGAGACACAGATGCAAGGCTTGCAAGGCAGAAGTAGAGACACAGATGTAGAGAACAAACGCATGGACGCCAAGGGGGGAAAGTGGCGGGGAGGGGCGTTGAATTGGGAGATTGGGACCAACACATACACACCAATATGCATAAAATAGACAAGTAACAAGAACCTGCTGTATAAAAAACAAACAAAAAAAACAAACTATAGGCTTAGCAGGGCCTTCTAAAAATAAATAAATATGTAAAATGTTTGAAACACCTACCCTAGTTCTAGTTTATTCCTCAGGCTCAGCTGTATCCTGGAGACATTCCTGTATCCTTTTAATAAATTCTTTCTCGTTTAAAACCTTCATTTGGGGTTCTCCACGGGGCTCCCTGCCATCAACAAATTGTCTTTTAGAATATGGTCTTATTTAATCATCTAACAACTTTATGTGGTAAGAATTTTTTCCCGAGGGACATGAAGCTCAGAGAGGTTAAGTAACCTGCTCAAAGTCACACAGTTTATATGTCAGCATAGTGCAGATTCAGCTTGTGCTTCTTGGACTAGTGTTCACATACTACACTCCTGAAAGAGGTTGCCTCCACTCAGGCCCAGAAGTAAAAAGTGGGTGGAAAAAAGCAAGGCTCTGAGACAAGATATGAGACGAGGAAGGATAAAGGCGAGCAACAGGGACTTAAAAAAAAACAAACTAAAAACTCAGTCAACGAGAGAACGATTGGGTCCCCAGTGGTGAGTCTGGGGACACTAAGAAGATGAATTTATGATACATGGGATTCAACATAGGGAGAGACAAGGTTTTTTTTTTTTTTTTTTAAATTTTATGTATTTTTGGGTTGCGTTGGGTCTTCGTTGTTGCACTTGGGCTTTCTCTAGTTGTGGTGAGCGGGGGCTACTCTTCGTTTTGGTGCAGGGACTTCTCATTGCAGTGGCTTCTCTTGCTGCGGAGCACGGGCTCTAGTTGCGCAGGCTTCAGTAGTTGTGGCACGTGGGCTCAGTAGGTGTGGCGCACGGGTTTAGCTGCTCCAGCATGTGGGATCTTCCTGGACCAGGGATCAAATCCGTGTCCCCTGCACTGGCAGGCAGATTCTTAACCACTGCACCACCAGGGAAGTCCTGAGACAAGGTTTCTTAAAAGAAGGCCCCAACTAAGTTAGTAGGAAGGTGGCCTTGAAGACAGGCCAAAATGTTCACCCCTTGTTATAGTACTTTTAGGGTCCAGGTCTGTCTCGTTTCCAGATCCTTACCAGAGTTGGCCCTCCAGGATTCTGCATCTGGTTTGCTGCCCGTCAAGCTAAAGAATGTGATTCATCAAGATTATTTGGTTGTAAGTGACAGAAGTTCAACTTCAACTGTTTGAAGCCCAAAAGGAGGAATTTCTTGCACCATGTAACAAAATTTCGGAGGGAACCAGAATAATTGGGAATGAGATACTTAAAAGCCATGGCAGTTATCTCTCATCTCTCTTGCTTGTGTCTTGGTGTCAGCTTCATTCTCATAAACCTTCTTACGCTTTTTGAGGGGGGCCGTTGTTGCCAGTCACTCTAAGGTATCAGTGCTGCCCAATATAACTTCTGCATCTGTGCTGGTAAGCACAGTAGCTGTTAGCCACACGTGGCTATTGAGAACTCCAAATGTGGCTAGTAGGACTGAGGAACTGAATTATAAATTTTATCTAATTTTAATTAATTTGAAATTAAACAGCTTCATGTAGCTAGTGGTTAACACATTGGACTGTGCGGTTTGTTATCCAGGGAGGAGGAGAATTTTGACGAAGCTAGTTAAAAAAATCTTGGTGGAGGACTGTGGCTGGTGCGGAATAGGTCACAGACACAGCTCTGTATCAGTCACAATAGCCAGGAGGATAGAATACTATCCCAGGCTGGGCCATGTGCCCAACCACGTGCAGACAAATCAGTCTGCTAGGGGCGGAAGAGATGACTTCTGTGTTGCTTCTTAAAAAAAAAAAAATTAGCAAGCATTTATTGAAAACCTGTTATATATTACACATTTCACATATATTACCTTCATTCTCACAAAGAAGTCCTGAAAGGTCAATTGTTCCACCCATATTGTAGATGAAGAAACAAAGATGCAGATTATGTGACTTGACCATAAACAGTAAATTGCAGTCAGAATATAAATCCAGGTTTGTTTCCGAAGTCTCTGTTCTCTGCACTGTAATATGCTTTCTCTAGAGATGTGGGATATAGAAAATGAGACTATTAATAGTGGATAATTATAACAATCATAGAAGAACACACAAAATGAATGACTTGGTTTTCTCCAGTTATCTTGAGTGCCTGCTACTTATTCTATAAAACATTTTTGAAATTCCTCTTTTGAAATTGCTTTTAGATCCTACAACATATTTTTTAAAGTATCTTTAGTGATTGCAATTTTTATATTTTAGAAGTACATTTTCTAAAAGAGTAAAAATATGGTGAATAATATTGGTAACAATTTATTAATAGATAAAATCATTTTGGTCCTAACTAACTTCTGTTAAGGCAAAGTCTCTTATCTTCGTGAAGCTTCTTTGGCTTCAAAGAACAGATACCCCAGGGAAGGTACCACCAGAGAAGAGGCACATCACAAGGATCTCGAATTGGAGAGCTCAAACGCTGAAGCAGCTCCTGGAACCAGTTTTTGTGGGTAGCTCAGAATCTTCTGCTTTTCCGCTTCATCCTCCTACATTTACCAATTGCCTCCCTCTACTTTGCTCATCTCAGGGCTCTCTATGTTACAAACAATATAAAACCTAATGCAAATTGGCATTCACGATAAACAACTTTCTGGGCTCACATATTTTGAAAGTCTAGAGGTGGGGTAACCTTGAGACTTAGCTTAATCCAGAGGCTCAAAATTGTCAACAGGGAATAGCAAGGACTTTAAACTGTGGTTTGATGGAAAAAGAAAAATGATAAGGATTGTCTATGTGTTTTTACACTGGGAATTACATGGCCTCAGAGCTGTTAGTGCCTTGGTCCCTGAGGCCTAACAACAGTCAGAGGGGGTTGTAGGTGGGTTCTCCAGGAAGCAGACTCTAAGACTCAAGTTCAGGATGTTTATCAGGGAGTGCGCTGGAGACTGGCACCTGTGGAAGGGAGGAGGAGGAAGCAGGAAGAGGCACAGGAAGAGGCTGAGCTGTGATGTAGGTTGGACCACCTCAGCCAAGCCCACGGGGAGCTCTGAAGCTGAAATGATGGCTCACTGGCGTTGTTCCAAGTCAGGCAGAAACCGCCAGGCCTTTACATCCCCAGACCCACCGGTCTCAGGATGCGGCTGCTCCTCAGAGGGTGAGGCTGCTCTCTGAAGCTGAGGCTGTCCCTGAAGGAGTCGACAGCTCACGGGACTACAACATTCTCAGAAGCTGGGCCAACAAGTCCTTCCTTGAAGGGGGATCTGGGAAGCGCATCTCTGTGTCCATCCAAGATGAGTATTTGGTAATGAGGAGGACAATGAAATTCTTGTTAATTTTTTTTATCACCCACCAACAGAAAGGGGAAAGACTTCTGCATCCATGACAAATTAGAGAATTTTTTGCAAAGATCAGTACAGCAGGTGCTGCTGAGACAACCGGAACGATCTGCTATTAGTGCCACATACAATGAAATGCGGCTGCAGAAACTTACTGCGCACAGGCAAGCAGAAGAACCCTCATCAATGATTCCAGTTAGAAGGGTTATTCTGTGAGGTGGGTAAGGAGGAGGAGGAACAAAGAGAACTTTCAGGAAACATCCCAGAACATTGGCTGTTAGCCCTGGGGAATCCTGCTTACATTTGGGAAAGAGAGTAGAAGAGGCTACGACTCAGCTGCCTGAGGATCCCGATATCCAGATCCCATGAGAGTGGGAATAGGCAGCTTTCCCACTTCCAGAGAGGTTCTCCTTAGGATGGGCCCTTAGGACGAACAGGTTACCAAGTTTTCTAATTTGTTACAGGTGGGGGATGTCAGTCAGCCACAGATAGGACAGTGACGACCAAGCAGCACATTCTGAGTTCTGTGTGGGGTGGACCACTGCCAGAGACCCAGTGACTCAGGGCTTTGTGCAGAGATGGCCAGGGATCCCCCAGCCACACACATCAGAGATTATTAGCCCGATGAAGAGTGCTCTGGAGTAGGGCCACAAGACTGCTGCCAGCAATACCCATTCGAGTTTCTGAAGAAGGCTGACAGTTCTAAGCAAACAGTTCCCTTGCTGAGAAACAAACTCTGGCCATACAGAAGATAAGCCTTGAGAAAACGTCAGAAAATGGGTGCAGGGCCCAAGACATAAGAGAGTATAGATTCATATGAAGCCACTGGCACAGCAGCTAGTGGGAGGCACAGACCTGAGGTAGAAGGTTAGAGACAGCAAGGAGCTACCTAATAACACTTCTCCTGAGTGTGTGTGTGTGTGTATGTATGGAGGTGTACAAATCAATCTCCCTCTGGCCCTCTCCAGTGGTATGTTCTTCTCCTCAACCTTCTGTGTGGATGTGGGATGTGTTTCCTTCTTGTTACTTGTTTACTCAGTGCTATTTACAAACCATTTATTTTTTATTTTATTATTTATAAAAAGGGAGCTCCTTTTTTTCTCAGCTTCACCTCTTGCTTTGAATCTGATGTGAGACTATGTCACTCGCTACTTTCCAGGCTACGTTCATCTACCAGCCTCCAGGTCTTTTCCTGAAATTCCCTGAAGATTGTTGCTCCTGGCTCTCGCCAACACTCTTCTGGTCATGTATCTTGGTGATTTCAACAACCTCAGGAATAATCCATCCAGTGCTCTTGCCCTCATTTCTATGACCTCTTCTCCAGTAATCTTGTTCTCCTACTCCCTCCCTTGGTCATACCATAAACTTTGACAGTACCAATATCTGCAGATTCAAGCATCCCACTCTTGGATCGCCACCTCTTATTTTTTCAGTGCATTCCTTCTAGTATCCTGCTCTAACAAACCTTAGATCCCCACTGGAGCCTACAATCTCTTGATCCTACAAACTTTACAAGGTCCCTTACCTACTTGTTATCCTTTCCCATATTACCTATCTTAAATTCCGTGGTCAGTCATTTAATCACTCCCTTGCGCTCAACTTTAACTCTCTTGCCCCTTTCTTGTCTGAGAGTAACAGTTTGGTAAAACCTCAACCCTGGTTAAAAGTAAAATTTCTACCTATGGCTATGCCTGTAACCATGAAACTGAAGGAAAACACTCAAGCATGCTGACTAGTCTCACTTTAAATTCATAATCATGAACCTCACATGGGTCCTTAAGGCTGTCTGGCAATTGTACATGTTTCTAGTTCATACTTCTACTCTCCTGGACGACTATTTTATACCTTCTTCAAACCTCCAACGTCTCTTCCTCTATTTTATTAATTGATGAACTTGCTTTCTATTTGTATTAGTTATCTCTCTCTGTGTTACAAATTACCTCAGAATCTAGCATCTGAAAACAACAAATATTAACTCATACAGTTTCTGGCTGGGTCGTCTGTCTCAGGGTCTCTTATGAGATTGCAGTCAAGTTGTTGGCCAAGACTATATAGTCTCTGAAGACCTGACTGGGGCTGAAGGATCCACTTCCAAGATCATTCACCTGGCTGTTAGCAGGAGCCTTGAGTTCTTTGCCATGTGGGCCTTTTCACGTGACTTCCCATGACATAAATGGCTTCCCCCACAGGAAGTGATCTGAGTGAGAATGAGAGTGAGAGCAAGAGTAAGAGATAGAAAGAATGAGAGTGCATGCTGGGGAGAGAGAGAGAGGGAGAGAGAGAGAGCGCACACGACAGAGAAAGAGAGAGGACACAGTGTCTTCTATAACCTCATCTCTGAAGTGACATACCATCCCTTCTGCCATATTCTATCTGTCACACAGACCAACTCTGGTACATGAAAGGGGACTACACAGGGTGTGAATACCAGGAGGTGGGGATCATCAGAGGCCACCTTGTAGGCTGGCGACAATTCTGTTTTACAGAGAAAACAGAGGAATCAGAAAAGAACTTCCCACTGCCATATTACCCAATTACCAGTATATATTCTATTTTCACTGCTAGTGTTATAATGAACTCTCTCTCTCCTGCTATCCAAGGCGAATCCTTCCAATTCTTCACTAGATCCTGTTCCCTCTTGCCCACTTAAGGACACAGATACAAAAATTCTCCTCTCTCTCTCCTGCGTCGTCAGTTTTCTTTTGTTTACTGGACAATTCCCATCAACAAAACATGTGCTGCAATATTAAAGAATCCTCCTATGATCCTATCTCTCCTTTCAGCTACGCATTTCTCTGTGTCCCTTTACAATAAAACTCATTGAAAGAATTGTCTAAAATGACTGTCTCCAGTTCTTCCTCACCCTCTCTTTTAAGTCTACCCCATCAGGCTTTTGCTCTCAAACTACTCTAAAAATACCGCTCTTATAAAAGTCGTCTATGACCTCCATATTGTTAGATCCCATGGTAAATTCTCAGTCCTCATCCTATTTGACCTAACAGCAGAGTTTAACATAGGTGGTTGGTTCTCTTAAACAAAACACATTCTTCACTTGGCTTTCAAGGTATCACACCCTCCTGGTTTTCTTCCTTAGCTTACTGGCTGATCCTTCCCAATCTCTTTGCATTTCCCTTTTCTTTCCAGCCTCTTTAATGTTGGAAAACCCCAGGGTCAGTTTCTCAGCCAGGCAGGCACCCACCCTGGAGTGATTGTACTTGCTGTTCCTTTTGTCTGGAACACTCTTTTGGAAAACTCTCCGGTGAAAATTAAAGTAGCTTGTTCCATTACCTCATGGAATTTTGCATTGGAGTCTGCTCAAAAGTACCTCAGTGAAGTGTTCTCTGGTCATCCTATCTAAAATTGCATCTCCCCTACCCCCCAACAGACTTTTTTTTTTTTCTGGTACGCGGGCCTCTCACCACCGCGGCCTCTCCCGTTGCGGCGCACAGACTCCCGACACGCAGGCTCAGCGGCCACAGCCCACGGGCCCGGCCGCTCCGAGGCACGTGGGATCCTCCCGGACCAGGGGACGAACCCGTGTCCCCCGCATCGGCAGGCGGACCCCCAACCACTGCGCCACCAGGGAAGCCCCCAACACACTTTTAATCCTCTTCCTCAGCTTTTACTCTACAATGCTCATCGCATCAGACACATTTGTTTACTTCATCATTAGTCTATTCGGTTACTTCTCATTGTCAATTCCATGAACAAGGGATATATGTCTATTTTGTTCACTGCTATATATTTCCAGTGCCTATAACAGTGGTGGTACATAAAAATCTCTCAATTATATATTACACAAACGAATGGGTATTCCACATGGATAATAGCGAAGTGTCCGAGAATTATAGCAAAGCTTGGAAGCAGACAGGCAGGGAGACCACTCACGAGGCTGCGATGTTTATATATAAGAACAGGTATGAAAGAGCTCCGTTAACGTGGCGAGGTGTACAAACATCAGTATGATTTACTGTTGGCTTAGTTCGTTCCTCAAGAAAGCCCTGCCAGGCCTGCCTTCTCCCATCCTTTCCCCGTGCTTCCCTCAATTGGTCCCCTGCCCTGCCCAATCAGCTCTCCGGCCCAACATACTTCTTTTCCTGAAGGATGTGGGATGGTCCCAGCGCCGGGACGCTCGAGGCACGGCCAGTGTGCGACACTTCCGCCCGCCTGTTACCCAGCGCCCACGCGAACTCAACCGTGCCCCACCAGTTCCACACGCGTTTATAGGTCCCGCCCACACAGCGAGACAGAGCGGAAGTGACGAACCTCTGGAGCGCGAAACCCCGCCCCTCACGCCTTTCCTGTCTCCGGGAGGTGACACAAGCCCGGAAGAGGCAGATACAAGGCCGCTGAGAGGCGGGGCGGGGCGGGGCGGGGCGGGGCAGCCCCCTCCAAAGCGGCGGTTTACCGAAGGCGGTTCCTTTGGTGTCTGGTAGCTTGAATCCGTGGCGAACCGCGATCGATACTAGGCCGGTGCAGTCTCAGCAGGAGTGGGACTCTGAGGCTTGAGAAACAGGCTTTTCTTTGGTCCGGGACTCCCCGGCGTTCAGCGCTTCCCCCCATAACCGGACACCGATTATTCGGACTCTTTGCCTCAGACCCAGGTTCCCACCCCGCACCCTCCCAGCCCCCTTGCCCTCCGGCTGCTACGCTCTTTCCTCCCTTTCCCGCATCGCTTTGCCGCCACTGGCACAATCTTCGTTCTCTCATTCAGATTCTTGTTTCTCCCCCTTCTTGTCCCTGTTCCTTTCCGAGAGCGATCTTTAAACATTTGCTTCCTTTATTTCTTACCCCTTCTTTTCCCTTTGTTCCTTTTTCCTTCTCCAGTATCCTTGTCAGGCTACTGCCTCCTCCAAGGCTTCTCTCCTTTTCAGAAGCCTGTGGCATACGTGTGTTAGGGGGTTGAGCTTTTAAGGCGGCCGTTTGAAGATTTTAAGCTTTTCCTCTCTCCTAACCAGGAGTCATAGATGCCAGGAGGTATGGCCCCCATCAAGAAGCTTCGAAATACCACAAAGTTGCCCCTGGCTTTAAACCCCCAGAAGAGCAAGGACGTGTTGGCAGTGCTGGCTGAGAGGAACCAGGCTATAGTACCCGTTGGGGCATGGGTGGAGCCTGCCCCGCCAGATAGTTCAGCAGTCCCGGCATCTGTGAGTGTCAGTTTGATGCAAGTATGGTGGGGTTCTTCCTCCATCTTTCTTTTTATTAGCCTTCTCAAATCCCTGGTGCTCAGATAAGATGAACAGTCTGGGGATGCCGTTTTTATTCTGTCATAAATAGATATGTTCTTGCATTAGGATTATAGAACAAATATGTATCTGCCGAAACTTGCTGCAGCTTTAGTCGGCATAATCAAATATTTATTACCTATATATATTTCAGTTTGCTTTGCAGACCCTTGATTGCTTTCTATGCACAAGACATAGGCACTGTCTTCCAAACACTCTACAATGTAGTAGGGATGACGACCACAGTTAATGTAACATTGATTGCTTAAAGTTTATGGTAAATTTTGTAATGGAGATTCAGTAAGGTTCAGATGCAGTGGGAGAATAAAGGAGAAAGAGATTAATTCTGATTGGGAGTCTGAGAAAGTTTAACTGTAAATTCCATGAGGACAGGGATCTTGATGTTTTGTTCATTCCTGTACTGGCATATGGCAAGTCTTCAGGATATAATTGTTGAATGAGTAAATGAGGTAATATAGTTTGTGTTAATCCTTAAAGAATGGAAGTGCTGTAAGTACAGATGAAAGGGAAGAGCATTTCAGATGAAGGGAAACTTTTGCAAATTGACATACGTGCCTGTCAGACAACTCTCTTACGTAGCTATTAACACAGGAGGACAATTTTGTAAGATTTTTTTTTTTCCTTTTTGGTAAGAAGATTTTTGATTGTCTTTCACCAAACTGTGCTCCTTAGCTATTTGTTCATATATTATTGTGGTTCATTTATTATTATAAATACCACATTATATTTATAGTAAGTTGTTTACATATCTACTTTTCCTGATGGAGCATGCAGATATTTATGGAATGCACAAAATGTTTGAAGATCTTCAGAATGTATAGACAAGGTGCTGAACATGAGTTGAAAAGTATGAGGTGGGTTCTCTTAGTGGTCCTTCATCTCAGAGAAGAAATGAGACATGTTTCAAGTAAATGTTAAATAGCAGTGCAATGGCATGTATTCATTCATTTTATTTATGTCTGTAAGGATGTATATACATAAGCATTCATTTATTACTGTGCTATTTCCAGAAAGGATTTTGAGTCTGAGTAGTATATGATTAAGTGCTAAGACTATTATAGCACTTAACAAAGAAAGATATGGTTTTGAATTGATGTGACCCAGGAAAGTTTAATGAAGAATTTGGATAATCAGAAAGAAAGAGGATGATTCTCCAATTAAGGAGAATGGAGAGAGTAGGAAGTAAGCAAGATATATTTAGGATTTAAGGGTAGGTTAGATTGATTGCAGTGGAAGGCCTAGTAGGGGCATGGTGGTTGATAGGATTGTGGAAAATAGGAGTGGTAGGGAACCACAGGAAATTTTGGAGACGGGATTGACTTCATTCATTGTTTAATATTTACAGATTAATTTCATGATCAAATAGTGTTTTGATTAGATTAATTGCTTTAACATTTTTTTAAGTTCTATTTTTAAAAACTATTTATTTATTTATTTAACTTATTATTTTTGGCTGCGTTGGGTCTTCGTTGCCGCGTGTGGCTTTCTCTAGTTGTGGCGAGCAGGCTTCTCATTGCGGTGGCTTTTCTTGTTGTGGATCACAGGCTCTAGGCACACGGGCTTCAGTAGTTGTGGCACACGGGCTCAGTAGTTGTGGCTTGTGGGCTCTAGAGCACAGGCTCAGTAGTTGTAGCGCACGGGCTTAATTGCCCCGTGGCATGTGGGATCTTCCCCGACCAGGGCTCGAAACCGTGTCCCCTGCATTTGCAGGCGGGTTCTTAAGCACTGAGCAACCAGGGAAGTCCTGCTTTAACATTTTTAAAGGTGAAGGAGCGACTGGCTCCTGAGGGACAAATTGGGTTGTAATGGTAACAATTTAGGCATGAAGTATAGCACCAAGATTTTAGTGGTAAGTAATGTAGAGGGAAAGCCTTGAAAAGGGGATTGAAATGGAAATGAAAAGGGGTAAATGTAAGAAACATCCCAGAAGAATCAGTAAGATTTGGTACAAAGGTATTTTGGTATTTAAATTATTGACACCTGTTTTTAATTGTCCATATTATGATATCTTTATAATATCAATAGCATAAAAATATCTAAAAACGACCAAGATTTTCTGTGTTAAAAAGAATCATCACATGTTCCCATATATCAACTCAAAATATTAAAGTCTTGGAGCATGTGTAAACATGTCTTCTTTCCTTCATTTAAAAAATTCTGATCATTACCAGTCAAAGGCAATTTGATCAAGCATCTAATAGAACTCTTTATCACTTTAGCATATACAGCCTGGGGAATTCACTCTTATTAACAGACGTAGGTCTTGTCAGCTCAGAACTTCTAAAGCTTGGTTACCCTAAGATCATGTCTATGCTAAAGGGAAATGCCTAATTATTTTTGTCCTTAAGTTTCAAGGAGCCATCAAATAACTATAAATGCCATAGTTTGAGACTGCCCCTTAATTAAATTATCATCCAAGGGTACTGCTTTCCTATCAGCATATATAGCTATCGCATTGTTTTATAATTTATCTGATTATCTACTGTTGCGTAAGAAACCACTCTAAAACTTAATGGCATAAAGCAAACAATATTGTGTGTCAGAAATTTGCGCAGGACACAGTGGGGATGGCTTGTCTGCTCCACAGTGTCTGAGCCCTCAGTTGGGGTGACCCCAGTAGCTGATGATGTCTGGGACACCTTGACTGGATTCTGGCTGGTGGCTGGATTTCTTGGTTCTTCTTTATCTGGCATCTGCTGGGCTGTAATATCCCACATGGCTTTCTTACTCATATATCTGGCACTTGGGCTAGGCTGAGTAGAATGGCTGAGGGCTGGCTGGACATCTTCCTCTTTCCACATGGTCTCTCTGCTTGGCTAGTATGGGCTTCCCTAGGTGGAGGTTGCTTTATGACCTTGCCTGGGAAGTCATGGAGCCAACACTTGTGCCTCAGTCTATTGAGTATACAGTCAGACTACATTCAGTATGGGAGATGACTACACAAGAGCATATATACTGGGAGGCTTGATTCATTGGGGGCAGAAGGGGAGATCATCTTTGGAGACCTAGGACTATGTAATCTAACTATTAGTTCCACCATATATAAATTCTCTGAATGTATTCTTTGACTGTCCTGAGAAACACTTCATTCTATATTGCCCCTTGGATAGTCTATAGGGTGCAAAAAGGCTATGAAGAATTGGTTGTACAATTGAAACAGTACAGTTGTCCCTCAGTATCTGGAGGGGATTGGTTCCAGGAGCCCCCTCTTCCCCCACCTCCCCCACCTGCAGACACCAAAATTCACAGATGCTCAAGCAGTTGTATAAAATAGCATAGTATTTGCATATAACCTGTGTACATCCTCCTGTATATTTTAAATCACCTCTAGATTACTTACAATACCTAATACAATGTAGATGCTATGTAAATAGTTGCCTGTGCTTGGCATATTTAAGTTTTGCTTTTTTGGAACTTTCTGGAAAATTTTCTTTTCATCCATGGTTGGTTGAATCTGAGGATGAGGAACCTGTGGATACAGAGGACCGACTATTTATTTTTGTTTAACCCAGTATTTCTCAAGTTTATATGATTCTGGGAACCTCTTAACGTCCCATGGAACAAGTGTTTTCAGGTTCTGGTTGTCTTACATAATAATGTTGCTAAGAAAAATATGTTTCTATGGTACAATCTTATCTTTGGTTTACTCTTGAGATCCACAATTTGGAACCAGTCATGCACTTCAATAAGACGTTTGATAATCTCAAGGTGCAAGTAAAAGAGGGCAGACAGAGACAATGGGAGTAAAAGAAAGGCAGAATGGCTTAAATTTGTCTGGGTCTTGACTTAACTTGAGTCACTTGTTCAGGCTTTACTACATATATATCTACTTTGGAATTATTTTACTTAATTATTCATTGATATCTGTCTTGTACATTCTACTCCTATGGTACATACTCTTGTAGAATAGTTTATGGGATAGATTTCTTGGGAATTTTAATTTTAATTTAATTTAGTAGTTAAATTTTAATTTAGTAGTTAAATTTTAAATTTAATTTTAATTTAATTGGAACTTCAATTCATTTGATTTTGAGAATTTAATGACTGTCCGTGAAATAATTTGGGGCACCCCTCAGAATTAGAATTTGGAATCACTGCATTAGGAGAAGGGATAGATAGGAGGTATGATGATTTTATTTAATATGAAGATTCCTTATGGAAGAGAGACATAGTCAAGAGAAAAGCAGTACAGTACAGGGCATAAGTGTTGGAGTCAGAGAAACTTCTAGCTCTGCTACTTGTCAGCTATAGGATCTTGGGCTACTACTACAGAGTAATCCTTCTGAGCCCCATTTCCTCATTTTTAACATAAGAGGTAAGAATACCTAGCATTGGAGGTAGTTTTGAGGATTCATTGATACAAGGTAGTTAAAGGGTTTATCTCATAATAGATCTTTAATAATGGTAACTGCTGTTATTATAATCAGTTTGTTATTCAAAGCACTTAGAGGAGGCAAACAATGATCAAGGACTCAAATGTGATAAAATGTTCCAGATTGTTTAGAATGCTTTGGAATTAATCAATTATATAAATATTGAGTACCTTTGTATTCAAGGCTCTGTGTTGTATACCATAGGGGAAACAAAGGAGAATTAAATACATTTCCTGCCCTCAAAGAATTCGTAATCTAACGGAGGAGTTAAGTATTGTACTCAACGTTAATAAGAGTGAGAGGTACTAGATGGGTATTGGATGGTCTTGACTGAGTAGGCCTTTTCTAGACGGAGGTGGCAAGAAGGGCATGCTAGGTTAAAAATGAAGCCTAATTCTCATTTTATAATAAGACATAGTGGGTGAGTGGCGAGCAATCTGGTGTATCTGGACTATTTTACTCATTTTAGAAAATGTAACATAATGTAGGTTTGAATTGGTTCATTAAGAATTAATGAAGAAACTTTTAGTTCTCAGTACAATGAAAAATTAAGATTTGATTTGAGTGCTCACAGATTCCAATTTTTAGTTTGTGATTTGGTTTAAGTTCTTGGTACTCACTAGCTACGTCTAGATTATCAGCTCTGAACTCCTGTGATTTCTTTACTGTACGGGGAATTTTGGGTTGTAGAACTGAATTATTTTTTCAGGGCTGTATTCTGACTGCTTTGTGTTTACAACAGAGTCCTAATGGGCAAAACGAATGGGACATGTAAGTTTATTTTCTATCTTTCATCTTTAAAGACTTCAGCATATATGATTGAAGAAGAGCTAAGGGAACAGCTAAGAAAGAAACAAGAAGCTCTGAAGCGTTTTCAGAGACAAGTCAAACGCCGAGTAAATCAGCAAATTAGGCTGAGAAAAAAGCAACAACTTCAGAGGTCTTATGAAGACGTAAGTTCAAAAGTGAGCCTGAGTAAAGATTGAATGGGAAGTGTGTTTGTAATGAGAAATGCTATTAGGCAATGGCAGAATCACTTTCTTTTGATTCCAGGCTTCGCATAATCTGATTTACTAGTGAGGGCAGTAGATTGTATATAGAGAAACTGTTGTTTCTGTTTCCTGTGTTGTTCTGATTCCCTCTTTTGCTTTCACCAAATAGTTATAAACAATGTCAGAGTTTGGGGTTGGGGTTTGAATTCTGGCTTTGCTGCCTACTAACTTTGTGACCTTGGGCTAATTACTTAAATTCTCTCCACTATAGTTTCTTTATGTGTGAAATGGGGATATGATACTTGTTTCCCAGTGTTGTTTTGAGAATTAGATAATGTAAAATATTAGCACGTAGTAGGCGCCTGGTAAATGTTAGTTTCTTTGCCAGCTAAAGTTTTCCCCTCCTTCCCCCCAACCCCGGTTTTAAAGCTTTTGGGCTGCTGGTAGACATTATTGGAATGCACTTGACTGGGGGAAGCTCACTCTTTCTTCCTTTGTGTAGGCAGAAAAAGAAGGCTCTATAGCCATGCACTCTTCAGATCCAGCAAACTTAACTCTTAAAAGAACGAGTGTTTTCCCAAACCATTTGAATGCTGCTATTGGAAGTGCTAGGTTACCTCCTTCCAGGAAGCTCGAGGATGGAATAGAAGATAGAGAGAATCAGAATGAACTATTCCAACAACAAGCCCAGGCTGTAAGTACATATTCATTTTATTTTATGTCTCTGGTTTTTTTTAGGCTATGATGTAGAGATTAGGAGGTGTCACATTCAACTTTGCTTTTTATCACCTTCTCTTTTTTTTACCTTTGTAAAGTGGGGAATAGTGGGATGATGTTTATTTTTATATATATTTTAAATTTATATTTATTGGTCAGACGCTTAAGAATCATCTAAAGAAAGGTGCCAAAGTGTTAGAGTTCAAAACTTATTAGAAAGAGCTTTAGGTCAAAGAATGTAGATTTTTCAATTATACTGAAATTGTGTTATGGGGAAGTTACTCTCAGTTTGTGGCATATGGACAAAAGATTATTTTTGTTTCTTTTTTCTGTCCCTCAATCTGATTATCACCATAAATTGATCTATAAGTCAAGTAATAATATAGTAAACTCTAAATTAACATATTCAGAATTTTTTAATGTCACTTTTTAGTGACTCACTTTATATAATGAATATTTAAAAATTAACCACCATGAGTAGATTTATCCACTCAAATCACTTGATGCCATCTAATCAGTAACCCCCTCCACCCTGCATAATGTACCCAGGCTTTTGTCCAGTTGATCATATTCTTCAACTCTTCTGTGGGAATAATCCTTCATCTTATCATTTTAAAATGTAATCCTAGGGTTAGTGAGAGGAGAACAAAAATGTGGAAAATTATGATTATGTGAAAATAAAAGTTGTGCGATTGCTGACTTACTTTGTCATAAGTATGAAATACTTATTAAAAAGATTTTTCTCTCTGCCCAAACTATGACTTTTCTTGTCATTATTTGGTTTGTAGTGATCATTTTTATAATCGTTTTTGTTTTTAAGATTATGAACAGTTTACTGAGCAAATATTTATTGAGCCAGGCACCGCAGAAACTGCAAAGGATAGAACATTGACTGAGACAGAATAACAGTCCTTGCTTTCATGCTACTGGTAGCTATAAATTCCATTGTAGTGAGGACTTTACTTCATTTGTATGATACATGAATAGGACACATCAGTCCACAGATATTTGAATATACTGTGTTTGTTAACCATTGTAGGGATACTAATGTGTGAAATAGGACCTTTCATGGGTTTATATTTCCAGGTAGAGAAACAAAGTTGGTAGACCCCCAATCTATTAGATAATAATATGGAGATATTTGCTGCATTGTTGATAAATTTGTGCAGTGGAAATTCAAAATTTTTTTAATTCCAAGGAAATATTTGGGAAGAATTCCTGGAAGAGGTGGAATTGAGCTATGTATTTTGAATTGGTAAACTGAATTTAATTGGTAAATTCAAAAGAACTTTGAGATAGGAGGAATAGTAAAAAGTCTAGAATATGTAATGAGCTTAGTATTGGGTTGGCCAGAAAGTTCGTTCAGGTTTTTCTGTGACAGCTTCCAAAAACCCGAACAAACTTTCTGGCCAACCCACTATATTTGCTAATAAGTGATGGAACCTTTCTAATTGATAGTGTACAGGGTAACGCAACAGAAAATGAGGTTAGATGGGTAGGAAAAAATCATGTTATGAAAAGCCTTAAATGTTCCCCAAATCTAAAAAGTTTTTATACCGTTTTTTTCTTTCCTTTTTTTTTTTGGCTGTGCCTTGTGGCATGTGGGATCTTAGTTCCCCAACCAGGGATCGAACCCGTGCCCCCAGCCGTACAAGCGCGGAGTCCTAACCACTGGACAGCCAGGGAATTCCCAACCCTGTTTTTTTCTTAAAAGAAGATGCACTACTGAGGAATGTTCAGTGACTTAAACTACTTTAAGCCTGTAAACTTTTGCCCATTCAACACCATGACAATAGATGCTCAAATTTTTTTAATCTTACTGTTTTTGTTGCAGTTTCTATCCACTAGATGTCGCCAAGAACTAGACAATGAGGCAGAGTTCAAGCACTAGCTCCTTTGGGACAGTTTCAGGCAAACTGAGAGCTGGTCATCCCGTCTCTACATGTGTTCTCTCTTCTTTACTTATTTTTCTACTGTTAACTGGTATTTTCATCATCACAGCTCCAAAACTTTGGCATACCTGAGGCTCCTTTAGCCTCTTCTCTCCAGCTTAGGATCTTTTAGGTCCAGCTCCTGTCTCTGACTTTTTCTCTGAACACTTCCTTGTTCATTATGTAAGGTAAGGAATCTTTATTGGCCCATCCTGCCTTTTTGCATTAGGTCTAGGTTACTGGCCAGCCTCTAGCTTGGTACACCTACTTAAAGGTATATTGATGCACTACATTGGGGTTCATAGGCTATGATAAGGGCCTTATGTGAGTTTTTATGTGTATGGTATTTTGGGGGCTGTAGAAAAGTCTAACACACTGAAAAATCAATATGTTATCTTTTGCAAATAAACTATATTGTACTTGGATAGAATTCAACTTTGGGTAGATTTTGATGGCATTAACATACATTTAAATACATAGGTATTAGGCCTCCATGGCAGTACAAGAGGTGAAATTCTATAAATGTTAGATCTCATCTATAGTCTTTTCCCATGACCTACATGTTATTACCACATTGTTTCATTTATATAGTTCCATATAAATTCCTAATTGTCTGAATAAATTAAAAAGAACTGAAGAAAATATGAACAATGAGTGGGGAACAGTATCACAGTAGATATCTATATTTGTCAAATTTCATCCTACATATTTGTTTGAAGTTTTACATTTTAATGTATGATCAGTGTTTGCATTAGATTTTAAGATTTAAGTCTCAAAATTTGTTTATTTAAATCTCAAAATTTGTTTATATAGTACATTTTAATTTTATTGGTCAGAACTACTTTTGCTTATTGATAGCTGGGTTTTCTATGTAATTATATAATAATTTATTTCCATCAGGGAAGTTTTAAGTCTTGGTTAGCGATTCAGTGCCAGTCTTTGTTGATAACAACAGCTACAAAGGAATGAAAATTGTGTCTAAGCTTCTAGTACAGAAAAGACTTTTGGGGGAGTTCCCTGGCAGTCCAGTGGTTAGGACTCGGTACCATGGCCCTGGGTTCAATCCCTGGTTGGGGGACTATCACGCAAGCCGCATGGCACGGCCCCCCAAAAAGAAAAAGAAAAGACAAGACTTTCGGTCAAATTTTATGTTTTGAGTAGTTACAAACACAACATGTATATGTGTTTAAACTTACATATGTAAATGTATATGTGTATATATACACATACAAATGCATATATATACACACATATACTCACCAATATATGTAGTGATCACCATTATCTTACAATAAGAGGAACGTACTTCTCTGCCTGTTCATTTTACATAATTTGATTTTTACCATCCTCCTGTCTTCTGTGTTTTGTTTAGTGCTTATTAACATTAACTTTGGTCTTTGTATTAGTTTCCTGTGGCTGCTGTAACGAATTACCCCAAATTTAGTGGCTTAAAATGACAGAAACTTATTCTCTTACAGTTGTGGAGGCCAGAAGTCCAAAATCAGTTTCACTGAGTCAAAATCCAGGTGTCCGCAGATTCTAGGGAGAATTTGTTCCTTGACTCTTGAAGCTTTTGGTGTCTGCTGGCATTCCTTTGCTTGTGACCACATCAGACCCATCTCTGCCTCCATCTTCACATCACTTCTTCCATATGTCTGATCTTCCTCTACCTCTCTTATAAAAACACTTGTGATGGCATTTAGTGCCTGGATAATCCAGGATTATCTCCTCATCTCAAGATCCTTAACTTAATCACACGTGCAAAGGCCCTTTCTCCTTATAAAGTAACATTTCAGGGATTAAGACCTGATATCTTTGGGTGGCCATCATTCAGCCTACTACAGTCCTCATAGCAGGTCATTGAAAGGATCTTTGGGTTGATCTGATGAAGGGTTTTGGTAAAGACAGAAAAGCTGAACGTAATGTTTAGTCCAACTGCTGGAGCAGTTGAAATATCCTGCTTAAGGGACTAAAATCAATCTGCGACTAATAGAGGTTTGGACTTGATGGAAAATGAAGATTATGTACTCTTATTTTAAATCTGTTACAGCAAGTATTTTGCATCCTTGGTCACTTTATGCAGGGCAATAATGTCTACCACACTTGGCAAGGAGTAAAAGTAAGCACGTTCATGGCTTTGTATTTTTTCATAACTTCAACCGCAGATATACTATCTGTTTTTGCATTGTGATTAACTCTATCTTGACCCCTTTAGCCACTCTGCAGTAACCAAATTTAGAAGTCCCCCTCTTAGTAGAATAAAGAGTAATGTTTCAAGCTGATTTCTCTGGCTAGAGGTATAGACCTTCTAGAAACAAGGACAAAACAGAGGTGATAATGCTGTAAGGAAACCGGGCTGTTAGCAAGAGAGTGTTTTTATCTCTAGATCACTATTAGTAAATATCATAAAGTATTTGTAATTTATATCTGTAAATCACAGTCATTATTTCCCTTTAAGGGAGAAATGATGTCATTAAACTTTCATTGGATGGGTTAGAACTGGTCCTGGCTTTGCCATAATTTCACTGAGTAGTATAGGGATGTGCTTTTCTGTATTTTCCTTAAAGGAACATCCTATGCAGATATGTGAAATGTAAAATAGGCTGTGTGCTTCTCTGAAAAAGAAGTCAAAATAGATACTGACTGAAATTGCTAGGTAGAGATAAGGAATGAACACAAAATTAACATATTTAATATTAATTATCAATTGTTACCTAGAGTACCTGAAACAAATTGGTCTGTTGACAGATTTGAATTTGTACTCTAAATTAGGAAGGCTTCCTGGAAGAAGAGACATTTGAGAAAAGACTAAATAACTATAGTTTTCAAATGTTATGGGTGAAGAAGAGACTCATGTAAATAGGAAAAAAGGATTTTAGGGGGACTAGGAATAGAGAGTCTTCTTACGAGGAGTGATAAAAGTGATCAGGCATGCAAGGACCAGTTGAAGAAATAACTCTTTATTAAGAAGATGGATAGAAGGTAAGGAATGTGTCTGCTCAATAATTTACAAATTCAGACTTATAGGTTCTAATATTTTTGTGTACGTACTTAATATAAAGCCTACATTATTAAAAAACAATTTGAGTAACAGCACTTAAATCAAGTTATGAAATACGGTCTCTTAAGATAATGAAAATAATGTTGTAAATACACTTATCAGCAGATCAGAAAATCTCCTTTCCAAGTAATCCTCTGGTCTTAGGTCTGGCAATTTTTAATAATAGGGGCCTGTTTTCCTGTTGGAACACTTAGTGAATTTGGTATTAAGACTTTAGCCTGTTTTTCTTTTCTTTTTTCCCCCTTTCTTTGGCAGCTTAGTCAAACCATGAAAGAAGCACGTCACCGGCTGGCATCATTTAAAACTGTGAATAAAAAAAATGCATCGGTATTTCCAGATGATCAAAAGAAAAACTTTCCCACCCAAGAGGTAAATTAAATTCTAATGAGCTGTTTCTAAAGATACAGATAAAAAATAGGATAAAGATTAATTTACATCTCTACATTATTTAGACCTGAAAAATAATTGGAAATAACCTTAATTATCCAAAAGTAGGGAGCGGTTTAAAAGTTATGATATATTCGTTTATAGCTATTATCAAAAATATCATGCTTTCAAAGGGTATCTGAAGACTAGGGAAAGTGTCTGGGATATAAAGTTAAGTGGAAAAAGTAGGATATAAAATTAGATACAATGTAAGCTCAATTAAAAAATTCATTCCATAAATATTTATGGGATGTCTACGATTGCCAGGCATTGTTCTAGAAGCAGGACTTAATAGTGGTGAAAAGGTAGACAAGGAGCTCCTGTGTTAGTAGGGAAGCATATAATAAATAAGCAAATAAATACAAAATATAATTTCAAATGATAAATGCTATGAAAAAAATAAAGCAAAATATCTAGATGGGGAGAGAATGCTATGAGCACAGAGAAAGGCCTGGAAAGAAATGGCCCAAGAGGTTAATACTGATTATTTCTGGATAGTGTTATTACAGGTGATTTTTATTTTTTTCTCTTGGTTTTCTTTACTGTAGAAATTTTCCATAATGTATATATTTTATTTTTTAATCAGGAAGAAGTCAATACCATTATTTTTCAAAAAGAAAGAAATTCTTTTGATTCAAAATAAAGAATAAGTTTAGGGTGAATAATTGGAACCTAAATATGGAGTTAGACTTAAAAGAATATTTAAAGCTATGCTTGTAAAATTACATTGTTTTGGTGCCTCCTTATTTCCATGTTCACAAATTTGGATGTTAAACCCATGTATTTTCCTGTGTTTACTTAATTTTAGCATTAATTTCAAGTTTTGATGGGCAGCATCAGTAAATGGCTCATTAATTAGTCTTTTTTTACTCTTTTTTTTTTGGTACCATTAAGAACTCTGTCTCTTGCTTAGTTCTTTCTCAGTTTTGCTTCCTAATTGGTATTTTTTTACATTTTCCTAGATTACATATATGTTTATATTTTATTTTTGTATTTTCTCCTTAAGTATCTCTGTGCAACCATCAAAGACATTTGTCTCTTATATGTTTGCAGTTGGTAGAATACTAAGCTATAATACCTTCCTCTTCAGCGATAATTAAGAAATTTATAGTTAAATATAAAAAGCAAGTGGGCATGGGTGTGCCTACATATGGCATTCCATCTTAGATGCATTAAGTATGGTTACCTTTTTCTAGGATTGCCTTGTTGTGACTTAAGAGTCTTTTGAAACTAAATTCTTGACTTAGTTTCTTGACAATTTTCATACCTCTACCATGGATTTGGCAGTACTATAGTTTGGTCCATAAGACTGACTTCCCGGTACTGCTCAAAGGAGATGATTGGACACATTTTATTTAAACCAGAAAAAAAAAAAAAGGGTTATCAGAGCCTAGAGACTGATACTTCACATTGTGTGGAGCATGTTCAAATCTTTCAACTGATGTTTTTCCCAGAAAGAGTACTGTTCCTAGGCCTGACTGAAATAATTCTCCAGTAGAAGGGAGGAGGATTAAGTCTGAGATGACATCCTTGTGTAAACCAGTTTGATACGTCAAAGGTGCCATTTAAGTGTAATTCATTATGATGTTGATGGTGAATTCAGGCTAGCTGCTTGCTTCCAAAGAATGCATGTGTGTTTTTCAGGTAAAACATCACAAACAAATCTACTCCATATAATTGAGAATGATCTAAGAAATTAGTGAAATTTTTCTTATCAAGTATGTAGTCTTTCCCTCAAATCTGAACAGTTTTCTATCCATTCAGTTGTGTGAAGGAGGAAGCTGCCAGTCAGAAAGGAGAACAATCTATAACCCAGTTGAACTCTGGTTTCGTATTCTTGTTAGACTTATTTTGACTGACATCTGGTTGTTCCAGATTTAGAGATAAACGTAGAAGAGATATATTTGCCTTGCCCACTGTTAGATCACCAAGACAAAATTGTAAGCCTTCTGAAATTGTTACTGGCTAGGATAGGGGCAAATTATCATTTATAAAGTTAAAATATTCTCCTCCCAGGATCAGCTCCGTGCTTTGTGGCCACCTAGAGGGGTGGGATAGGGAGGGCGGGAGGGAGACGCAAGAGGGAGTGGGTATGGGGATATATGTATATGTATAGCTGATTCACTTTGTTATACAGCAGAAACTAACACAACAATGTAAAACAATTATACTCCAATAAAGATGTTAAAAAAAAATTCTCCTACCAGGAATTTCACTTCCATGTGTTTGATATGTAAGTGACTTGTTTGTATACTTGAAATAGAACTCAATATTCTGTATTAGACTACCATAACCTGCTAGGATTGCTCCAGATCTTTCACAAAAACTCAGCTTAGTGTCATGAGCATATTGCTTTCTCTAGACCATTTATATTTGTATTAATTTTTCTTTTTTTTCAGAAAGCACTTTGTAGGAAACCATCATTCACCAGGATAAATATAGGGATAAGAGGAGAAATGCCCTTTGAGGTCCATCAAGGTCTTTTAACTCTTGTAGATTACCAGAAATTTATGGAAGATCAGGTAGGGAAATGTAAAGAGTAGAGGAAAAAAGATGCCTTGTTAGAACTATCCACAGCTAATTAAGGATGGGTTTAAGTATTAAGATTATAATGCCCAATAGTTGTTTTTTTCGAACAGTTCTATTAAGCTATAATTCACATACCACACAATTCACCCACCTAAAGTGTACAGTTCAGAGGTTTTTGGTGTATTCACAGGGTTGTGTGACTGTCACCACAATCTAATTTAGAAGATTTTCTTCACCCCTGAAAGAAACCCCGTACCTGTTAACTGTCACTCCCCAGTCCCTCCCTGTCCCTACCCCCAGTACTAAGCAACCACTGAACTACTTTCTGTCTCTGTAGATTTGCTTATTCTGGGCATTTCATATAAATGGAATAATATAATATGGCGTCTTTTGTGACTGGCTTCTTTCACTTTGCATAATGTATTCAAAGTTCGTCCACATTGTAGCATGTATCAGTACATCAGTATGTCACACTTAGTGTATCTGTTCATCAGTTGATAGACATTTGTGTTGTTTCCATTTCTTACCTTTTATGAATAATTGTGCTGTAAGCAGTTTTTACATGTTTTTGTATGGACAGTCATTTCTCTGGTTGTGGAATTTCTGGGTCATGTTAACTCTATGTTTAATATTTTGAGGAACTGCCAAGGTGTTTTTTTTTTAATTTTTTAAAAATTAATTAATTTTAAAATTAATTTTGGCTGTGTTGGATCTTCATCACCGTGCGTGGGCTTTTCTCTAGTTGTGGTGAGCGGGGGCTACTCTTTGTTGCGGTGTGCAGGCTTCTCATTGCGGTGGCTTCTCTTGTTGCGGAGCACAGGCTCTAGGCACGCGGGCTTCAGTAGTTGTGGCTCGCGGGCTCTAGAGCACAGGCTCAATAGTTGTGGTGCACGGGCTTAGTTGCTCCACGGCGTGTGGGATCTTCCCAGATCAGGGATCGAACCTCTGTCCCCTGCATTGGCAGGCAGATTCTTATCCACTGTGCCACCAGGGAAGCCCCTGCCAAGGTGTTTTCCATCAACAATGTATGAGGGTTCCATTTTCTCCGCATCGTCTTCAAAACTTGTTATTGCCCATCTTTTTTATAGCCACCTTAGTGGGTGTGAAGTGGGATCTCTCCATACTTTTGATTTGTATTTTCCCAGTGACTGATCATCTTGAATATCTTTTCATGTGCTTATTGCCCATTTATATATCTCTCGTGGAGAAAATCTGTATTCAAATGTAGTGCCGTTTTTAAATTGAGTTGTCTTTTTATTATCAAGTTATAAGAATTCTTTATATGAATACAAGTCTCTTATCAGATACTTGATTGCTAGTATTTTCTCCCATTCTCTGGGTTGTCATTTAACTTTCTTAATGCTATCATTTGCAGCACAAAATTTTTAGTTTTGGTATAGTCTATTTTATCTGTTTTTCTTTTGCTGCTGTGCTTTTGGTGCAGTATCTGTTAAGCCATTGCTTAATCCTATGTCTTCTAAGAATTTTATAATTTTATCTCTCATATTTAGGTCTTTAATCCATTTTGAGTTAATTTTTATATATGGTGTGAGGAAGAGTTCTAACTTAATGCTTTTGCATGCATTCTTGTTTCTACCTGTAATAGATACATTTGGTTGTTTTTTTTTCTTTTCTTTTCCATTTTTGTTTGTGTGTTCTTTAGGAACCTGACACTGAGGAATCTTCATCTATTATGATAGATAAGAAAGGGAGAAAGAATTTGTCTTGGGGGGACCAGCAGGATCTCCTTTTTGAAGACAAGGATATACCTTTCAGCACAGTTCAGGTAAAGCAGACTGAAAGGAGATAGTATAATAGAAATTAAAGTAATTACGATTTGGACTAGAGATGCCAGTATTCTCGTACTGGTTTGAGACTGTAGATTTAGGTTCTATTGAGTTGAGCAAAGACGGTAATTTTGCATTTTATTTTAGTAATTTGTTTGACTACTGTATCCTTTTAAGATTATTTTAGGAATCTCGCAGAAAACCCAGTGTTGCTGCTGCTTGGCATTCTATATTTGATGTTTATGTTCACTTTTAGAAAGTACAATTCAAAAATCCATTATCTGCTGTGATGGAAGAGGAAGAGGTAAAGCAGTTACATCAGGATGTTCTGCCAGAAGCCCAGGATTATCTTCCAGAAGCCCCAGGTGACCTGCTGCAAACCCAGGGTGATTTGACAGGCGTCTGCAGTGTTGAGCTGGAAGCCCAGAGTGCTGAGCTGAGGCTCGGTACCCAGGATATCAAGCTGGAAGGCCAAGCTGCTGAGCCCGAAGCCCAGGCTGTTAAGACCAAAACTCAGAGTGTTATGCTGAAAGATCAGAGTGTTGAACTAGAAGATGGGAATATTGTTTTGGAAGTCCAAGATTGTCTACTCCAAAACCAGGCTTTTCTACCCACAGACCAGCATATTCTTCCCAAAGACCAGAATGTTCTACCCAAATGCCAGGACCAGGATTTTCTACCCACAGACCAGCATGTTCTTCTCAAAGACCAGAATGTTCAACCCAAATGCCAGGACCAGGATTTTCTACCCAGAGATCAGGTAAAATAGAGTGGAAAGGAGATATAACAAAAAGAAATAAGCTCTTTAAGGCTTGTAGTGGGATATGCAAGGACTATACTGCAGCTGATTTGGAGAGCCATAGTTGGAACAAAATAGTTCACTGATTGATTTATCAAATAAATGTCCAGGGTTCTTATTATGTGTTAAAATATTGTCAGCAGCATATTACCCCTGTCTGGACAATTTGCTTTTTAAAAAATTTTCTTCATTAGGGAAAGTATTTCTTGCAGCTGTCATCTGTTTTGAGAGTTGAAACATGGGAAAAAAGAGTGACCCACAAGTGTCCAACAGTATTTTTTACCCAGCTTCCAAGGTCAGCCCTCCACCAGAGATCAGGTAGACCAAGAGGAAGAAGAAAGGGATCAACAGAAAGTAAATTACTTAGGGTTGTGGCTGGGTTTATGGGAAATAGAGTATAGTGTGTTAATTTATTCTATAAGATGTTCAATTAAACTCTGACCTCAGTTAACTCCTGAATTCTCAGTGCAACCTAAAGTATTATTGATTTACCTGTCTTTCTTAACTGAACAATTGCTATTTTATATTTGTTCTTTTTTAGAAAGCAAATTTGAAGCCGCCAGCATCAGTTTTGATAGGTAGGAGTCGGGGAGAGGTGTTTCCTCTGGATGTCCATCAAGATCTTCTACACAGGCATCAAGATCAGGCCTTCATCAATGGCAAGGTAGAGCAGAAAAAGGAGAGGGACCATCAGGAACTGCATTGTTTGGGTTTAGTTTGGAACTTTCCAAGATTGTTCTTAGCTAGATTTCAAAAAGTATGGTTTTCTGTTTTATTCCATAATGTTTCACCTTATCTGGAGTTGAAAAAATTACTGTAAGGCTCCCAATAGAGCCTAGAATATTATTGCTATCATGTTACTGCCACTGAACAACTTACACTTTATGTTTTTTTCTCTCTTAGAAGGTACGCTTCAAGGAGTCATATTGTGATATGACAAATGAGAAAGGGAAAGAAGACTTTTCTCTGGCAGGTTATCAGTATCTGCCTCCTAAACGTCAGGACCAGGCCTTCATCAGAGATCAGGTAGAGCACAATCAGAAAGAGATAGAGAGGAAATAAAGTAACTGGATTTCATACATTTTCAACCACTGGTAATGTGAAATATAGAATCAGATCCTTGTTCGGTGAACTGTGTCAGTCAAATCAGTTCTGTCATTCAGAAGGATGATAAATCACATTCATATTCTTATTGTGGAATCAGATTATTTTAATTTACTAAGATTATGCTATAACTTTTGCTGAAGCCCACATTATTACCACAAACATACTGCCCTCACGTGAATATTATAGGAAGAATTAGCAGATCCTAAATTACTTAAAATTTGGGGGGGGGGTTGTCAGACTATTCTGTACATGTTTGGGGATTAAAAATTAAGATTTATAGAGTTGGGGTAAAAGTATAACATCCTTGTTCAAACCAAAATGTATCAGAATAGCCTCATCTGGTGCCATTTCCCTGGAGTTCTCACTGAAGCCTAGAGTATTAAGGTTAGCATGTTGCCCTGGTTAGACGACTTGTTTTCTGTTTTTGTTGTTTCTTTTGAACATGTTTCTGAAGCAACCGTCATCTTTTATGAGAGAAGAGAGAGAGAGAGAGATGAATTGACTCTGGGGTGTCATCAGAATGTTAAACCTAAAATGCAAGATCAAGCCTCCCCTAGAGAACAGGTAGAGCAGAATGCAGTGAGAGCGCTGTCTACTTTCTAAAAGAGTAACAGATGAAATTTCTTAAGATTTGGGCTGGAGCTTGCCAAGCTAGCTAGTATGTAGACTACATAGAATTAAAGCTTCTAGAGTTAGGCTAAGAGTATGATGTCTTCATTTATTTCAGAATGTGCCAGATCTAAAGAGTCCAGGTGAGAAAGCATACCTCTGTCATTTGGGTTAAATAAGAGACAGGTTTTATATAAAGTTGATTGGTTATCCGTAAATTGTTCTTCTTAAACTCAAGTCCTTCAGCAAATTTGCCTTTTGACATTTAGTCTTATACATACTGAAGGAATTCTACTCTTGGCCATCTGAAGCAGTACACGAAAGCCAGACATCAAATTTGCAAACCAGTTATGATGAAGGAAAAAACAAGCTGTTTGCCACTCAAAACTTCCTAGACTTCACCACTTCTAGTGTTTCTGCATGGAGTTATTGGGGACATCGAGTAGGAGTACTTTGGGAGATGACACAGCTTTTTTCCTGGCTTTACCTGAGAAAATGCTAGCAACATTATAAAAATATTGCCTTGTCGCCTTATCTTCTTCCAAATGTGTTGTTGAATAAAGAGTTGCCCCATGCAAAAAATGAAAAAGAAAAAAAGTGCCAGAATAATCTAGGATTTGCTTCAAAATACTCCAGGAAAGAAAGTGGGAGAAGAGATGGATGAAAAAACATGATGTTGCTGGGAGGGACAAATTGGGAGATTGGGATTGACATATCACACTACTCTATATAAAATAGCTAACTAACAAGGACCTACTGTAGAGCACAGGGAACTCTACTCAATATTCTGTAATGGCCTGTATGGAAAAGAATCTAAACAAGAGTGGATGTATGTACAACTGACTCACTTTGCTGTACACCTGAAACTAATACAACCTTGTAAAATCAACCATACTCCAATAAAAATTAAAAGAAAAAACAAAAACAAAAAACATGATGTTGCTAATTGTCGGTGCTGGGTGATAGGTATCTTGGGACTTATTATACTAATTTTTTCCCCACTTTTATGTATGTTTGGAAATTTTATATTAAACACACACATGCACACCTCTAATTGTTATATTACCTTCCCTAGTGTCATTATTTCAGAGTTGTCACTGTAACCTATAATTTTTGCTTAGACAATTAGTCTTAGACAATTACTTTTGTGTTTTGTTCTTCCTTTAGAACAAGTGTATCAAGCAGCCCTCATCTTTTGAGAAATGGGAGATTGAGAGACGAGTTGCTTCTGAAGTGCCATCGGTATGTTTCACCTGGTATTCAAGACCTAGCCTCTCCCAGAGAATAAGTAAAGCAGAATATAGGGAGAAGTAAGTAACAGAGAGTAAATTCCTTAGATTTTGGTTCAAGATTGACAGGGCAAAGTAGTCACTGTTTCAGGGGTTTAGTGTTAAGGTCAATAACAATTGGCAAAGATATAATGTCCTCCTGTTCTGTGACCATTCTGCCCTGTTAAAACTACTTCTGGCCTCTTCACTGAAGCTTTTACTATTGCCCTGGCATGATGCTACTGCTTGGACAATTGATGTTCAGTGTTTGTTTTCTTTTAGCACAGGAACTGTGGGCAGGCCTCACATAATATGACAGATGAGAGATGGAGAAAGGAGTTATTTCTGGAGCACCATGAATATGTTTTACACGAAATCCAGGATCCAGGCACCACCAGAGAGCAGGTAGAGCAGAGTATAGTAAAATGTAAGCAGCAGAAAGTCAGTTAGTTAGAGTTTGATATAGACTTGCCAGAGCTATGCTACCAACAACAACGATGATGCTGATAGTGTTATCTCTTATTAATATTATCAATAATGTTATTAATATTATTAAGACTAACAGCTTAAATTCATTAAGCATTTACCATAGCCAGAATGGTTCTAAAACTTTGTATCCATTGTCTCATTTAACTCTCACAATTACCCTGGGAGATGGATACTATTATTATCCTTGTTTTATGGATAGAGAAACTTAGGATTGCTTCGCAGATACAGTTAAGATCCATAGTAGTGGCAAGAAGTGTAATGTCTACTTTTATGCCGTAATATATTAGACTATTCTGACCTATTTAGATTACATCAGGGGTATCGCTGCAGCCTAAAGTATTTTTACTGCCATTATGTCACTGCTCACGCCATTTGGTGAATGCATTTGTATCTTTTAGAGCTTACGCTCCATACGGCAACCATCTGATGGAACAGCTGAAAGATGGCAAGCAGGTTTGCTTCCGGCTGGCCGTCAGCATCTTCCACCCAAGCACCAGAGAGAGGCTCCCAGCAGCAGACAGGTAAACCAAACTGTAGAGTATGAGCCCTGGAGTTTAGATAGGGTTGTGGGTCCTACTGAGCTAGGAGCAGTAAGGCTGAGCAAAACGCCGATTCTGGGTTTATTTCATAGTGTGTAAAACCTAAGATTATTCACCGAAGCCTAGGGTATTGTCAGGAGCGCTTGTTGCCTATTGGAAAAATTGTATTTTTTACATGTATGTTCTTTTATTAAAGGTGTATTTCTGGTGGCCCTTGTCTTCTATGGTGTGAGAGGGAAAGAAATAAGTGGTTTCTGGGGGGAGGGGGAGGGAGGATCTTTCACCAACAGCCAGGACTAGATCTCCATCAGTAACCTGGTAGAGCATAAGGTAGGATCACCAAGAAAGAAACTATTCAGAATTTGGGCTGGAGCTTGTTAGGGTTATATTGCCTAAGTTTTGGTGTATTGATTTAAGATCTATAGTTTTTCAAGAAAATGTCACAGTACGCTGGCCTACTAAGATTTTTCTATGACTTAACTGAAGTCTAGTTTATTCCCACTAGAATTTTACCATTGTCTGGATAATTTCTGACTTGTGGTTTCATGTTATTTTAAAGACAGAGCCTTCAGGCAACCAGTGTTGTTAGAATATATGAAAGAGATAAAGAGAAATTTCCTCTTGGCTCTTTTAAGAGAGCAGAAAGGAAAGGAGGCATAAAGGCAGAATTATGGATTTGGGCTGAGGTTTTTAGGACTGAACTGCAGGTCCTTTGTTATTTTTGGTTTGGGTCTCTTAAGATTGCTAAGGGAAGGCTGTCATGTTTTCTTCTGCATCGCCGTTTACATATCCTGAACTATGCTAGCCCCTTTTCTACTTCAGCTCTTCTGCTTTTTTTACCCCTCTGCTTGGATAGTCTTCTCCTTTTTCTTCACAAAGCTGGTCCCTTCTCATCCTTTACGTTTCAACTTAAATGTCACCTTTTTAGAAAAGACTGCTCTGACCACCTTATCAAGATTAACGTTATTAATATTATTAAGACTAACAGCTTAAATTCATTAAGCATTTACCATAGCCAGAATGGTTCTAAAACTTTGTATCCATTGTCTCATTTAACTCTCACAATTACCCTGGGAGATGGATACTATTATTATCCTTGTTTTATGGATAGAGAAACTTAGGATTGCTTCGCAGATACAGTTAAGATCCATAGTAGTGGCAAGAAGTGTAATGTCTACTTTTATGCCGTAATATATTAGACTATTCTGACCTATTTAGATTACATCAGGGGTATCGCTGCAGCCTAAAGTATTTTTACTGCCATTATGTCACTGCTCACGCCATTTGGTGAATGCATTTGTATCTTTTAGAGCTTATGCTCCATACGGCAACCCTCTTCTGTTTTTCCTCTGTCCCTGCATTCTGTTTGTTTCCTTCTCCATAAACAAGACAGTTTGTAATTATTTACTTATTTACATGACTTCCACTAGTCTATAAGCTTTATGAGGAGAGACACCACACTTGTTTTGTTTACCGGAGTGTGGACAGCATTTAACATGGTGTCTGGTACCTGCTGGTTTCTTGCTAAATTTGTTTAGAAAGAATTAGTCAATCAAACACTTATTGAGCACCTGTTTGATGTTAGCCATTGTTTAGGTTCTAAATATCAAAGATATAACTATGAACAAGACAGAGCACTCAAATTTCAGACAGTCTAAAGAAGAGAGACTGACAAATAAGCGATAATTCTGAAGCAACATAATTAGTGGTGGAGGATGCATAGGGCATTAGCTGAGCACAGAAGAGGGGTACCTAATCCTGACTGTTTAATTGAGGGTGCAGCTTTGGTAGTCAGAACCTCTTCTTCTTGTCCTTCTGCCATACCAGCCCTGAAAATCCTCAGCCCTGGATCAGTCCTTTCACCTTTTAGGCTCCCAAATAATCCAGCCTTATTGGAAAAAAGCTCTTTAATGGTGTAGGTTTATACACATTCATCCTTACGGTTTATAGTCACAGCTGGGTCCCCAGTGCTGCCTAGCTTTTTCCTTACTTGCCACTTGTCCGCTTCCTCACCTATGGCCCACACTGATCATTCTAACCCTTAAATACTCCTTAAAGTTCCTGCTGCACCCCCATACTCTCAGACTTTCGATAAAAGAAAAAATAGAAGCCATCATGCAATAACTCCCTTGACCATTTACTTTTTTGCCATTCTTACCTGTTCCTACTAATCTCAGAGGAAGAGATGTCTTTCTTTGGATCCATATTCTGGATTCTCTTGCCATCTTTTCTTCTGGGTCCAATTTTGAATATTATATTGTGAGACAGGTTTCTATTAAAATCCTCTGAATAATGTTGCATATTTTTGTTTGTTTTGGCAAGCAGTCAACCTGGTTAAATTCAGATTATACGTTCTTTCTCATCTTCTGTGAACAGTGGCTCCAATGTTAGTTCAGGTCTCAAAGCCTTCATTATACTTCTTTAAGTCCATCCCATGCATGCACAGCTCAGGGGTAATTCTGGGATGTGTGCCAGTTCATACACAGAATTAAGGAATCCACTTTTCTAACTCATGCATCTTTTTTTTTTGCGGTATGTGGGCTTCTCACTGTTGTGGCCTCTCCCGTTGTGGAGCACAGGCTCCGGACACGCAGGCTCATTGGCCATGGCTCACGGGCCCAGCCGCTCCGCGGCATGTGGGATCTTCCTGGACCGGGGCACGAACCCTTGTCTCCCGCATCGGCAGGCGGACTCCCAACCACTGCGCCACCAGGGAAGCCCTCATGCATTTTTTTAAAATTAATTTTTATTGGAGTATAGTTGATTTATAATGTATTTTATAATGTATTAGTTTCTGCTGTACAGCAAAGTGAATCAGTTATACGTATACACATATCTACTCTTTTTTTAGATTCTATTCCCATACAGGTCATTACAGAGTATTGAGTAGAGTTCTGAACTCACTCCTCTTGAGGATACCCGCTCCATATACTCTCCAGATACCAGGGGCCACATTTCCTGGAATTTTTAGTTACAGTCAGTGAGAGAGAGAGGCTCAGAGTGGGCTTACTCCTTGGCCAGTGCTGGAAGTCCAGTTTTTCTTACTTTTTTGAAAACAGAAAATTTCATTTTTATTATAGCAAAAGTAAATACAAATAAACAAAAAGAAAAAAACCCCCAAATTCCAGAGATAGCCACCATTAGCCTATTGCTATGTATTGTTTTCAGATTTTCTCTGTAACAAATAACTTTAAAAATAACAGCCTTATTGAAATATACAATCAATTCTCTTTATTCATAGTAGTTATGTCCTATAAAGTTGCCATAAACACTGAATTTTAGTGAATACTGGACCATTCATTGCTCAACTGTTTTGTGTGAATTTCTGTTTAAAGACACCTTGTTTAATTTGTGTTGTTGATTCATTAACATTGTAGTCAGGGCCAGTGTTACTATAGCTTGTGCCTGAACGAAGCTTGTCTAATATATGTAAATATTTTCTCCGTAAGGCACATCACAGCCTTCTTATGCTTAAGAACACTAGGTAATGCTTCAGCACTGTGCTTGAGGGATGTTTTAAACAGCAAAATCAACAAAAAAAGCACAAAAATGCAAAAACTTTTGCACCAAATGTACCTTGAAAAGGATACTTGTTTACAGTATGAAGGCCCAAAGGCAGAGCATCACCGTGTTCGACCTCAGCTTGCAATGTGTAAAACTGACGATTCAGATTTTTCACAGCTCTGTGCATGTCTGCAAGTGACCACAAAAGCACTGCGAGTATTCATTTTGTGATAACAAATACATTTTAACGAATAGGCAAATTCACAAATAATACAGGAGTATTCAAATAATGAGGATTGACTACTTTATATACCATACAAGTAACCCATTTAAAGTGTACAATTCAGTGTTTTTACTATATTCAAAGGGTTGTGCAGACTTTGCCACAATCGGTTTTAGAATATTTTCTTCACTCCCCAAAAGTCATACATACGTCCATTAGCACCCACTCGCTCCCTTTTTCCCCTCACCCCCATCCCCAGCCCTAGGCAACCACTAATCTACTTTCTGTCTCTATAGATTTGCCTGTTTTGGACATTTTATATAAATGGGATCGTGGAATGGCCTTTTGTCACTGACTTCTTTCACTTAGCGTAATGTTTTCAAAGTTCATTGACCTTGTAGCATGTAGTAGTACTTCATTCCTATTCATTGGATAATATTCCATTATATTCATATAGCACGTTTTATTTATCCATTCATCAGCTGATGGACATTTGGATTGTTTCCACTTCTTGACTGTCATGAATAATGCTGCTATGAACATTTGTTTATAAGTTTTTCTGTGATATGTGTTTCCATTTCCCTTGGGTATATACCTAGGAGGGAATTGCTGAGACTTATGGTAATCATATGCTTAACCTTTGAGGAACTGCCAAACTGGTTTCCAAAGTGGGTGCGCTATTTTTCATTCTCATTGGCAGTATTATGAGGGTTCCAATTTCTCCTCATCCTCACCAACACTTGTCATTGTCTGCCTTTTTAATTATAGTTCTCTTAATGGGTATGAAGTCGTATCTCACTGTGGTTTTGGTTTACATTTACTTGATGATTAATGATGAGCATCTCTTCACATGCTTATTGGCCATATGTATATCTTCTTTGGAAAATTATTAAATCCTCTGTGCAACTTGTAATTGGATTATTTATCTTCTAATTATTGAGTTATGTAAGTTCTTAATATATTCTACATACAGAACCCTTATTTGTTTTGTGATTTGCAGATGTTTTCTCCTATCCTGTGGGTTGTCTTTTCACTTTCTTGGTGGTTTCCTTTCCTTTGCAGCACAGAAATTTTTAATTTTGAAGTCCAGGTTACTTATCTTTTCGTGGCTTGTGCTTTTGGTGTCATATCTAAGAAACCGTTGCCTGATCCAAGGTCATGAAGATTTACTGCTGTGTGTTCCTCTAAGCATTTTATATCTCTTGCATTCTGCAAGGTCTTCAATCCACTTTGCATTAATTTTCTTATATGGTGTTCAGTAGAGGTCCAACTTCATTCTTTTTTGCACTTGGATATCCAGTTGACCCAACATCATTTGTTGAAAAGACTCTTTTTACCCGTTGAATTCGCTCGTCACTCTTGTCAAAAATTAGTTGATTACGGGCTTCCCTGGTGGCACAGTGGTTGAGAGTCCGCCTGCCGATGCAGGGGACACGGGTTCGTGCCCTGGTCCGGGAAGATCCCACATGCCGTGGTGCGGCTGGGCCCATGAGCCATGGCCGCTGAGCCTGCGCGTCCGGAGCCTGTGCTCCGCAATGGGAGAGGCCACAACAGTGGCCCGCGTACCGCAAAAAAATTTAAGAGTTTATTTCTGAACTATCAGTTCTATTCCATTGATCTATAAGTCTATCCTTATGTTAGTACCACACTGTGTTGATCAGTGTAGCTTCGCAGTAAGTTTTGAAATTGGGGAGAGTGAGTTCTCCAACTTGGTTCTTCTGTTTCAAGGTCATCTCAGCTATTCCAGGTCCCTTGCATTTTCATATGAATTTAAGGATAACCTTGTCAACTTCTACAAAGAAGTCAGCTGAAATTTTGATGTAGAGTGCATTAAATCTGTTGATCAATTTGCCATCTTAACAATATTAAGTCTTCTGATTCATTTAGATCTTCTATTTCTTTCAACAATGTTTCATAGATTTCAGTGTATACAATTTACACTTCCTTTATTAAATTTATTCCTAAGAATTTTTTGATGATATTTTATATGGATTTTCCCCTTAATTTCATTTTCAGATTGTTCATTGCAAGTACCTAAAAATACAATACAGTTTTGCATGCTGATCTTATATCTTGCAACTTTGCTGAAAGATAAATAACTTTTAAGCTAAAAAGATAAAAGTAATTTTAAACTTTTATTTCTAAAAGTTAGAGATCATAATTTGAGCCATATAATGTCCAAGTAAGTGTACTAAGTTATGTCAACAGGCTTTTCTAATAATTAGGGGGGAAATAAGCCCCAGTTTCTTCCCTGCCATGTCAGTTGATGGCTATAGTATTTTCAAGCTTTTATTCTCTAAACTCACACCTTTCAAGAATATGTATAAATTGAAAATGATTACAGATTTGAGATGTTAAGAGATCTAGTTTTATATCCTGGATTCAGTCCCAAGCACACACTCATGATAGAGTGATTTCAAGTGATCAATTTAGAAGGGCTTTCATTCTGAACATTTTGATCTGTCATTAGTTCATTCTCTTTTTTTTTTGGCTGTGTTGGGTCTCTGTTGCTGTGTGTTGGCTTTCACTAGTTGCGGCGAGCGGGAGCTACTCTTCATTGCAGTGTGCAGGCTTCTCATTGAGGAAGCTTCTCTTGTTGAGGAGCATGGGCTGTAGGCGCAGCCTTCAGTAGTTGTGGTGTGTGGGCTCAGTAGTTGTGGCTTGCGGGCTCTAGAGCACAGGCTCAGTAGTTGTGGCACATGGGCTTAGTTGCTCCATGGCATGTGAGATCTTCCCGGACCAGGTCTCGAACCCATGTATGTCCCCTGCATTGGCAGGCGGATTCTTAACCACTGCACCACCAGGGAGGTCCCCATCCATGTTTTTGACCTGGATATTTTCTTTTCTTTATTGTTTTTGTTTGATTAATTTCTTTCTTTTATTCTTTCTTAAAGCTTTATTCTTTTATATTTGTTTAAAAAATTGTTTTTATCCAGTTGAGCTCAAGATTGCAGGAGAAAGGAATCAATAGATGAAATTATCAAAAACATACGTAGGGCTAACTTTTGGCAATTTTGTCTCTTTGTGTGACTGGACTTTCTAACAGGTTGGTGGTGAATATCAATCAGGATTGAACACTGAATTCCAAACTCCACTGGCACTTCAGTCACGAGTAAGTCAAGAGGAAGACAAGAAAGAGGTATGTAGTGATAATGGCTTTTGGACATCAGTGTTTCTACTATAATAGTATATGTGAGATTGGAAACAATTTGTAGTGTCCTAACACATTAAGAGCTAGTACTACAAATTCCATAGATAAAGGCACAAAAGTTGCTTGACTCATTTTAATATGTTGAACTTCTCTTCTAAGCTTCCAGGATTTAGGGTACCTTGATGTGAAATCAGAGAGGTGATCCTAGTGAGTTTCTTCAGTTAGTGTATATTTGCCATAGTAGCTAATTTAAGGAAGAGTTTTAATTTGTGACTTCCTTTTTTTCCTTTTCAATCTAAAGTTAGTTTAAATGAACAGTTTTTAACACTGGCCATGCACCAGAATCAGACATGGAGCTTTTTTCCAAATACAAATGCCTGGACCCAAAGCAGATATACTGAATCAGTATCTTAGGTAGGTTTGGGGCATCTGTGTTTTAAAAAAACACCACAGATGATTGTGATGTATCTTCAATATTGAGAACTGTTATTATAGTTTTAATAATTTTTACCAAAAAGACACAAGCTACTCTAAGGACAAAAATATGTCTGTGTGTATACTAGTGCTCTTTGAGTAGCTTGTGCCCTTAAAAAGAGAATATATAAATTTGGAAGTATGAACAGATCACGCACAGGGTAGTAGCATTTGCTTTTTTTTTTTTTTTAAATTATTTATTTATTTATTTTTGGCTTCGTTGGGTTTTTGTTGCTGCACGCGGGCTTCCTCTAGCTGTAGCCAGCAGGGGCTACTCTTCCTTGTGGTGCGCGGGTTTCTCATTGTGGTGACTTCTCTTGTTGCGGAGCATGGGCTCTAGGCACGTGGGCTTCAGTAATTGTGGCACGTGGGCTCAGTAGTTGTGGCTCACGGACTCTAGAGCGCAGGCTCAGTAGTTGTGGCGCACAGGCTTCATTGCTCCGCGGCATGTGGGATCTTCCCGGACCAAGGCTCGAACCCATGTACCCTGCATTGGCAGGCAGATTCTTAACCACTGCACCACCAGGGAAGCCCCAGCATTTGCTTTTATTATACTTGTTCCCTTTAAAAGTATGATGCTCTGATATTCCTCAGTCTTCCCTCCCTCCTCCCCACCATATTAGGCTAGGCTTAGAGTGTGCTTTTGTAGTGTGGTTTTAATTTTGGAAAGTTAAAGTGACGTTCTGTTATAAAATACCTCTTACATTCTTTCTTTGGTTCTGCTTCTGTGGTACTTACTACTTGGGAACACAGAGTAAATATAGTATGTATCTTATCATATTAAATATAATCATTTCCTCAAGGGCTATTGACAACTGACCATGCTAAGTGCAAACTAAATTAGTACTTCTTTCTCTGATTTGTCTGTTACATCTAATAGCTATGTGCTTGAAAATATAAATCTCTTGCTATATGTGATATTATCCTGAGTCACCATAAATAGAAGGAAATTAAGGACTTAATTCCCTGTGACTTTTGTGTCATATAGTTTTCTTGTCTATGGCACAAGGATTTTCCTTTTTTGGAAAGTCCTCTGAGAGCGGAATCCTAACAATTTTAACTTCTTTTCTTTAGCGTCAAAAGCAGTACCTGAGATATAGACGACTTTTCATGGATATTGAAAGAGAACAAGTGAAAGAACAACAGAGGCAAAAAGAACAAAGGAAGAAAATTGAAAAGTAAGTTCTTTGATCCTCATTGTGAGCCTTAAATTACCAGTTAAGATGATTTTGGAAGCTAGGTTTTAGAAATAATCAAGCAGTGGTTTTACCTTCTTATCCAAAGTGGAAACAACTTTTTTTTTTTTTGCGGTACGCGGGCCTCTCACTGTTGTGGCCTCTCCCGTTGCGGAGCACAGGCTCCAGACGCACAGGCTCAGCGGCCATGGCTCACGGGCCCAGCCGCTCCGTGGCACGTGGGATCCTCCCGGACCGGGGCACGAACCCGTGTCCCCTGCATCGGCAGGCGGACTCTCAACCACTGCGCCACCAGGGAAGCCCGAAACAACTGTTTTTGATCTGGGTCGTTGTATTAAAAGATGGTTAAGAGCTATGTTTTTTTTAATAGACTTTTTTTGGGAGTAGTTTTAGGTTCACAGCAAAATTAAGCAGAAAGTAGAGAAAGTTCCCATTTACTCCCTGCCCCTACACATGGACTGCTTCCTCCACTGTCAATATCCTGTACCACAGTGATACATTTGTTACAACTCATAAACCTACATTGACATATCATAATCTATATTTTACATTAGGCTTCAGTCTCAGTGTTGTACATTATTATAGGTTTTGACAAATGTATAATGACATGTATCTACAAACGTAGTATCATACAGAATAGTTTTGTTGCCCTAAAAATGTTCTGTGCTCTGTGTATTCATCTCTCCCTTCCCCCAGCCTGTGGCAACCACTGATCTTGTTACTGGCTCCATTGTTTTGCTATTGGGTTGGCCAAAAGGTTCGTTTGGTTTTTGTGTAAGATGACTCTAGTAGCAATTAGTTGTCTTTAACTTCATTCAAAATAAGTTTGTTAGATTGTATGTGACAGCTGTCATATCAGCATGCATTTAAGAAAAGACTTATCAAAATTGGTGAATTTTTGTGTAGCCATTTTAATATTGAAGATGGAAGAAAAAACCCAACATTTTTGGCATATTATGCTTTATTATTTCAAGAAAGGTTAAATACACAACCGAAATGCAAAAAAATATTTGTGCAGTATACAGAGAAGGTGCTGTGACTGATCGAACATGTCAAAAGTGGTCTGCAAAGTTTTGTGCTGGAGATTTCTTGCTGGATGATGCTCCACGGTCAGGTAGACCAGTTGAAGTTGATAGCAATCAAATCGAAACATTAATTGAGAACAATCAACATTATACCACACGGGAGCTAGCCGACATAATCAAAATATCCAAATCAAGCGCTGAAAATCATTTGCACCAGCTTGGTTATGTGAATCGCTTTGACGTTTGGGTTCCACATAAGTTAAGCGAAGAAAATCTTCTTGACCGTATTTCCGCATGCGATTCTCTACTTAAACGTAATGAAAACGTTCCATTTTGAAAACAAATTGTGAGGGGTGATGAAAAGTGGATTCTGTACACTAATGTGGAATGGAAGAGATTGTGGGGCAAGCGAAATGAACCACCACCAACCACACCAAAGGCCAGTCTTCATCCAAAGAAGGTGATGTTGTATATGTGGTGGGATTGGAAAGGAGTCCTCTATTATGAGCTCCTTCTGGAAAACCAAACGATTAATTCCAACAAGTACTGCTCCCAGTTAGACCAACTGAAAGCAGCAGTCGATGAAAAGCATCCAGAATTAGTCAGCAGAAAACGCATAATCTTCCATCAGGATAACACAAGACCTCAGGTTTCTTTGATGACCAGGCAAAAACTATTACAGCTTGACTGGGAACTTCTGATTCACCCGCCACATTCACCAGACACTGCACCTTCGGATTTCCATTTATTTTGGTCTTTATAAAATTCTCTTAATGGAAAAAATTTCAATTCCCTGGAAGCTGTAAAAGGCACCTGGAAGAGTTCTTTGCTCAAAAAGGTAAAAAGTTTTGGGAAGATGGAATTATGAAGTTGCCTGAAAAATGGCAGAAGGTAGTGGAACAAAAGGGTGAATACACTGTTCAATAAACTTCTTGGTGAAAATGAAAAAATGTATCTTTTATTTTTACTTAAAAACCAAAGGCACTTTTTGGCCAACCCAATATTTTCAGAATATCATATAGCTGGAATCATACGGTATGTAGCCTGTTCAGACTGACTTTTTCCCCTTAGTATTATGCATTTAAGATTGCTCAAATTCCTTTTCATGGCTTGATAATTCATTTCTTTTTAGTGCTGAATAATATTCTAAAATCTGGATGTACTACAGTTTATTTATCCATGCACCTACTGAAGGATATCTTGGTTTCTTCCAAGATTTGGCAGATACAAATAAAGCTACTATAAGTATCCATGTGCAGGTTTTGTGTGGGCATAAATTTTCAACTCCTTTGGGTAAATATTGAGGAGTACATTTGCTGGATTGTATGGTAAGAGGATGTTCACTTTTCTAAGAAACTATCAAACCTTCTTCCAAAATGTACCACTTTGCAATCCATCAGCAATGAATGAGAGTTCCTGTTGCTCCACATCCTTGTCAGCATTTGATGCTGTCGGCATTTTGAATTTTGGCCATTGTAATAGGAGTGTGTGTTATCTCGTTATTTTAAATTGCATTTCCCTGATGACATGATGAGGAGCATCTTTTCATATGCTCACTAGCCATCTGTATATCATCTTTGGTGAAGTGTCTGTTCAGGTCTTGGGCCCATTTTTTAATTGGGCTATTTGTTTTCTTATTCTTGAGTTTTACGGGTTCTTTGTATATTTTGGATAATAGTACTTTATCAGATGTGTCTTTTGCAAATAATTCCTCCTAGTCTGTGGCTTGAATTCTCATTCTCATGACATTGTCTTTTGGAGAGGAGATGTTTTTAATTTTAATGAAATTCAGCTTATAATTATTTTTTTCATAGATCATGCCTTTCATATTATATCTAAAAAGTCATTGCTGTACCTAAAGTCACCTATATTTTCTTTTGTGTTATCTTCTAGGAATTTTGTACTTTTGTGTTTTACATTTAGCTTTCTGATACATTTTGAGTTAACTTTTGTAAGGGGTATAAGGTCTGTGTCCGTATTCCTTTTTTTTTTCACACAGATATTCAGTTGTTCCTATACCATTTGTTGAAAAGACTATCTTTGCCTCATTATATTGCCTTTGCTCCTTTGTCAAAGATCAGTTAAGTGTATTTGTGAGGGTTTATTTCTGGGTTCTCTGTTCTGTGCCATTGACCTATTTGTCTATTCTTTTGCCAATACCACACTGTCTTAAAAGGGGAATGATGCCTGTAAGAGACTCACTTTAAGGACACACATAGGCTGGAAGTGGAGGGATGGAAAAAGATATTCCATGCAAATGCTCACAAAAAGAGAGCAGGGATACCTATCCTTGTATCAGAAAAAATAAACTAAGTTAAAAAAGAAGGGTCACAATAGACAAAGAAGTCACTATATATGATAAAAGGATCAATTCATGAAGATGACATAATGATTGTAAATATCCAACATCGGAGCATCTAAATATAAAGCAGATATTAATAGAACTGAAGGGAGAAATAAACAATACAGTAAAAGTAGGAGACTTTAATACCCCCCTCTCAACAATGGATAGATCGTACAGAAAGAAAATCAATAAGGAAACAGCACTTTTGAGTAATACTATAGACCAAATGGATCTATACACACATATACAGAACATTTTATCCAACAGCAGCAGAAAACAACATTCTCTTCAAGAACAAACAGAACATTCTCCAGGATAGATCATATGTTAGGCCACAAAACAAATCTTAACAAATCAAGAAGATTGAAATTATATCAAGCATCTTTTCCAAACACAATAGTGTGAAACTAGAAATCAATAACAGGAAGAAAATTGGAAAATTCACAAATACATGGAATTTAAACAACACACTCCTGAACAACCAGTGGTCCAAAGAAGAAATCAAAAGGGAAATTTTTTAAAATCTTGTGATATTATGGGATATGGCAAAAGCATTTCTAAGAGGAAAGTTTATAAAGAGAAAAGATCTCAAATAAACAACCGGACCTTCCACCTGAAAGAACTGGAAAAAGAAGAGCAAACTAAGCTCAAAATTAATAGAAGGAAGGAAATAACGATTAGAGCAGAAATAAAGAATAGGGAAAAAATAGAAATGATCAGCAAAACTAAGAATTGGTTTTTGAAAAGATAAAACAAAATTGAAAATCCTTCGCTAGATTAACCAAGAAAAAAACTCAAGTAAATAAAATTATAAGTGAAAGAGGACTCATTACAACTGACACCACAGAAACACAAAGGTTTATAAGAGACTACCATTTACAATTATATGCCAACAAATTGGACAACCTAAGAAAAATGGATAAATTTCTAGAAACATACAACCTATCAAGACTGGATTATGGAGAAATAGAAAATCTGAACAGACCAATTGCAAGTAGGGAGATTGAATTAGTAATCAAAAACCTCCCAACAACAGTTGAGGAGCAGACAGCTTCACTGGGAATTCTACCAAACGTTTAAAGAGGAATTAACACTGATCATTCTCAAACTCCCAAAAAATAGAAGAGGAGGGAACACTTCCAAACTTATTATGAGGCCAGCATTATCCTGATATCAAAACCAGACAAGGACACTACAAGAAAAGAAAATTACAGGCTACTATCCTTGATGAATGTAGCTACAGAAAGTTTCAACAAAGTATTAGCAAATTGAATCCAACAATACATTAAAAGGACCACACACCAGGATCAAGTGGAATTTATTCTAGGGATGCAAGGATGGTTCAAATCCACAAATCAATCAGTGTGATACACCATATTAACATAATGAAAGATAAAAATCATGTGATTGTCTCAGTAGATGCAGAAAAAGCACTTGACAAAATTCAACATCCATTCATGATAAAAACTCTCAACAAAGTGGATATAGAGGGAACATACCTTGACATAATAAAGACCATATATGACAAGTCCATAGCTAACATCATACTCCATGGTGAAAAGCTGAAAGCTTTTCCTTTTAGGATCAGGAACAAGACAAAAACGCCTATTCTTGCCACTTTTATTCAACATAGTACAGGAAGTCCTAGCCTGAGCAGTTAGTCAAGAAAAATAAATAAAAACATTAAATTGGAAAGGAAGAATTAAAAGTGTGACTATTTACAGATGACATGATATTATATACAGAAAACCCTTAGACTCCACCAAAAATCTGTTAGAACTAAATGAATTCAGTAAAGTTGCAGGATACAAAATCAATTTACAAAAATCAGTTGTATTTCCATATATTAACAATGAACTATTGAAAACAGAAATTGAGAAAACAATCCTATTTACCATAACATCAAAAAGAATAAAATACTCATGAGTAAATTTAACCAAGGAGGTGAAAGATCTTTACACTGAAAACTATAAGACATTGTTGAAAGAAATTGAAGAAGACACAATTAAATGGAAAGATATTTCATGCCCATGGGTTGGAAGAGTTAGTATTGTTAAAAATATCCATACTACCCAAAGCAGTCCACAGATGCAGTCCCTATCAAAATTCCAATGGCAGAAATAGACAAACAACCCTAAAATCCATATAGAACCACAAAAGACCCTGAATAGCCAAAGCAATGTTGAGAAAGGAGCACAAAGCTGGAGACATCACACGTCCTGATTTTAGACTATATTAAAAAGCTATAGTAATCAAAATAGTGTGGTATTGACATAAAAACAGATACATATATGATGGGACAGAATAAAGAGTTCAGAAATAAATCAATTAATTTGTGATGAGAGAGCCAAGAATATGCAATGGAGAAAGGATAGTCTTGTCAATAAATGGTGTTGGGAAAACTGGACAGCAGCATGCAAAAGAATTAAATTGGACCCTATCTTACACTATCAAAAATCAACTCAAAATGGATTAAAAACTTGAACTTAATACCTGAAACTGTAAAACTCCTAGAAGAAAGCACAGAGGTAACCTCCTTGACATTAGTCTTAATAATGATTTTTTGAATATGATACCATAAGCACAAGCAACAAAAGCAAAAAAAATCTAGTGAGACTACATCAGACTAAAAAGCTTCTGCACAACAAAGTGAAAGGGAATTGTATGAAATGAGAGAAAATATTTGCAAACCGTGTAACCGATAAGTGTTCATATCCAAAATATATAATGAACTCACTCAACCCAATAGAAAAAAAAATTTAAAAATGCGCAAAGGACCTGAACAGACATTTTTTTTCAAGAAAACATAAAAATGGCCAACAGGTACGTGAAAAAGTGCTCAACATTACTAATCATCATGGAAATGCAAATCAAAGCCATAATGAGATACCACACCTATTTGAATGGCTGTTATCAAAAAGACAAGACAGAAGGGCTGGCAAGGATGTGGAGAAAAGGGAACACTTGTGCATTCTTGGTAGGAATATAAATTGGTATAGACATTATGGAAAACAGTATAGAGGTTCCTCAAAAAATTAAAAGTAGAGCTACCATATAATCCAGCAATTCTACTTTTGGATATATATCCGAAGGAAATTCAATCACTATTTCAAAGAAATATGTGCACTCCTATGTTCATTGCAGTATTATTCACAATAGCCAAGACATGGAAGCTGCCTAAGTGTCCATTAACAAGTGAATGGATAAAAATAATGTGGTGCAAATATAACAGAATATTATTCGGCCACGAAAAAGAAGGAAATCCTGCCATTTGTGACAGCATGAATGAAACTTGAGGGCATTATACTAAGTGAAATAAGTCAGATAAAGAAAGACAACTACTTTATGACCTGACATGTTAAATCTTAAAAAGTTGAACTTACAGAAACAGAGAATAGATTGGTGGTTGCCAGGACTTGGTGGGTGGGGGAAATGAGATGTTGGTCAAAAGGTACAAACTTTTAGTTATAAGATTAATAAGTTCCGGGATCTAATAATGTACAGCATGGTAACTATAGTTAGCAATACTGTATTATATACTTGACATTTGCTAAGAGACTAGATCTTGTATGTTCTCCTCTGTCTTTCTGTCTGTCTATCTAGCTATCTAAAAGTATTGGTATACACTGTATACCTTAAAGTTACACAGTGTTTTTTGTCAATTATATCTCAGTAAAGCTGGGAAAAAAATATGAGTTCCAAGGCAAGGACCTACCGTCTTATCTGGGTCTGAGAGTGATTCTGCATTTATTCAGCAGATATGAATTTGGCATCTTTCATATCCTGACACTGTCCTAGGCACAAGCAATACAAAGATAAATAAAATGTGGTTTCTTTTCTTGAAGAATTCATAATCTAGGGTGGATGGGGAAAGAATTGTATGCAAATGGGTTATATAATTATTATAATAGAAGTAAGTACAGAGTCCCTGAGAGCACAGAAGAGGGATTACTGATTTCATATGGAGTGCTAAAGAAATTATTACATTTCACTTGGACCTAGATGGATAAATGTGTGTTTACTGGGGAAGTGGATAAGGATGGTGAGGTAGAAAAATCAACAAAAACTGAGTCAGGGTGGAAGGAAATAATAGTATTCATGCAGAGTTTTATAATTTATAAGGGCTTTCATATATTATCTTGTTCATATATTATCTTGTTTTATTGTTTCAACAATAAAACAAATGTTTGTTGAATGTTAAAGCCTACCACGTGGCAGGCACTGTACTGAATGCTGAGGATATGCAATTTGCATATGTGGCAGGATAGTGCTTCATAGCACAAATTAAGAATCAAATAGTCTTAGGTTTGAATTTTCTACCTATTGGCTATGTAACCTTGAGCACAGTTCTTCATGTGGATGAACTTCTTCATGTGGATGAACTTTTTTTTTGAAAATTTTTTGGAATTTTTAAATTTAATTTAAATTATTTTTTATACAGCAGGTTATTATTAGTTATCTATTTTATACATATCAGTGTATACATGTCAATCCCAATCTCCCAGTTCATCCCCCCACTCCTCACTGTCCCCCCCCGGTTCCATACGTTTGTTCTCTATGTCTGTGTCTATGTTTCTGCTTTGCAAACCGGTTCATCTGTACCATTTTTCTAGATTCCACATATATGCGTTAATATACAATAATTGTTTTTCTCTTTCTGACTTACTTCACTCTGTATGACAGTCTCTAGGTCCATTCACATCTCTACAAATAACCCAATTTTGCTCCTTTTTATGGCTGAGTAATATTCCATTGTATATATGTACCACATCTTCTTTATCCATTCATCTGTCGATGGGCATTTAGGTTGCTTCCATGACCTGGCTATTGTAAATAGCACTGCAGTGAACACTGGGGACCTGGTAGTTTTCTGGTGGCATTTTTAGGATTATGTATATTGTCATGTCATCTGCAAACAATGGCAGTTTTACTTCTTCTTTTCCAATTTGTATTCCTTTTATTTCTTTTTCTTATCTGATTGCAGTGGTTAGTGCTTCTAAAACTATGTTGAATAAGAGTGGCGAGAGTGGTCATACTTGTCTTGTTCCTGATCTTAGAGAAAATGCTTTCAGTTTTTCACCATTGAGAATGATGTTTATTGTGTTTTTTAAGTTTTTTTTCCCTGTAATTGATTTCTAATCTCATAGCTTCATGGTTCAGAAAAGATGCTTGATATAATTTCAATTTTCTTAAATTTACTGAGGCTTGATTCGTGACCCAAGATGTGGTCTATCCTGGAGAATGTTCTGTGGGCACTTTAATTCTTCTAGGTATTTGTTCTTTAATTTTTCTAGGTCTTTGTTAAACATTTCTTGCATCTTCTCGATCTTTGTTTGCCTCCATTCTTTTTCCGAGGTCTTGGATCATCTTCACTATCATTATTCTGAGTTCTTTTTCTGGAAGGTTGCCTATCTCCACTTCATTTAATTGTTTTTCTGGGGTTTTATCTTCTTCCTTCATCTATTACATAGCCCTCTGCCTTTTCATTTTGTCTTTCTGTGAATGTGGTTTTTGTTCCACAGGCTGCAGGATTGTAGTTCTTGCTTCTGCTCAAGTGTTTTGATTGGATAAAAGTGATGAATGCTGCACTCTCTGCCTAGCAGAGAAAAGGGTAAACTTTCTGGTCATAGATAACATAATTTGGAGCCTGTAAAAAATTTTAAAACAATATTATTCAGTCAAAATTTTCTAGGCATGTCAAGAGATAAGACCAGATAACCAAAAGCTAACAGAAGCAGGCTTACAGATGCCACAGATACTGGTGTTATCATACAAGGACTTTAAAACACTTGATTAATATCTTTAAGTAAATAGAGGAAAAGATGGAAAAAATAGATGAAAATATGGAGAATTTCACCAGAGAACTGAAATCTTTAAAATAGAATAAAATAGAAAGTCTTAAATTGAAAAAATATGATCTTAAAATATGCACTCCAGGGCTTCCCTGGTGGCACAGTGGTTGAGAATCCACCTGCCAATGCAGGGGACATGGGTCCAAGCCCTGGTTCAGGAAGATCCCACATGCCACGGAGCAACTAAGCCCGTGCACCACAACTACTAAGCCTGTGCTCTAGAGCCCGCAAGCCACAACTACTGAGCCCGTGTCCCACCCCACAACTACTGAAGCCCATGCGCCTAGAGCCCGAGCTCCGCAACAAGAGAAGCCACTGCAATGAGAAGCCCGTGCACCAGAACAAAGAGTAGCCCCCGCTTGCCACAACTAGAGAGAAGCCTGCATGCAGCAATGAAGACCCAACGCACCCAAAGATAAATAAATACATAAATAAAAAAAAAAAGAATTATCTTTCACTGGTGGAAGTAAATCATTTTTTTCTATTCTTTCTGATTTTCAATTTTTTATCATTAGCATATTTGATTTTGGGAGCCTAAGCAATATCTATATTGTAAGGGACCCCTTGCTGAATATCTTGTTTATTTTGCTATAGAGAGTACAAAGACTTCTGAAATTTTTATGTGGCAGTCCACTGGTGAGAATAGTTTTCCTGTGAGGTGTTTAATAGTTCCTTTGGTATGTTTTTATTCTCACATTTTTTTCCCCTTTGAGATATGTTATAATACTCTTGTCCTAAAAGCAACTTGACAAAAACTGCTGCAGTAAAAAAGTGTGTGTGTGTGTGTGTATTTTGGATTGGGGTTAGAAGAGAGAGGCTTGGAAGAATCCTCATGAGGTTGTCTAGGGTATCCTTTAGGCAGAATTCTATTTAAATATTTCAAAGATCTTTTCTATTCTTAATATCCTTTAGGATTGTAGTTATATTGATATAATCTCCCAAATAACAATTTCAGAACATAAGGACATTGTCTCTCGGACGTTTGTTCCTATATCTAGGCCAGATTTGTCTTACTATAACCTAGTTATTTTGCCATAATTATGATCTGATCTACATCAAAAAAAATCTGTTTTCTGTTGTGCCCATATATAAGTGTTTTTACAGACTCATCAGGCAAAAGACAGAATGGAAATTTCAGTTCATTTAACTGAAGCCAAGACATCCCTGCTGTGGGTATTTTATGTCTACCTTAAATCGTCTTATGACATCCCTACCACATGGCATAGTTGGTGGGGAATTCTTCTTTAGCTACACTGCTGACCTTCTGTGAAAGCTTTTCTACTTAAGGCTTTTGTTTTATTGCCATTTTCTCACCAGATAATCTTTTTCTTGTTGTATTTATGCCCTTGACCCCAGAAAAAATATGAAGGTCTCTGTCTTACAGATGGTATCAGAACATTAAATCTGTTGTCATTGACAGTTTGCAAGTAATTAAAATTTATTTTTTGCTTTTTCCTTGTTGAAGAAACTAAATCATGTATGCCTTCTTTGCATGGGGGTTATATGTTTTAACTTAAAGACAAAAGCCATTTTAGCAACATTCTAAAGTAAACATATACCTGCTTTCTGAATCGGGATTGTTAATAACCACTTTACCTCACCCAGTTGTTACAAGAATCAAATGATATGTTTTCATTCGTTCACTTAGCAGCTGCTTATTGAGCATCTATTAATTGGTAGACATGATGCTAGATTTCAGAGTTGCAAAAAATGGAAGACATGATCCCACCCTTCAAGGATCTTACTAGATAGATTTCACTGACTAATGGGGAGACAGATAAATGAATAGGTAATCATAATACCATATATTAAGTATTACAAGACAGTATAGCAAGTGATTAAGAACATGGGGATACATGTGTTGAAGTCCTAGTTCTGCTGCCTACCAGCTCTGTGACTTTGGGCAAGTTACCTTCTATAAGTCCCAGTTTCTTCTCTATAAAACAGGGATAATAATGATATATACCTTAGAAAGTTGCTGTGAGGATTAAATGAGGTAACATAGTAAATGAGCTTAGTATAGAATCTGGCATGTAGTATATGCTCAATAAATGTTAGTTGCCAAATATTTAAGGGAAAAAATAATACCAAGTTTTATATAAAATATTCCAGAGAATGGAAAACAGGGAATACTTCCCAGATAATTATAGAAGACAGTATAACCTTAATACCAACCTGTCATGGGTATTACAAGAAAGCAATGTTACAGACTAATTTCTTTCATCAACATAAATGTAAAAAATCAAGTAAAATATCGGTAAAATAAAGTCTTTCTTCTTATGTCATTAGAAGGAAAAAATTTCAAGAATGTCTGAGAGCACGGAGACTGTGTTTCGAAATCAAGTGTGAAAAAGGCCCCCCGTGGGGCAGAGCTGTTCAATCACACAAAAAAGAGAGACGTCAGTCCGGCAGGAAGCCTGGCTGGGATATAAATTGCCCAGGGCCAGGGCATGCACCAAGGCTGCTGCCGCTGGTGCCCGGTCCATTTTCTCCAGGACAGGGAAGGCTTCCTGGGCTGAGTTGTGAAGGGTTAGAAGAAGTAGTATGAGACAAAATTGGAATTGGACTGGGGAAAAGAGTAGATGGGGATTCTAGGCAAAAAGAATAGCATTGTAAAAGCAGTAACTCCTGAAGGAATAGGTCACTTCTGAGTTGGATGTGATTGGAGCTAAAGGAATGGCAAGAAGTAAACCTTCAAAATGAGGAAAGATCATAAAGAACTTTGTACGTCATGAGAAGGAATTTGGATTTTATCCTGAAAACAGGAGCCGTTTAGAGGCATTGTGAGGAATAGATAAAATGGCTAAGACTAGACGTTAGGGTATTATTGAAGTAATATACTTATAGAGAAGATGAGAAGTGAAATTAATTTTTTAAAGGTTATTAAATATTAAGCCCTTACTGCATATTAAATGCTTTACATAGATTATTGTATCATTTAATTGATATACAGTCCTGCAGGGTAGTGGTGGCCACCATTCATTGAGTGTTTACAATATGCCAGACATACTGTTGGGTGTTTTAGAGGCATTAGCTCATTTGCCTACTTCAATAACTGTATGAGGTAAATTTTATTATTCTTTTTATTTTACAGATGAGAAAATGAGCCCCAGAGAGGTTAAGTAATTTGCCTAAGATTAAGATCACACTTAGCAATGGCAGAACTGGGATTCAATCCCAGATTTATTTGACTCCATCACCTAAGCACTTTTTTTTTTTGCTGTACGTGGGCCTCTCACTGTTGTGGCCTCTCCTGCTGCAGAGCACAGGCTCCGGACGCGCAGGCTCAGCGGCCATGGCTCACAGGCCCAGCCACTCCGTGGCATGTGGGATCTTCTTGGACCGGGGCACGAACCCGTGTCCCCTGCATCAGCAGGCGGACTCTCAACCACTGCGCCACCAGGGAAGCCCCACCTAAGCACTTTGAAGGCTGTAACTTCAGTAAGTTATAAGCCAAGGCCAGGAAGGCAGCGAGGAGGAGGCAGTTTTAAGAGCAAAAGAGATAGAATTAATAAAATATTGTCGGAGGAGAATTCAAGGGTAAATCCCAGGTTTATGGCTTAGGCCACCAGGTAAATGGGATACTATGAAACATTTTCCAGGAAGGAGGTGGAGGTGGAGAGGATAAGTTTAGTTTGGGGCATATTGGATTTGAAGTTCTTAAAGGAGATCCAAGTAGAGTGTCCAGTAGGAAATATTATTTTTAGTAATGATTTCAGAAATCACTAAGGAAGAATACTATCAGAATCAAGAAACAGAGAGACAGAGAAAAAAAGTTGAACAGAAAAACATGATCAGCAGGCAAAGATTTAGACTGTGCTAGATTAGACCTTAATCATGTTGTACCAAAGAGGAAGATTTCTTTCATCTCCTTGAGAAGTTATTTTTCTAACAGAGCACCTCTTTTTTTTGAATATTATTTTATTGTATTTTTTTATACAGTAGGTTCTTATTAGTTATCTATTTTATACTTATTAGTGTATATATGTCAATCCCAATCTCTCAATTCATCCCATCACCACCACCTAACAGAGCACCTCTTTTAACTCCTGAAATAAATCTATTTCTTGTTCTTGTATGCAGAATTCCTTTTATTTGACAGTGTTAGTGTTGGCAGATTTCTGTGATTGCTCAAGAAGTATGAATCCATAGAGCCAAAAAGATAGCCCTCGATTTTAGTTCTAGGTCTCTATCTTGTTTTAACTTTGTAAAGGATTAGTGGTGTGGCTTTATACGGAACATAGCTAACAAGAGTTTTGGAGTTGTTGTTGTAATTATAAGAATATATTTTTAGGGCTTCCCTGGTGGCGCAGTGGTTGAGAGTCCGCCTGCCGAGGTAGGGGGCGTGGGTTTGTGCCCCGGTCCTGGAGGATCCCGCGTGCCACGGAGCGGCTGGGCCCGTGAGCCGTGGCCGCTTGGCCTGCGCATCCGGAGCCTGTGCTCCACGATGGGAGAGGCCGCGGCAGTGAGAGGCCCGCGTACAGAAAAAAAAAAAAAAGAATATATTTTTAATGCAGTTTGCCTGTGATAATCACTTTCTTTTCAGGATTCTCTTCAAAATGTAAATATTGACATCTACTTGTTGCTTAGTTCTGCAAACACCCAGTGTAGCAAGTTTACAAATCAATTTGCAGTGTTTTGTATTCTTACTCTCTTTTACTGAAAGTCTGACACTGGTTTTAGAATACCTTTTAGCATAACCAGAGAACCAGTATAATTGTATTCACGTCAGTGCCCTGGGAAAAACCGATATGTTGACATGTTGATTTCCAACCTAGTCTAGTTTCTGTTGTGTGTCAGCTAAAAGATATATTTATGCAAGAAGCTTTAAAGACATCCAAGAAGAATAAACTTGTTTATAGAATAATTGTTTATATCAACTTTTTTAGTTGGTTTTTGCCATTTTTTATTTTTATGATCCTTTCTGAAACTACTGTATGGCAGTAGTTCTTAACCTGAGAATCTGACCAAAGCTACAGATTCTTTTCCCAGATAAATACCTTTGAGACACTCAAGTGGAATGTCAAACTGGCAGGTAGTTAAGTAGGTTTGAATCTCAGAGGAATGGTCTATGCTGGAACTGTAGCTTAATGAGTTACAGGTGGTAGTGGGTGGTAACTGAAGCATATGGTATGTGTAAAGTCACCTGGGAAGAAGGCATAGTGTAAGATATGGAGAATGCCTAGATGTAGTGTGTTTCTGCTTATGTACTATGACTTTTTGGAGAGCCCCAAACTATTTTAATATCTAAGATATTTTGCTCCCTTGAATCAATTTTTGCTGCCTTGGGTACAATGTGGCCCCTGTTGAGAATGTAAATGCTAGATGGATTAACCTGTAGGCCAGCACTGTCCTTAGAGAGACTTGTTTTGGTGGAGTGATTGATGGGTCTTAATAAGCCATAATGGAGTGGGAGAGGAGATCAGGAAATAGAGAGAGAAAGCTAGACAACTCTTAAGATGTTTGACTGTGAGGAGAGGAGTAGCTATGGGGGAGAAGGGGGAAAGGGCTGATTCCATCATTTCTAGTAATTGTCCTGTTACCAACATTTGAGAAACAATGCTGGTGTGTTTCCTCAGCTCTCAGTTTACTGGTATGGAGAACAAATGGTATAGAGAATTATACCAGTAACTAAGCTGTTCTGTTGTCATTCACTTGGCTCCATTTGTTTCACTATTGAAAACCTCACTTTAATTTCTTATCTACAGAAAAATCTTTTCACATTCGCCTTTTTCACAAGCTAAGGAGTTATTGAACTAATCAAATATGAATGCCCTAAAAACATTTACTTTTTTTACTGGCTCTCTTTGGAATAAGATCTTTATATAAGAAGATCTTTAGCCAAGGGCACCTATGATCTTAGGCTTATCTTTAAACTTTTGTACTCTTTTAATCTCTTCCTTTTATTCTCTTATTTCATGCATTATATTTTAAGAGAGCACAGCGACGTGTATTTTAAAGCCAATTTTGGGGAATTCCCTGGTGGTGCAGTGGTTAGGACTCCATGCTTCCACTGCAGGGGGCACGGGTTCGATCCCTGTTGGGGGAACTAAGATCTCTCATACTTTGCGGCACAGCCAAAAAAAAAAAAAAAAAAGTCAATTGTGAAGAGGTATGTGTCTTGTGGCTCTTCTCCACATTACCTTTCTCACATTCCTAGTCCACAACCTTATATGCCTCTAAATCTTGATCCTTGCTAGTTACAAAAACATTATCTCTCTGCCCAAGTGGCAATAGTGAGATTTCTTACATCTACCCTATTACAACTTTATATCGCATTTGAGTTTGAATCATACCATAAAAGCTATATTTATGTTCTATACTCTTTGAGGAATACTCACCTTAGACCTACAGTTGTAACTCAAGAAAGAACAGCAGAACAGTTATAAGAAAATCCTTGTTCAAAGTGGCCTTGTCACTCTGCTAGAGGTGGCCAGAGATTAGCTGTCATAATCTGGATGGACTTAGTTGCACATACAAGTTTATTGTGCTTTTCCAGTGCCTGTTCTTTCAGCCTTTATAGGACAGCTTCCTGGGTTTTAGTATATACCTGTGTTAATCTAAGTAAAAGGAAGCCCATAATTCCCCTGGAGCAAATAGCCTGCTACAAATGGAGAGAAGCCTAGAATTTTCAGCAGTTCATGCTTTATTGAAGAGGTGTGAGTATGAATTTACCTCACACTACTGTTCAGAAAACAATAGCTCATTTGTTTCAAAGTAATTTTTAGCAACTGACATTATCAGAATATATTTATTAGTTCTAGTCTTGAATTAATTATATTTCTTAACAAAAGCTCTTAAATTAGGTTTTCTGACAATTTTCTCACTGAGCAACTCATTGCCTCTCTGCAAGTAGGTGTTTTTTTAAATAAACATAATTGGTATTCAATAAACTACACATATAAAAGTGTAAACTTTGATGTTTTCTCTCTCACACACACACACAACGACCATCATAGTCAAGACAGTGAACATATATTATCATCCTCAAAAGTTTCCTCATGCCCTAGGTAGCACCTCTTTCCTGCCCTCCCTGTCTCTTTTTCCCCAGGCAACCACTGGTTTGCTTTGTGTCACTATAGATTAGTTTGCATTTTCTGGAGTTATACAACATGTACTCTTGGGCCCAGCTCCTTTTATTCAGAGTAATTATTTTGTCCTTGTTGTTATGATACCAAGAGTTTATTCCTTTTTGTTACTGGATAGTATTCCATTGTATGGATATACCGCAATTTGTTTATCCATTCATAGTTTGATGGACATTTGAGTTGTTTCCAGTTTTTGGCTATTACAAATAAAGCTGCAGTGAACATTCGTGTGCAAGTCTTTGGAAAATGTTACCTTTTCTCTTGGGTGAATACTTGAGAGTGGACTGGATCATCATGGTAGGTATATATTTCATTTTTTAAAGAAACTGTCAAAAGGCTTTCCAAAGTAGTTGTACCACTTTATATTACTACCAGGAAGAGTAATATAACTTGTAACAGTTCAAGTTCCCTTACATCATCACCAACACTTGGTATGGTCAGTCTTTTTCATTTTAGCCATTTGAATAGGTATGTAGTGGCATCTCATTGTGGTTTTAGTTTACATTCCTTGAATGACTAAATATGTTGTACTTTTGGCATCATATTTAAGATATCATTGCCTAACCCAAGGTCACAAAAATTTTCTTTTTTGTTTTCTTCTAGACAGATTATCATTGTAGGTTTTACCTTTAGGTCTGCAATCCAGTTTGAGTTAATTTTCACATATAGTTTGAAGTTTATTTTTTGTATGTGGATATCCATTTGCTGAAAAGTTATTCTTTCTCCACTGCATTGCTTTTGTGCATTTGTTAAAAGTCAGTTGTCCAGCAAACAGTAAAAGAGAAGATTGATGTTGGACTTCATCAAAATTGAAAACCATCAAGAAAGTGAAAAAACAACTACAGAATGGGAGAAATTATTTGCAAATTATATATCTGATGAGAGACTTGTAGTCAGAATATATAAAAGAACTCTTACAACTCAATAATAAAAAGATAACCCAATTAAAAGGTAGACAAAAGATTTAACTAGACATTTCTCCTAGGAAAAAATATAAATGGCTAATAAGCACTTGAAAAGATATGCAACATCATTAGTTATTGGGAAGTGCAAATCAAAACCAAAATGAGGTACCACTTCACACACATAAGAATTGCTCTAATAAAAAAGACAAATTATAACAAGTGCTGATGAGGATGTCTAAAAATTAGAAGTCCCATACACTGTTGGTGGGGAATGTAAAATGGTACAATCACTTTGGAAAACAGTTTAGCAATTTCTCAAAAGGTTAAACATAGAGTTACCATATGACTCAGAAATTCCATTCTTGGGTGTATACCCAAGAGAACTAAAAATGTACGTCCACACACAAACTTACACAAATGTTCACAGCAGCATTATTCAAAATAGCCAGGAAGTGGAAGCATCCCAAGTGTCCATAAACTGATGAATAGATAAATAAAATATATAGATATAGATAATATTTACACAGTAGAATATCAGCAACCAAAAGGAATGAAGTTCCAGTACATGCTACAACATGGACTTATGCCAAGTGAAAGAAGCCAGTCACGAAGGGCTGCATATTGTATGATCCCATTTATATGAAATGTCAAGAACAGGCAAATCTATAGAAACAGAAAAATTAGTATTTGCCTAGGGCTAGGTGGGAGTGGGTGGAAGGTGACTGTTAATGAGTACAAGGTTTCTTTTGGGGATGATGAAAATGTTCTCAAATTACATTATGGTCATGTGAACTTTATGGTATGCAAATAATATCTCAGTAAAGATGTTAAAAAAAATGAGCTGTCCTTATATGTGTGGGTTTATTTCTGGACTTTCTCTTCTGTTTTACTGATCTATTTGTCTATCTTTATGCTAATACCATGCTGTTCTGATTGGTATAGTTTTATAATAATGCTTGAAATCAGGTAGTGTTAGCCCTCCAGTTTATTTTTCCCCAGAGTCACCATGGCTATTTTAGGCCATTTGCATTTCCATATGAATTTTAAAATGTGTGTCAATTTCTACCAAAGAACCTTCCTGGATTTTGAGTGGGATTGTGTTGAATCTATAGATAATTTGGGGAGAATTGACATGTTAATGATATTGAGTCTTCCAACCCAGGAACATTTATTTAGCTCTCCTTTAATTTTTCTCAGTTATAGTTTTCAGTGTATAGGTCTTTCACATTTTTTGTCAGGTCTATCCTGAAGTATTTCATATTTTTGAAGCTATTGTAAATGGTATTTTATTTATTTATTTATTTTTAATTTTTGTGGTACGCGCGTGTCTCACTGTTGCAGCCTCTCCCGTTGCGGAGCACAGGCTCCGGACGCACAGGCTCAGCAGCCATGGCTCACGGGCCCAGCCGCTCCGCGGCATGTGGGATCTTCCCGGACCGGGGCACGAACCCGTGTCCCCTGCATCGGCAGGCGGACTCTCAACCACTGCGCCACCAGGGAAGCCCTGTAAATGGTATTTTAAAAAATTGTCAATTGCTGATTTTGTTGTTGTCATTGTTAGTATATGGAAATATACAGTTGATTTTTGGATATGGATCTTTATACTCACTTATTAATTCATTGGATGTTTTTACATGGTAATCATGTCATCTTTAAACAAAAACGGTTTTGCTTCTTCCTTTAAACCTGGATGTCTTTTATTTCTGTCTTGCCTGATTTCACTGGCTAGAACCTCCAGAATGTTGAATAGAAGTGATGAGAGTGGACAATCCTGATTTTAGAGAGAAAGCATTTAGTCTTTCACCATCAAGTATGATGTTAGCTATAGTTTTTTCTTAGGTTCCCTTCTCTTCCTAGTTGGTTGAGAATCTTTATCTGGAATGGACGTTGGATTTTGTCAATTTTTTTTTCCTCTCTAGCGAGATGATCATAGGTTTTCTTTTCTAGTTTGCTAATATGGTGAATAACATTGTTTGATTTTCGAATGTTAAATCAGTCCTGCATTCCTGGGGTTACACCCCACTTGGTAATAATGTATTATCCTTTTAATGTATTGTTTGAGGGACTTCCCTCATGGTGCAGTCATTAAGAATCCGCCTGCCAAGGCAGGGGACATGGGTTCCATCCCTGGTCTGGGAAGATCCCACATGCCACAGAACAACTAAGCCCGTGCGCACAACTACTGAGCCTGTGCTCTAGAACCCGCGAACCACAAATACTGAGCCCACGCACCACAACTACTGAAGCCCGCCTAGAGCCTGTGCTCCTAGATCCCGTGCTCTGCAACAAGAGAAGCCACCACAATGAGAAGCCCGAGCACCGCAACGAAGAGTAGCCTCTGCTTGTGGCGACTAGAGAAAGCCCGTGCGCAGCAACAAAGACCCAATGCAGCCAAAAATAAATAAATAAATAAAATTATAATGTATTGTTTGGTAAGATTTGCTAAAAATTTTGTTTAGAATTTACATATATGTTCTAGGAGATATTGGCTTTTACTTTTCTTGTAATATCTTTGACAGGTTTTGTTTTCAGAGAAATGCTAGCCTCATAGAATGAGCTGGGAAGTATTTGGGAGGAAAAGTTTATGTAGAATTGGCATTATTTCTTCCCTAACTGTTTGGTAGAATTTGCCAGTGACTCTCCCTGTTTCTGGATTTTTCACTGTGGAAATGTTCTTAACAACAGTTTTTCAACATTGATGATAGAAATAGGGCTATTCAGGTTATTTATTTTTTTCTTGATGAGGCTTTAGTAGTTTGTGTGTTTCAACAAATTTGTCATTTCATCTAGGTTGTCTAATTTATTGGCATAAAATTATTCTTAGTATTCTCCTATTATCCTTTTAATATCTGTAGAATCTGTAGTAGTTTCATTTCTCTTATTTTTTCTCTTAAAAATTGTATCTTCTCTCTCTCTCTTTTTTTTCATGATTAGATAAGCTCAAGATTATCAGTTTTATTGATCTTCTCAAAGTCCTAGTGTTTGGTTTCATTAATTTTTTTATTCAGTTTTCTAATCCATTGATTTCTGCTTCAATCTTTAATATTTCTTTTCTTCTGCTTACTTTAGGTTTAATTTCCTCCTCTTTTAAGTTTCTTAAGGTAGAAGATTAGGACATTTACTTGATACCTTCCTTCTTTTCTCGTATAGGCATTTAGTGCTATAAATATCATACTAAATACTCTTTAGCCACATTCAATACATTCATTTTCATTTGGTTCAAAATACCTTCTAATTTCCCCTTTTTTCTTCTTTGGTCATAGGTTATTTAGCAGTGTGTTATTTAATTTCCAAGTATTTGGAGATCTTTCAAGGATCTTTCTGTTATTGATTTCTAATTTAATTCTATTGTACTATGTATGTCTTGAAATCTTTTGAATTTACTGACACTTGTTTTATGGCCCAGAATATGATTTATCTTTGTAAATGTTCTAAGTTCAATAAGCTTATAATAGAAGAATGGGTATTCTCTTGTTCTATAAATGTGTATTCTGCTATTCTATAAATGTTGTGGAGTGTTCTATAAATGTCCATTAGGTCAAGTTGGTTGATGATGTTGATCAAGTCCATATCTTTCCCATTTTTATGCCTAGTTATTCTATCAATAATTGAGAGAGGGTATTAAAAATCTCTGCCTGTAACTATGGATTTATTGTATCTCCTTGAAGTTCCATCAGTCTTTGTTTCATGTATTTTGAAGTTCTTTTATTAGATACATAACTGTTTGGGATTGTTATGTCTTCTCAATTAATTGACTCCATAATTATGAAGTGATCTTTATCTTTGATATTTTGTTTGCTCTGAAATCTACATTGTCTGATACTAATATACCTACTCCAACCTTCTTTTAACTAGTGCTAGCATATCTTTTGTATTTATTGTATTTTTAATCTATTTGTTTCTTTGTATTTAAAGTGTGTTTCTTGTCAGCAGCATGTAGTTGGGTTGTGACTTTTTGTCAAATCTGACAATCTCTTCCTTTTAATTGGGGTGTTTAGATCATTTACTTTTAATGTGATTTTTGGTAGGGTTTGATATAAGTATATTATCTTGCTGTTTGCCCCATCTGTTCTTTGTCCTCTTTTTCTCTTTTTATGCCTTCTTTTGAATTACTTTTATATTTTTATATCTATTACATCTCCTTTGATGGCATGTTAGCTATGACATTTTTGTTATTTTATTGGTTGTTCTAGGATTTATATCATACATCTCTAACTTTTCACAGTCTACCTTCAAATGATATTATACTACTTCACATATAGTATAAAAATCTTAATATAAGAATCTTAAAGTAATATTCTTCCATTTCTCTCATCCCAACCTTTATGCTATTGTCATACATCTTACTTTTTTTTTTTTTTTTTTGAAAAGACCTAACACAGCCATAAATAAATAAATAAATAAATAACCATGTGCAGGTTTTGTGTGGGTGTTAAGTTTTCAACTCCTTTGAGTAAATGCCAAGGAGTATGATTGCTGGATTATATGGTATTGGATTTTGTCAAATGCTTTTTCTGTATCTATTTATAGGATCTTGTGATTTTTCTTATTTAGCTTATTGACGTGATCTATTACATTAATTGATTTTTTTCATGTTGAACCAGGCTTGCTTTCTTGGCATAAATTCCACTTGGCTGTGGAATGTAATATATGTACATCATTGGATTTGACTTACTAATATTTTTGAGGAATTCTGCCTCTTGTTCATGAGAGATATTTGTTGTAGTTTTCTTGTAATATCTTTGTCAGGTTTTGGCATTAGAGTAATGCTGACCTCATAGAATGAGTTAAGAAATATTCTTTCTGTTTCTGCCCACTGAAAGAGATTGAAGAGATTTGGTATAATTTCTTCCTTAATTGTTTGGTGAACCCATCTGGGCCTAGTGCTTTCTGTTTGGGAAGGTTACCTATTATTAATTCCATTTCTTTAATATATAAGCTTATTCTCCAATGTATTTTTCATCTCAGAAATTGTAGTTTTCATCTCAAGAAGTTGATTTCAGGCTTTTTTACGTCTAAACTTTTTGAACATATAGGATCTAGTTGTACTATCTGTTTTAATGTCCTTCTGTGCTAATTCTAATAACTGTCCATTCTAGGTTGATTTTGATTCATTGATTATTCTCTTCATTATGAGTTGTATTTTCCTGCCTCTTTGCATCTTATCTTTTTTTTTTTTGCGGTACGTGGGCCTCTCAATGTTGTGGCCTCTCCCGTTGCGGAGCACAGGCTCCGGACGCGCAGGCTCAGTGGCCATGGCTCACGGGCCCAGCCGCTCCGCGGCATGTGGGATCTTCCTGGACCGGGGCGCGAACCCGTGTCCCCTGCATCGGCAGGCGGACTCTCAACCATTGCGCCACCAGGGAAGCCCTGCATCTTATCTTTGATTAGATGTCCAACATTGTGAATTTACCTTGTTGGTTACTGGATATCTTTGTATTCTCATAAATTTTCCTGAGCTTTGTTTTGGGATGCAGTTAAGTTACTTTGGGGCTTTGCTTTTACAATGTTGGGTGTGTCTGGAACAGTGCTCAGTCTAGGACTAATCATTATTTCCCACTACTGAGGTAAAATCTTTCTGAGAACTTTACCCAATGTCCTGTGCATTATGAGTTTTTCAAGTCTTGACTGGTGGGAACAGGCTCTCTATTCTGTGCTCTGTGTGAGCACAGGACACTGTTCCCTGTTATTCTTTCAGATGGTCCTGTCCCTGGCCCCAAATCATTTCCTCGCATACATGCACAGTGCTCTGCTGTGTATTAGAAGGAGACCCTCTGCAGGTCTCTGTTTTCTGTCTGAGCGGCTCTCTCTCCCTGGTTTTCTGTCTTAGGAACTCTAGTTGCTTTTGTGTCCCTGGACTCAGGGAGTCTACCAGGCTCCACCTCAACGCCCTGTGCTGCTGCCTCGAAACTTTCAAGGCAGTAAGCTTGGGCACCTGTAGGGCTCACTTCATTTGTTTTCCATCTGTCAAGGATCACTGTCTTTTGTTGTCTAATATCTAGTGTCTTAAAAACCATTGTTGTTTTGTATTTGGTCTGGTTGATTTCTGGGTTGATTTGTTTATTTATCTATTTGGTTGTTTAAGGTGGGAGGGCAAGCCCAGTCCCTATTACTCTATTTTAGCCAAAAGCAGAAGTCCTGTCTACTTGTAGTTTTAACCTGAGAAAGTTCTTGTATTAGAATTCTTAAAGGAAAACTCTTTTAGTAGTAACCATTGGTCATTTCCATCCAGGAGGCTATGTGTATACATGAACTACGGGATAAACTCAAATCAACCAGCAGGAGTTTTTGAGGCTTTTCTAGGGGTGTTAAACTGCTTTCCTGACTCCCCTGTTTCTGGGAATTTCTTGAGTTATTTGGATCTAGAAGCTAATTCTAAATAATGATTTTATGAAATTCCTAACCACGTTATGATTTTATCCTCAGAATTAAGAAAAAGAAAGAGCAGCAACGTTATGCTGAAGAGCAGAGGATATTAAGAATGAACTTTCATGAAGAGCCATATTCAGGGGAGAAGATGAGTGAGATACTAGCCCAGCTACAACTTGAGGAAGGAGCCAGAGAAAAACAACAGAAAGAAAAGGAACACCAAAGGTACTTTGAAAAGTTCTGTGTGAAATTTTGGTTCTAGAGGAAACTTGTTAGGAAGTCAGTGTTCTCCTTTTCCTTACAAAAGAGTTGACTGTGTCTTCTCATACTTTGGGGAGTACAGAACTTCATCACATTTCTTGATTGCCTAATACCTCTCTGGAATCGCACTATGTCTTTCCTAGTGCTGCTTCCCAGGACCAAGAGGAAGAGTTGAGGCACAGAGATATGAAATAGTTTAACAGTTAAAGCTGGTAGTAAAATAAGGACTCATACTCATTCTCTTCCTAGTGGTTCACTTTGCCTGGTCATACTGTATTTTTATAGATACGTAGAAGCTTTAAGAGCCCAGATCCAGGAGAAAATGCAGCTGTATAATATTACTTTACCTCCACTATGCTGCTGTGGTCCTGATTTCTGGGATGCTCATCCTGATACCTGTGCCAACAATTGTATTTTCTATAAAAACCACAAAGGTAAGTCTCTTAAAGGAATGGTTGGGGCCTGGTGGCAGTTAAGAAAACAGCAACAGTAAAAGTAGTGATTGTAGTAATTTAGCATTTATTGACTAAGGGCTTACTATATATCAGAGACTATTCTACCCCCTTTGCAAAACAACTCTGAGGCAATAAAAATAATTATAGTGAGTTATATTTCTCTTTGAGATCTGTTATCTTCTTGTCTCCATTTATGCTGGGGAAATATTTCTAGCTCACTCCACAGTAGTGAGACTAGGGATTCAGGTCCTCCTGTAAATGAAGAATATTAGAGCTTGCCTCTTACGGCCATCTAAGTTAGGCCTTATCTAACATAGACTTATTATTTATCTTCACATATATATATATTATTATAATGTGTAGATATCCACATTGGACTTTCAGTTCTGCTAGGGATCACTGAGGGAAATGAGGACCAATATAAACTCTACCTTTATCAGGGATCCCAGCTAGAGAAGATGAGTCATTCCTGCTGTGACTAGTATTTCTGTTTCCTGTCCATTCTTAAATATATTGATTTATATACTGTAGAGATTATATAGGCTTCATACACACACTGGAAGTACTGCAAGTATTTGTATTCCTGTTGCCCTGTGATAAGAGTTCCTTATCAGTCCTGTGAGTTATATTTTAAAAACACAAATCTGATCATGCCATTCCCCTATCATCAAACCCGTAGGACTTACCATTACAGTACAAAATACATGTCATATTTGGCATATTTTCTCTCTGGCTCCAGGCAACACTCCAGCCTTATCGAACTTGCTACTGCCAGGACATGCCACATTTTTTTATACCTTCGCACCCCACACACTCATTTCTTTGCCTAGAATGCCTTCTTTCCTTTATTTTTATTAATCTTTCAAGACCATCTTAAATGTTACCACTTCTGGAAATCTTTTCCATCTTCTGCTAGTTTTTCTTTCATTCCAAACTTCATTCTGTGATGACATTTTGTATATGCCTCTGGTCTGGAAATATTACACTGCAATTTAATTTTTGTGTCCATCCTCTCCCTTATCTTTTCTGTAATCACAGAGTACTTGGCATGTGGTAAGTACTCAATAAATATTTATTCAGTGAATGGGTTAAAGTTAATTCCTATGAGGCTGGGCAGAGAAACAGTACTAACAGAAAAAGGTTGGGAGAATTGTTTAGAATCTGACTTCATTCACCACTGTTCAAATCTTTATTTGCAGCATATACCCGGGCACTACATTCAGTCATCAATTCCTGTGATATCCCTGAAGGGAACTCAGCTCTTCGAGTCGCCATTCATAATTTTGCTTCTGCACACAGACGGACTTTGAAAAATCTGTAATAAGAATCTGAAATCAACTGTTAGTATTTCAACCTTCACTTAAAGTCAACCCTGAGAGATTATTTACGAAAAGCTGTTAAAGTTTATAAGATGTGTAATCTGAAAAGAAAGACTGTCCCACATAATAACAGCTATCACTATAATTAGATCATGACCATTGTTTCACTCTGTGCTTGGCACCAAGATTGAAAGTTGGCTTCCGAACTTGTCTCTTTGCTGTAAACCACATGGGCCACGTTGCTTTAAAAATGATCAGTCAGACTGGTAAGGATTCTCTCACTCTGCTCCGCTCTGATCAGAAGAGATTATTAGAAATCTTTGAGATTATCTCATTTATTGTCTTTCTATATCTGTACTTTGAGTCTTGACAAAATTGAAAATGTCTGGATGAAGCAAAAGAGAAGATGATGAAATGAGTTTCTGAGCCTCAGTGGCCATCTGTTTTGCTGTTAACTTTTCTAGTTGTGTATAACAATTAGAGATGAGAACAATCTGAATTTGATGTATGTTTTCTTTTCTCAAAAATTTTTCTCTCCTGTTTTTTAATTTATTCCCTCTTTCCCCATTCGGTGACAATGGACATAGGACTTCTTAATTTTATAATTTTTATTGCAAAAAAGAGAAAGGCAAATAAACTCTGTCTTTTGGGCATCTTTTATGTGAAATAATTGTGAGTGACATTTCAAAAAGTGAATCTGAAGTCAAAGTGAATAAAGTTCTACCTTATTTCCCTATCTTTAAAAAAATCTGGTGAATGCCATACCTACAGAGCAGATGAAATAAAAATTGCTATAGTTAGTATGAATTTGTTATTTCTTCACAGTGTTTCTTGACAAAAAATATGAAAAGGTTTAATATTGTGAATTAAAGATAGGTACTGACATTTTCTTTTTCCTATGCCTTCTAATGGTCAGTGTTAAAAAAGCACTAGGTTATGTCTCAAAAAACACCTAAATCTCTAGCCAGGTCATTGCAAATAAGAGTCAGAATTACCCATGTGACAAGATTGACTGGTTATTTAACCAGATTAATTATTCAGTTCAGTCAAAATCTTTATGTAACTATATCCTTGATTTAGCCTTTCTGAGTTGTATTTTTTAACAGCTTCATTGAGATATAATTCATAGAGCATTTGATTCACCCACTTGAAATGTACAATTCAGTGATTTTTAGTGTATTCTAGGGTTGTACAACCGTCACCACTAACAAATTTTAGAACACTTTTGTCACTCTAAAGAGATGCCTCTGTGATCCAGCAAACCAAAATAATTGAAAGCAGGACCTTCAACAGATATCTGCACACCCATGTTCATAATGGCATTATTCACAATAGCCAAGAGGTGGAAGCAACCTGAGTTTCCAACAGCAGATGAATGAATAAACAAAATGTGGTATATACGTACAGTGGAATACTATTCAGCCCTAAAAAGGAAAGAAATCGTGTCACGTACTATAGCATGGATTAGCCTTAAGGCATGATGGTAAGTGAAGTAAGCCAGAAACAAAAAGGCAAATACTGTGTGATTCCACTCATATGAGGAACATAGAGTAGTCAAATTCATGGAGACAAAGTGGAGTGATGGTTACCAGGGTCTGGGAGGAGAGGGAAATGGGAAGTTGATTAATGAGTAGAGTTTCAGTTTTGCAAGATGAAAAAGTTCTAGAGGTCTGTTTCACAACAATGTGCGTATACTTAACACTACTAAACAGTATACTTAAAAATGGTAAATTTTAGATTATGTGTGGTTTTATTTTTTTACCACAATTAAACTTTTTTTTTTTTTTTTTTTTTTTTTTTTTAATCTTCCCGGACCGGGGCACGAGCCCATGTGCCCTGCATCGGCAGGCGGACTCTCAACCGCTGCACCACCAGGGAAGTCCTAAACTTTTTTTTAAATATAGAAAAGAAAAATCCCATACCCATTAGCAGTTGTTTCCCACTCCCCTGGCAATCCCCAGCCCACTTTCTATCTCTATAGATTTGTCTATTTTGGACTTTTCATATGAATGGAATCATATAATATATAGTCTTTTGTGACTGGAGTCTTTAACTTAGTGTAATGTTTTTCAGATTTGTGCATGTTGTCGTGTGTATCAGTACTTCATTGCTTTTATTGCTGAATAATATTCTCCTCTATGGATGTACTGCATTTTATTTACCCAGTTATCAATTGATGAACATTTGGGCTGTTTCTACTAATTAGCTATTATGAATAAGGCTGCTATGAACATTTGTTTACAAGTTTTTCTGTGGACATACGTTTTCATTTCTCTTGGGTATATACCTAGGAGGGGATTTGCTGGGTCATATGGTAGCTCTACGTTGAACATTTTGAGGAACTGAAAACTGTTTTACAGAGTGGCTGCACCATTTTACATTCCCACCAACTGTGTATAAGGGTTCAGATGTCTTCACATCCTCCAACCCTTGTCCTTATCTGTCTCTTTAATTATGGTCATCCTACTGGGTATGAAGTGGTATCTCGTGGATTTGATTTGCATTTTCCTGATGGCTAATGATGTTGAGCATCTTTTCATGTGCTTATTAGCCCCTTGTATATCCTTTTTGGAGAGCTGTCTTTTAAGATCCTTTGCCATTTTGTAATTGTGTTATTTATCTTTTGCTTATTGAGTTATGAGAGTTGTTAATATATTCTCCATAAGGTCCATTATTAGACTTATGATTTGCAAATATTTCCTGTTGTTCTGGAGATTGTCTTTTCACTTTCTTGATGGTTTACTTTGCAGGACAAAAGTTTTTAATTTTGAGGAAGTCCAATTCATCTACTTTTTCTTTTGTTGCTTTAGCCATTACCTAATCCAAGGTCATAAAGATTTACTCCTGTGTGTTGTTCTAAGAGTTTTATAGTTTTAGCTCTTACACCAAGGTCTATGATCTATTTTGAGTTAATATTTGTATATAGTGTTAGATAGGGGTCTAACCTCATTCTTTTGCATGAGGTTATCTAGTTGTCCCAGCGTCATTTGTTCTAAAAACTATTATTTGCTCCACTGAATTGATGTGACACTGTTGTTAAAAATCAATGGACCATTGGGACTTCCCTGGTGGTCCAGTGGTAAAGAATCCGGCTTCCAATGCAGGGGACGTAGGTTTGATCCCTTGTCGGGGAACTAAGATCCCACATGCCTCAGGGCAGCTAAGTCTGCAAACCACAGCTACTGAGCTCACACCCTTCAACTAGAGAGCCTGCGTGCCACAAACTACAGAGCCCACGTGCTCTGGAGCCCACACACCACAACTAGAGAGAAGCCCTCACGCCGCAACAAAAGATCCCACATGCCGCAACAAAGATCCTGTGTGCCGCAACTAAGACCCGATGCAGCCAAAAAAAAAAAAAAAAAAAAAGCGTTGGACCATTAATGTTAGGGTTTATTTCTGAACTCTCAGTTCTATTCCATTAATCTATATGTTTATCCTTAAACCAATACATTCTGTCTTGATTATTGTGGCTTCGTAGTAAGTTATGAACTCGAGAGGCATGAGTTCTCCAACTTTGTTCTTCTTTTTCAAGATGTTTTGCTATACTGAGTCCCCTGCATTTTTTATACAAATTTTAAGATCACCTTCCTGCAAAAAAGCTAGCTGAGATTTTGATAAGGATTGTGTCGAATCTATAGGTCAATTTGGGAGCTATTGCCATCTGATCCATGAACATGGGATGTCTTTCCACTCATTTAAGTCTTTAATTTCTTTCAACAATGTTTTGTAATTTTCAGAGCATAAAATGTGTACTTTTTTGTTACATTTATTCCAAAGTATTTTATTCTTTTTGATGCTATTTTAAATGGATTATCTCCTTAATTTTATTTTCAGATTGTTCATCACAAGTGTATAGAAATACAGTTGATTTTTGTGTATCAATCTTGTATCTTGTAACCTTCCTGAATTAATTTTTTATGCCTAATAGTTTTTTAGGGCGTTCCTTAGGATTTTTCATCTATAAAATTTTCTCATTTGGAAATGGGGACAGTTTTACTTCTTTTCCAATCTAGATGCCTTTGATTTCTTTTTCTTGCCTAATTGCCCTGGATAGTGAAGGGCTATGTTCTACTTTGGTAGAAATAGGACTGAATTGATGCCCTGCCATTAGGCCGTAGTGCTGCTAGGAATGCATCGATCTTCCTATTTGTACTGCTTGTAACTATGGCCCCATCTTAAGTATTCCTAATTGAAAAACAAAGCCTCAGGAAACCAAAACTTAACCAGCCGCTCTCGCTTCTGTAACTATGCTTGCTGAACCCCCTTTTGCAACCATCCAACCAATCAGACGGTGACTAGTGTCTTTGTTTAAAAGTTAACCAATCAGTGACTAATGTCTTTGTTTAAAAGTTAGCCAATCAGTACCCCCCACCCCTGAAGGTCGCGAGCTTGTTTGTACCTGTCTATAAAAGAGCTGTACTAAACTCCATCGGGACCTCTTAGCGTCACCGGCAACGAGTGCGCGGAGGTCCAGGTTCGAACCTGCAATAAATGACCCTTGCCGTTTGGCTTTGACTCTTGTCTCTGGTGGTCTTGTGGAGGGGTCTCGTGACCGTGGGCATTTCAGATAGAACATCCAGTACAATGTTGAATAGGAATGATGACATCTGTGTCCTGTTCCTAATCTTAGGGGGAAAGCATTTAGTCTTTCACTATTATGTGGGATGTTAGCTGTGCATTTTTCTTGGATAGGCTTTATTAGTTTAAGGAAGTTCCTTTCTATTACTAGTTTGTTGAGTGTTTTTATCATGAAAAGTTGTTGGGTTTTGTCAAATGCTTTTTTTGTATCTATTCAGATTATCATGTATTTTTGTCATTTTTTCTATTAATAAGATGTATTATATTAATTGATTTTCAGATGTTAAAGTTTTTCACTCCTAGGATAAGTTGTATTGGTTTTTATTTGTTTCTTTGGTCTCGTCTAATGTGTTTTGATTGTTTGTTTGTTTTTTCTGCTTGTTTTGTTCTACTTTTTTAGTTTGGTTATCTGATATAGGTGAATCGACTTGTCTGACATCAAGTTAATGGTAGAATGGTGATGGGATTAGGTCTTACACAGGACCAGGGAAATTTCAAGTCTTCTTCCTCTAGGTTAAGTCTATGAATATAAATCTCATCTGAGAATGAGTATGCTTTTGTATTGTAGTTTGGTTATGTGTAGACAGTATCTAAAGGTTTATTTTTGTGGGGTCAGAGAATGCTGGGATAACTAGCAGCTACCAAGGAGGAAGGCTGAGTCTCATGACCCTTAGTGATGATAGGGCAACGAATCCTGTTTGAATTGGATGAATGTGCTTTGGAAAGGAGCCTGGACTCTAAGACTTTGCCTGAATTTACACATTTCTGAAGTCATGGTTGGGAGGACAAATTCTACAAGTTTTCTAAATTAGCAGGGACTAATAAGGAAGAAGAGGCCTGAAGATAAGACTGAGCCTAAATGAGATAGATTTTGATTTCAGGGCGGGGCGGGGAGGGACAGGATTAAAATTGGGCCCACTATTTCAAATAAGGTGTGTGACAGACATTTCAAGTGAAAAACGATTGATTAAGAATGAACACTTTCCTAGATAACTGTTTCTTTTTTTTACTCTCTTCAAAGTTCCTGTAGGTTTTCCCTCACACTTACTCTCAGTTGGTGACGATGCTTTCTGTATCACTGAAAAAACAAGCAGTCAAAGGGAACTTCCCTGAGCTCCCACTGTCATATCTACCTACCTACCTTTATGTGTTAATTCCTGTTAATATGGATGAGCTGTTTGCTCTCCTGTCTTAGGCCTACTCTGACTACTGGCTGGATCCAGTTCCCTTCTACCTACTAAAGGACATTGCCTCTGCATTTCTTTCCCTTCTCTTCTGCATCATAATTTTTCCTTGACTACTAGAGTGTTCCTATCAGTATATAAACTTGCTGTGATTTCTCCCATCTTGAAAACTAACCAAGAAAAAAAGAAAGGAGAGAGAGAGAAGGAAACAAAGCCACCTGCTGCCTGTCTTTACCCCACATTCTCCTTCATGTGCCACCAACCTTCTCTGCTTCTCTTTATAAAACTCCTTGCGTGTCTATACTTCCTGTTCCTGTCCTTATCACATTCACTCTTGAATACATTCTAGTAAGACTATTTGCCTTTACCTCTCCAATGAAAGTGCCCTTTTCAAAGTCATCAATGACATCCACGTTGCTAAATCCAATGGTCATTCTCAGACTTTATCTGGACCTGTCATCAGAATTAAACACAATTGATCACTCTGTTTTTTTGAGGTACCTTACACATGGCTCCCACAACCCCAAAGCTTTTGAGAGTGTCCCAGGGCTCAGTCCCTGGACTTCTTTTGTATCTACACTTGCTCTTTTGGTGATCTGTTTTAGTCTTGTGGCTCGAAATATTACCTATATACTGATAACTCCCACATTTATGTATCTGGTGCAGACCTCTCCCTGAAAATGCAAACTTTTAACCCTAACTGCCTACTTGACATTTCCACATCATTGGTTTCCCTCAATTTGCTCTTCCTATAGTCTCCCCCATATCCGTTAATAGTAATTCCATTTGTCTAGTTACTGAGGCCAAGAACCTTGAAGAAATCATTGACTTTCCTCTTTCTCTCTCTTTCATCTTTCATCACTTCATCAGCAAATCATGGCAACTCTACCTGCAAAATATATTTTCAGTTCACATTACTTCTACTGAGAGATGCCTGGTCCAAACCACCATCATCTCTCTCATAGATTATTTTAAGAGTTCCTAAGTAATCTCTTCTTGCACCTGTGTACTTTCTCAATACAGCAGCCAAATTTAACACATCTAAAACCAAACCTTCTGATTTCCACCCTCTGCACACACACACATTCTCTCTCTCACACACACATACACACACCCCAAACTATAAAAACATCTGTTTCTTCCTGCAGTCTTCTCCATTCTCAGCAAATGACAACACCATCCTTCTAGTTGTTCTGGCCAAAAAAGCATGGAGGCAACCTTCACTCTTGTCTTTCTTATACAGCCCACATCCAATCGTTGTTGGCTCTACCTTGAAGATATATTTAAAATACAGCTATTTTTTCCATGTCTGCCCTACTACGACCCTGTTCTAAGTCATCATCATGTTTCACCTGAGTTATTGCAGTAGCCTCCTGGTTGGTTCTGTTTCTCTATTTGCCCACTATAGACTGTTCTTAGCACCACCTAAGTTCTTAGCACCACCTAAGTTCTTAGCACTTAGGACCACTCAGGAGTCCTTTCAAAAAAGTGAGATCATGTCACTCCTCTGCTCAAAGTCTCCTTTGGCTATTCATTTCATTCAGAAAAAGCCGGAGTCCTTACAGTGTCATACAAGGCCCTGTAAAATCTGGTCCCAGTTACTTCTGAGACTTTATCTCCCACTACTTTCCTCCTTGCTTGTTCTGCTGGACCTCGTTGACCTTGTATTTCGATGGATGTTCCAGGGACCCTTCTTTTTCATTAGCTCTCTGCCTGGAGACACTTGTCCCTCAGATAACGTTTGGCTCACTTTATTACCTCCGTCAAGCCTTCATTCAAGTGTATCAGAATTAAGAGGACCTTCCCTGACCACGCTGTTTTAAAATATGACCCTCCTACCCACCCCCATGCTTAGGTGCTCTGTCTCCCCTTCCCCTGCATTATTTTTCTTCATGATACTTACAGCTGTATGGCATACTATATATTTTACTTAATGTTTATTTTCTTTCCCCACTAGATTGTATACTCCATGAGCACAGGGATTTTTGTCTGTTTTTGTTCAGTGCTCTATCTGGCATGTAACAAGCTCTCAGAAAATACTTGTTAAATAGATATGCAGATTTGAATTTTTAAAATTCCAAATGCTTCTACATGATTAGTAGTTTTACCTGATGTTTTCGATCTTTAAAGGTCCTTAGACATCACTTTACTTTGTTTTTCATTCTTTAACTGTGACTGTGATTTGAGACAAATAATTTCTCTGGGCTACAGTTTTCTCTTTCTGTAAAGTAAGAGAGTTATACTAAGGGACCTTCAATCTCCCCTGTGGCTCTAACATTCTATGAATGTATTAATTATGTTTTACACCTTTGACCTCACCAGTTTTCCATTTCATTCGCTCTTCATGCTGAGTTGTGGACTCGTGGTACATTTTACTTGTAGATGTTGCGGTAGTGTCAGACAAGTTCATCCTCTTCAACTCTGATTCCAACCCTGATCTTGTCAGAGTAGATGCGAGTTCAGTAGGTCCCAACGGAATAGGAGAGCAGGGCAGGAGGATATAGGAAAGTATGGGCGTGTGTCCAGCAAGAGGGCCACGAACCCAGAAGAGCTCAGCTGTTCTATTCCCCAGAGGCAACTTTATCAACTTACAGAATTCATGCCGAAAGACGGAATATACACGTGATAGAGGCAATTCCCGGATTACGGTAGTGGCAGAGAATATTCATGTACTAGTTTTTGTGCAGTAACAATCACAAAGCCGGCACGTGATGTATTTTCCTAGGCAGTTCTACCTAAAACGGCTTGCTCTAATTGCTTTAATGGACTCTGTGGCTTCTCCCTGGCATTGTTCCAGTGTGTTACTGGTAACTGTCCAATATTACTTACCCTTATTTTTTAGCCCTTTTATGATGGGCAGGAATGAGATTGTCAATAACTTTATTGACTACCCACTGGGTGCAGAGGCTAGAAACTGCTGCTTTCACATCTTCCAACAATTTAAGGTATGATAGGTAGCAGGTATTACTTTTCTGTGTTTGCTTACTTAGATTCTGGTTTGGGGAGCAAACTATTCCTTTAGTTTCACTTTAAGTGTAGTGAGCATAGTTTGCTTTGTATCCCATCTTGGGCATTTTTCCATGCTTCTCCGAAAAGAAGACTTGGCAGATTGGATATATTATAGAGAGAGATAAAAGCAAATGTTCTCCTGGCATGCTAGGCCCCTTCCACTGAGCAAAAGACTTTGAATGTGCTGACTTTGGTTTTTAAAGGTCTCTTAAGGTAGAAATGAATGGTCCATGTCTGGTCTTGCTCTCAGTATTACTGACCACTATTAGAGGGGTGTGCCAAAGAGAAGTCAAATCAATTCCTTTTGATTAAGACAGTTTGGTGTTGTACTTACTGCACGAGTCATCATCCCTTCCAGGCCCCAAGATGAGATCACCCTTGGTAAACGTTTTACTCAATTCTTGTCTTAGGTTCCGCCCCCTGCCTCAAAACACCTACGGAAATCATTATACGGAATCCACTGTGTATAATAAATTAACTTCTCTCCGGTTCACTTGAAACCAAGTCCCCCTAAAACCGAGTTCCCCTGCCGAGTTTGTGATTAACCTCTTTATCTAAAACTTGACTTCCTTTCTGGTCCTACCCCTGGTCCCCTCACAATTGAGGAGTATCAAAGCAAAGAGGGGATTGAAAGTGAGCAGCACCCCGTGGGGTCCTGCCGGGTACAAAAGTCCCTCTGTGTCCCCCATTTCTTGTTTGCAGAAAAAGACTTTAGTCTCCTAAGGCTTCGCTGAGTTCCAATGAGCAGACTCAAGAAGTTGCTAATTAGGGAAGTGAGGGAAGGCAGGAACAAAGGAAAAGCAGTCAAGAAACAATAGTTCAGCAACAAAACAGAGTCCGAGTTCCTCCTCGTGGATACACGTTACAACCTGACACATGTTTCTGAGTTGTTCTGCAGGAGCTAAGACTGCCCTCCCACCCATGGGGACTAAATGCTGAACACGAGCACGTAGACCCCAGGCTGGTTGGAACCAGAAGGTTGATGATAAAGATTCCTGAAACATCACCCTTTTACCTTACACACCAATCAGAAGAAAGCCCATGAGCTCAGCACGCACCCTGCAACCTCCACCCCTGATGTTGCCTTGAAAACCCTTCCCTGAAATCCATCAGGGAATTCAGGTCTTTTGAGCACGAGCCACGCCATACTCCTTGCTTTGCACCCTACAAAAAACGCTGTCATTTCCTTCATCACAACCCAGTGTTAGTAAATTGGCGCTGCCGCACGGCGGGCAAGTAAGACCCAAGTTCAATTCGGTTGCACACTTAGAACGGCACTAGCTATGTACCATCCTTGGGAGAATTGAGAAAATAGCCTCTCAAATCATTTTCTGTGTTTTCTAGTTTAGATGAAAACAATACGTAAATAGAAAAGCCATGAGGATTCCATTTATAGGAAATAGGGAGAGAAAGGGAAACATACCATGAGAAAGCAGAAATCCAGAGGATAGGTCATTCTGTAGGAAAACAACACTTCCTTCAACAAGTTAATGGCTTGAATTTTTAAAATGGGGAGGTGGCTCTAGATTTAGACAGATTTAAAGAGATTACAAACCTCAAACATAATGTATGGACCTTGTTTGGATCCTGATATGAAAAATTAAAAAAACAGTCTGAAAACTGTGTGTTTGAAGCAATTTTGAACAGAGTCTGAGCTGTTCATTGTGTTAGGTATAACAATGGCATTATAGTTATATAAGAAAATATCTATACAGAGATGGATACTGAAGTACACAGGGATGAAATAAAATTATGTTTGAGATTTACTTTAAAATAATTCAACAAAATGAGACAAGAGAGGTAGATGAAGTAAGTGTAGCGAAAGTTTGATAATAGTGAATCTAAGTGACAGGTATATGGGGGTTTCATTATGCTATTCACTCTGCTTTTGTGTGTTTGAATTTTTTTTTTAAAGCAATTTACTTTAAAAAAAAAAACACCTTGGGCCTGAAATAAACTTGTTAGCATTATAAATGTCCTTCCCTTCCTTTCTCCTTCCCTTCCCCCTTTCCCAATAATAGGAGGTTTAGGTAGGAAAGTAATATCCCTTAGCTGTGAGGCTTCTGACATGATAGTCATTATCAGGTGGTGATTAGAACCTAGAGGCTGCAGCATTCTGTGGTCTTTCTATAAGAAAGACTGGGCACCTAGCCTCCTGGTTTTATTATCTGGTGAATCCCCAGGCATATAAAATTTGAGAAGTTCAGGGATGAGAGACCATAGAAAACAGGGTAGAAATTACAAAAAACCAAAATGGTAATTTAGTAAAAGGAGCTTTGAAATCTTGGGGTGAATATTTATGTGGTTTAAGTTAGGGATGGGAAAAGTCATTTAGATTTCTATCTTCCCTCTGAATAGAATCTTCTAGAGATTGAAACATTGTTTTTTTGCTGTCAAAGCTCTTTCTTGCTCTGTCTTCAAAGGCCCTACTGCTGTGGGATAGTTTGTGCAGTGGTTAAGGTCACAGTCACAGGTTAAATTCTGATTGTACCACATATCAGCTGTGTGAGCTTAAGCAAGTGACTTGAGTTCTCTGTGTCTCAGTTTCTTTTTCTTTCTTTTTTTTTTTAACATCTTTACTGGAGTATAATTGCTTTACAATGCTGTGTTAGTTTGTGACTCAGTTTCATCAACTGCAAAATGGGAATAATAACAGTACCTACTTCATAGAGTTGTGAGAATTCGATGAGATAGTTCAGACATTTCATTTGACCTTTCGTATTAATGCCTAAGAGAAAAGGTTTTCTAAGTCCCTAGGTCATGATGACATTTACATTTGATTTGCATTTGGGTATTTGATTTTATTCATTGTTCCATCCTACTCTGAGCCTTCTTACCACTAAAGCCAGATTTTTTTTTTTAAGGTGGAGAATCAAGGAAAGAGACTGCCTAGTTGCCAAATGGATGGGTGTGTTGTTTAAATTGTAGATTAGCACGCCTCCTTTATTGCTCATCCAGAGGGTGAAATGATGCCTATCTTCAAGTCCTTCCTGGCTTAAAACTGTAGGTGCCCTCACCTGACAGGTTCAGCTACAGGAGGAACATGTCTTACCCTGTTTTCCCAGGGGGACTCTGTGTTTTCTCTAAGGAGTTCAAAGCAATTGCTACAGAGCTGAGCAACACATCTTTTCCTGTCACTATTGGGACTTTATATCCTACGCATGAAACCTGACTGACTGCCATACAGCTCGGTCTTTTAGGGTTCAGCCTCAAGAGCCTTTTTCCACATAAGGTAACTCCTTGTTCTTCCCTTACAAGTGACTTGGCTCAGGGATAGTAGATAAGGGCCTTTCTCCCTGTGACCCCTGCTCTGTAAAAAGCAAACGACAAAAACAAACAACAACAACAAAAAACAAAAACCCGGAAACAGAGCTGGGAGTGGGAGGGGGAACCACGTAGACATAAGGCAAGAAACAGGCTGGGGGCTTCCCTGGTGGCGCAGTGGTTGAGAGTCCGCCTGCCGATGCAGGGCACACGGGTTCGTGCCCCGGTCCGGGAAGATCCCATGTGCCGCGTAGCGGCTGGGCCCGTGAGCCATGGTCGCTGAGCCTGTGCGTCCAGAGGCTGTGCTCCGCAACGGGAGAGGCCACAACAGTGAGAGGCCCGCGTACCACAAAAAAATAAAAAGAAAAAAGAAACAGGCTGAGACTGAAATTAACAATGGAAGATAAAGGAAAGAGAGTTTGAAGTAGAACGGGATTGGAGCTTGAGCCAACACAATCGGAAGTTTAGCTAGGCATGGGTTTCTGAAAACTGTGGAGGTGTTTGTTATTAGTCTAGGAGACTAATATAGTGTAAGTGGCTTATACTGCAGTGTCTGTAGTAAGTCAGTCTACAGTAAGTATAGACTTACATACAGTGGCTTACGCTGGAAAATCCATTCATGAAGGAATGTCATCAGGCACAGATAAACAGTGATAGCTGGAGACTTAGTTAATGCTCTACTAAATATGTATTTTCTTTGTATTACATTTTCTGAACTCCATACCTACCTCTTCCTCTTCACCACTGGCAAAATGGAAATGTTTGGATTAATAGCCATTAATGAAACTTAATTTGACTCCAGGAGTAAGATGCAATTAGATCCATACAACCCTACACCTGGCCTGCCAGGTGGCACAGGGTAGGGAATTCGTCTAGGCTGAGGTATAGTTCTATCTGACATAGAGGAAATAGGCTGTGATGCTCATTTCAAGACACCCTGCTTTGAATTGATGAGCCAGTTATCCCAGTTTCATCATACCTCGTGCTTCTGTGCTTGCCAGGAGTCCTTCATCAGCTAGTGTTGGGACTGTAAGCCTTGCCAGGTCAGATATACAGGGAGATTCCCTGGGACTGGTTCCAAACTGGGTATTGCTCCTGTGTGAATCTCACAGGACTGAGTCTGGCCCCTTCTTGGGACTGTAGGGTGCTGGGAGCAGGCTAATAACATTTGGGTCAGGAGAGCCCCTTAGGATTACTAGGCCTTTTGTTTGCCTGAAATTGTCCTTCCAGTTCTCAGTCTTAAAATTTTACTCACCCTTAAGGCAAAGGATTACTGCCACCCGCTCTATGAAAACCTATCTGATTTCTCTCAATCAGAAGCAATTCTTCCTCCTGCCCAGCCATAGTATCCTACTTGTATGCAGTACATAGTTTTTCTGCCTTACATGATAATTGTTTATATACATTAAAAGACAATTTTCAGAAAAAAGTAAACTCATGACTTTCATACAGATATTAAAATGAACATGTTGATATTAAAGTGAGCATGTGTTAGACTTAAACCCCTAAGGAAAATAAGCAGCTGTTATAACTAGTTCCAAGAAAAGGCAAAAGAAAAAAAATACTCATATTTATATGAATAAAGGAACGTTGTGAAAGTTCAAATGGAGACAAAACTGATTTTCTTCTATAGTTATTTAAAATTTGCAGAATTGTAAATTAGATCAACTATCGGCTAAAATCAGATAACCTGGAGGGGAGTCCTCTAGCCAATGTGTAATTTTCCACCGAAGCATAAAATGTTTTCTACAGCTTCCTTTGTTTTGATCCAAAATAGTCTCCAAGAAAGGCTATTCTTGATGACAACCTAAGGCTGGTCTCATTAGATTGGGTCTAACTATTCATATAGGTGCAGCAAGAGTGTTAATTTAGGATCCAGGTCTTCTTAAGTTTGCTTTACTGGAAGCTTTTATAAGGAATTTCAGATTTGATTTTTTTTACTATTTGTTAATTAACCAGACCGAACGTTTATTCATAGTTCATCTGTTTTCAACCTGATTGTATTTGTTAATTTTGAGGCTTGTGTGTGTATGTCTTAAACCTCCTACCGTGCAATAAATAGACGAGGACTTGATAAGACTTGAGGGACTTGACAAAGTCACACAAGGAGTTTGAAAGAAACGGATGAATTTTCTGTTTTGCTTTTTTTTCCCCTAGAGATGCCTGGGCATATGCCCCTCTCTCTGGCTGAACCTCTGTCATTATAAACTGGAAAGAAACTGTACAAATTCATGAGTAGGGGTGGGGGGGAAAGGTTTAGAAATAGGGCTCAGTCAATAGAAATTACTAGAAGCATACGGTGAACATTTAGATGATCTTGAATTCAGAAGAAGGGAAGACTTGGATCTAAGATAGGGTTAGGACTAGGTTTAGGTCTCACTCCCAGGAATTTCAGTCTCGAGCTCAGTTCCTGCATCTTGCAGCCTGCCTCACATATTTTACAAGGAATGCCAACAGCACACTAAGAGCCAGGGATCTGAGACCAGTGCAAAAGAGTTTTGTGGAGAAATTATAGGGTGAAGGTATTGTTGGGCCAAAGGAGACATAAGAGAGTTTTTCCAGATCTGGGGCCTGCCTTTGCTGCCACGGACACCGAAGGGTAGCGAGAACATCTCCGGTTTATATAGTGCGGCACTAGTTTGTTTATCTAGAACTTCTTTAATCTGACTAGTAAACTTCTCCCTATAAAAGACCTTCCCATTCTTGTCTGTGAAAAGCATCACAGTTCTTTAAAGTCACATGCTTCTCATTTCTAAATCCACTTTCCAGTTTTCCTTTGTCCAACCTGTTCTCCCTGTTTCATTCCTCTTGCTTTACAATGGTGCAGTAACACTGTGCTCCCGACTGTAGATATAAGAGAGCAGCAGTGAAAGGCAGGGAGGCATGTCCACAGTCACCCCAGGGGCTGAGAAGGAATCTGATCTTATGGAGTGGCCCTGGGGAGAGCTGGTATCTTACCTTTCCACCACCACCATTATGTGATTCAGAACATGCCTGTTTTCTTCTATAAGCTTAAATTTTCTTGTCTTTGGAATGGGGAGGAGTATTATCTCCTAGCCATAAAGCGGTACAGAAGAAGGCGTTAGATAAAAGCAGAGTTGGAATAATTTGGAATCAAGGGAATAATGCTGAAACCTGTACTCTTGAAGGCAAGTTAGATGTTAACTTGAATTAGCATGGACAGCTGACCTTGCCACTCCACAGCATATTCTGAAAAGAAAAGATTTATATTAAAAGGTAAATTTGTACCAGCCCCTGTTTCTAGAATTAGCAAACTGAGAACTACTAGGAAGAACTAAAAAGTTGACAAAGAGCTCCTTTTTTTTCCACTTTTTACAAAACTTTTTTAAAAACCATGATATATATATACAGGAAGTTGCAAAAATAATTCAGGGAGGAAACTTTACCCAGTTTCTCCTATAGCTATAGCACAATATCAAAAGCAGACAGTTGGCATTCGTTCTATGTGTGCCATTTCCACACGTGTTGATTCATATAAACACCACCATGATCAAGATACAAAACTATTCCATCACCGCAAAGACTTCCCTCATGTTACTCCTCGAAAGTGACACTCGCACCCCTCCCTGTCCCCACATCCCTAACCCCTGGCCACCATTAAGCTCCTTGCCATCTCTATAATTTTGTCATTTCAAGGAAATGGAATCATACAGTACGTGGCCTTTTGAGACAGATTTTTTTTCACTCAGCACAATGCCATTGAGATCCATCCAAATTGTGTGTAGTAATAATTCTTTTATTTGCTGAGTAGTATTGGGTATACCGTAACTATTCACCTGTTGAGGGACATTTTCGTTGTTTCTAGGTTTTTGCTATTATAGATGAGGCCACTACAGACATTTGTATACAGGTTTGTATGGACAGAAATTTTCATTTATGGAAGGCAACTAGTGGGCTGTATGGTGAATATATGTTTAGTTTTTTAAGAAAGTGACAGCATGTTGGATCATGTTTTTAATCCTCTCTTCCAGGTGGGTGGTAGAAATTCAGGTTTCCTACTTGGTCTCAGTTGATACCCGTGGGGTGGTAGAGAAGGGCATCTCGCTACAGCTTGGAGAGTGGGAGATCGGGGTCCCTACTGTGCCTCCACTGACACCACCCTGCATGAGAGGGGGAGGGGCCCTCCTTACTGCTCCCCATATGATCTCTGCTGACACCATGGGGGTGGGGTGGGGGCGTGCTCATCACCACTGGAAGGTGGCGAAAGTCCTGGCTTCCCAGAACTCGGAGTTCCCTGACACCGCCCTGATGCCCTGATGGCGGGGCTGGGAGGACGCCTCATTCCAGCCAGGTGCAAACGGAAGTTGAGGCCTCCACTTTGCCTCTGCTGATAGAAGTGGGGCGGGCTGCTGTGCTCTCTGTAGTGTTTGGGTGGAGGGGCTGCCCCTTTCTTGATCCTTTACTTAGCTGGCTAGCTTTTCTTGGAGTTTTTTCCTTTCCTTTTTTGTCTGTGCTGTTGATGTTTCTGGACTGGGTGCTGGCTTCTCCAGAGCCCAGCCCAGGATAAATGAAATAAAAAGCAACCCAGACAAACCACTACTGTGTCTTTCCTCAGATCTCGAGTTTCCTAGCTAATCTTCCTTCTTCTCTCCACTTTTTCAGAATTTTCTTATGTTGCTGTACATATAATGCCCAGGGTTTTAGCACTTAGCAAGAAGAATAGGGAGAAGTGAGTCTATTCCATCTTGATCCAGAATCAGAGGTCGGCAAGGGCTTTTAAATGGCCATTTCTCCTCTAAGAACATAAATCTGATTGTGTCTCAACCCTTCTTGAAAACCTCCTTTTCATAACTCCCAACTGTCCAAAGGACAAAATCCCAATCCCTTAACATTAACTTTGAAGGCTCTTCGCTATTTCACCACAAGTAAAAACGGTCATATCTTCAGCAACTCCTCACTGTGCATGTGTGGTCTCCAGCTACACAGAATTTTTTATGCACCATCTCTTAAATAGACCACGCTTTTTCATGCTCTGCTGTTTTGCACATGCCTGTGTCCATGCGCTCTGTTGGTCCTGCCTTTCTCTTCTTCTCTACTTGGCACGTGCCCAGCTGTGCTTCACATCTGCTTCTCATATGACCTACTGTGGAGCATCTCAAGCCTCTTCCAGGGTCATCTGATCCGTTCTCAGGGCCTCCTTAGGAGGATGAACATACCTCTTTAACCTGCTTCTTGTTTGAGTCAACCTGTTCCTCTAGGGCTCTTTGAGGGGGAATTACATCCCTATACATGTCTGTCCCATTCAACTGTGACTCCTTTGAGATTAGGGGCTGTGCCTCTCTCATCCTGCCTGGCACATAGTTGGCACTCCAAAAGTGTTGATTAAATGAATATATTAATGAATTGTTACTTTCAGATACTAGAGCAACCAAAACTTGTCCTCAGCTTGTGTAAACAGACTACCTGAGTCTGCCTTTTATCGTTACCTTATATTCCTTTTTATTTTTCCCCCTGAACAAAGCAACTTTGGGAGACCATAATAGTTTAACCACTTGCCCAATCTGCTCCTCCCTTCCCAAGGACTGCCTCCTTTCAGGTTGTCCGTATATATACCTGCTGCCACCCCGGTTGACTTTTTGAGAGCAGGACTGTCCCCTTGTTTGGCTGATAGTGGTCCCCAAAGCCCATTCTTCAGGCCATTATGAGCCATCAGTCCAGTCTTGAATAGACTGAAGCCCCTCCTTTTGACCAGTCGTGTCAATGCTGGGGCTTTCTTTGCCAAGCCCTTCCGAAAAATTGTCTTTTATTGAGAAACAAAATCTTTTTGGATACATGGGCACCTTGCTTATTTATCTTTTGATTATGTTGGCTGGAAGAAGTTTAAAAGCAATTCTTCTTAGCAAGAGTTCAGCATCTGATATATTTGAGATAATAATAGCTTCCTTCATTTTTATGACACTTTACTTAACCCATACATCCATCTTTGTCAAGCCCAAATTATTCCACATGTATTATCATAATGTTTACAGTAACTCAGTGAGTGAAGTTATACACACACACACACACAGATACCCTCACACACACACACACACATACACACATACCCACATACACACACAGATACCCCCCCCACACACACAGATACCCACATACACACACACACAGATACACACACACAGATACCCACATACATATACATTCACACACACACACACACAGATACCCACATATACATTCACACACACACAGATACCCACATACACACACACAGATACCCCCCCACACACACACACAGATACCCACACACACACACAGATACCCATACACACACACACAGATACCCACCCACACACACACAGATACACACACACACAGATACCCACATACACACACACACACACACATACCCACATACACACACAGATACCCACACACACACACACACACACACACACAGGATATCAAAGACTTTGCAGGTCAAATCTATTCTGTTACACCCATTGATACTTTTTAAGGACTCGATCCTTTGGCGCCTATATTTTGTTCTCATTTTTAACGGCCATCTGTTTCTATCAGTTGTAGTCAATATCTAATCCTCAAGCTGTATGTTTGCTCATGCAATATAATAATTGCTCCACTTATCAAACCTATTTAATATGGCCAGACACTTTTTATATGCATAATTTTAAACTCTTACAGCCACCTTGCAAGATAAATGTTATTATCCACATTTTACAGATGAGAGAACTGAGGTTCGGAGAAGTAGGAGAGCCAGAGCTGGCTCTGCCTCAAAACCCATGTTCTTTTCACTACACTTGGCATCTCAATCAACAGGCCTAATATGAAATTGAACCTTTAAAAGGTTGAGTAATCCCAATTTCTCCTAATATCTCAACTCCTACCCCACTAATCAAGGGTCTGGGTTTTGACTCTATCACAAAAAATCGTGCTATTCTCTGTTCAGTGAGACAGAAGTGGGAGAACGGAGATGTGTTCAAAGAATGATGATCGTGTGTGTGCAGGGAAACGTGAGGGTTCTGCTGCCTAATGGCTTGTCCTCGTGGCACTTGTTCTCACAGACTTTCTCAAGAATTCAGGTCCCTGGGTCCCTTTGAAAAAACCAGGGAGGACACTCGTTGCTATATCTAGAAGGACCTAAACGGATAACTGACTACCCAAAAAAGTCCCATGGATGGTCAATGAAACTTGCTAGCAATAGGAACTGGTATTTGATGGGCAAAAAGGTCATTATCTGCCGGCGCCTGTTTTCAGGTGTCTGATACTAAGGCATAGTAAGCATTTTTGGCCAATTATAGGGCTACCCACAATAAGAACTAAGGCTCTCTTTCTTTAGTGTGTGGTTCAATCGCTCATCCCTTCCCGCCTTATTGCCTTCAGATACTACTGTCCACACCCTGCCAGGTACGAGGAGGTAGCATGTGAAGGGGGCCAGATAACAGGAAGGTGAGTCGAGGGCAGAGAGCTTGTGTAGCTGAGTGAAAGAAGTATCCTTCTTTGTCACTCCCCCAGGCAGCAGGAAGCGAGGATACTGTCAGGTCACACACAGGAGTAAGTGAGGAACATTGGTAGGACTGTCCCTGCTGCCATCCTGGCCCCTGAATTCACAGGAAGCCACTAGGACAAGGCAAAGACTGTCTCAGGACTGGCCCTGCTCCCAGCCGCTCACTGTTACAGCATGAATAAGAGCCATACCACCACGAGGGCGTATTCTTTATGCCTCTCTGAGGGTTCCAGCCACAGACAAGCATGGTCCCCTGAGGGGCACAAACACACCTTCTCCAGAGGGGCATGTAAAATGAGCGCTAATGCGTCTTATGCGTTGGCTTCTCTCTGTCTGGAATGGAAAGATAGACATTCCCCACTGCTGAAGTCTGGATAGCACCCCTGGAGCCCTTGCTGATATCCACGTACTCCTCCCGTGTAGCTTCAAGTGACCTCAGCCGCTTCCCTGGCTCCTCTGTATTCAACTTTCTTCTTCCCTCTAGTCCTTTGGACACAGGCAGCTCTCTTCCTGGTGATATCAGCTCATTATCCCATTTTATTTTCCACCCTTAATCTGCCTTCTTTCAGGTCTAATGTCTTTTGGGTGTTACTGACCCCAGAGCTGTCCATCACACGTTCTGGGACAGCGGGTGTCTGCTGGGATTGTCCCAGGCAAACCAGCATGGGTAGTCAGTCTTCTCAGATGGATAATGCCCACCTCCCTGACCTGTAAGAACGAAATGAATGTACATCTGGGCACCCTGTGTGGTATAATTAAGGGCTGAGTTAGCTGCTGGTAGCTGTGCTCTTCCTCAGTGTTTCAGCTCCATACCTTAAACAACCCAGCACAGCTTCTTCCTTCTAACCCCTGTCCCCTTTCCTTTGTAGTTATCTACCTCCTGCCCTCTTCTGTTTGTTACTGTCTTCATTTCTGCCACGAGACCCCTGCCCCTGACTGCCTGGCGTTACCAGAGGGTTTTACAACTGTTTACCTCTTTTTGCCTGATTCCGGGGCTGGTAGCGGCCAAGCCCACTCTCCTGGGTCTGAACCTGTTTGGTGTAGCTGTTACTGCCCTTCTCTGACCTTGCACTTTGGGTCTGGGCACTCCTAGGAGTGAGGGGCAGGGTGGGCTTAGGGCTGAAATCTATTTGCCCAGACAAGTTCCTAGTTCATGTTCTATTAACCATTTTATTCTCCAGGCCAATGCTTCCCTCTATAGTTAGTTCACCCTTGGGTTCATAGACAAAGATCTCACAATCACTGCTTTTTATAGGTGGAAACATACCCTGGAAATCTTCAGGCTAGAGGTCTGCAGAGCACTTTTAAGAGCACGGAACTCTGCCTCAGAGGGGCCCTTCACTGTTGCATGGCTGCGGGCCTTCAGAAGGGAGAGCAGGAGTGGCCGCTGCACAGTCACCGTGGGGAGTAGAGGCAGGGTGGGGGGTATCAGTCTCTCCGTGGACGAGGTGCGGTAGGGTCTTGTCTGGCTCACCGCGTGATCTGGAATCTGAGTGGGACAGAAAGTCCCTGTTGGGACACCTACGCTCCCAGGGGGCGCTGGCACTCAAATCAGCGTCCTGTGGGACGCTGGCCCTCCAGCCTGCCTCAGTTTCCCGATCTGTGTCTGCGCCACAGCTAATCAGGATAGGAAGGCACTGCAGGAGCAGCTGAGGGCAGACGGAAGGTCACGCAGAGCTGACTGAATCTAGGATCGCAGCTTTCGGTTCCCCGGAGGGAAGGGAGCCGACAAGCGCAGGCCAAAGGAGAGGCCCCAGAGGCTCGGAGGGCCGCGGGTCCCTAGCCCGGAGGCAGAGCACGAGAAAAGTCCGTGCTCGAGGCCGGCGGTAGGATGGGCAGTGGGCGTGAGCTTTGCGCTCGGCCGGGCCCGAGGGCGGTCAGGCGCAAGGGGGCGGGGGCTGAAGGCCACGGTTTGCGGCGTCGGGGCGGGCCGGCCGGCGGGGCATTTAAACTCTGGGGACTGCCAGCTCGGGGCGCGTGCCCAGCTCTGCATCCTCCTCTGCTTCGGCTTCGCTTCGGGTATCGCCGGGCAAGATGCGGTCTTCCTTGGCGCCGGGCGTCTGGTTCCTCCGCGCCTTCTCCAGGGACAGCTGGTGAGAGGGCCTGCGGGGTGGGGGGCGCCGGGCCAGGACGGCCTCCCTCTCCCTCGGGTTTGGCT
>NW_020172768.1:1684883-1690718 GCF_003031525.2 Neophocaena asiaeorientalis asiaeorientalis
CTGGCCGGTCGGCGGGGAGGTGGGTGGCACGCACGCCCTAGCTCGCTCCGCCTCCGCAGGACCCCTCCCTGGGAGGCTGCCCAGGAGAGTCTCAGCCGGTGCCCGTTTGCATCCGCACCTCCAGACACGCACACACCCCCACCCGCCCCCAGGGAGACCTTCAGAGCGCCTCCTTTATGGCTGAGCACCCGGGGGAGCCGGGCTTGCAGGCTAGGGAACCGAGGTCAGGGCGTGGCGGAGTTGCTGAAAAAGTGGCCATTGGAGTTGTCGAGTGGTCCTTTTGGTCTCTTTTGGCCCTTGGATAACACGAAGGCCAGAACCCAGTGGTCCTGGGAGCTTGCCTTGAGGGTTTCTGGGCCCAGAGAGACACCCTCGCGGGAGGGCATGCGTCTCAGATCAGAGCAGCAGCTGCACCTCAGCAGGGTAGTCACCCCAGCGGCGGGCCAGCGGCTTCCACAGGAGTTTTCCTCCTGACCAAGGAGTCCTAAAAAATGGGCTTTCAGCCCATTCTTCATCAGAGTCAACACTGGAGCAGTTTGCTTGGTCTGCACAGAGTTTTGGTTTTGTTTAATATTGTGTTAGTTGCCATCGTTTACAAATTATAAAACAACGTAGATAGCCAGATTCCTCGCTTCTCTGATGTAACAGTCTCAGGCTTAAATTCCCCAATTATATCATTAGGGGTAGGAGCCCCTTTTAGATGGGGTGCAAGCTCTTAGTATGGCCAGCTTGTTCCCGTTTTAAAACAGAAAATCCTGCATCCCGAGCCCCCTCAGTCCTGGGCAAATCAGGATGGTCAGTTGGGGACAGTCTCACACTCCCAGGCTTCCTAACTCACTGGGGACAGTCTCACACTCCCAGGCTTCCTCACTCATTTAGATTATTTATTTGGTCCTTTTTGAGTTTAGGACTCTTAAAAGATATTTTTCAGAAAAAAAGATCATGACTCTCGTAAGGATATAAAAATGAACATGTGTTGAAAAGATTTTATTTCACTCATAATGAGGGTGCCAGAAGATGTTATAATTGACACAAAAGAAAAACCCAGGGAGGGGAGAATAGGGGGTTATTGTTTAATGGGTACAGAGGTGCAGCTTGAGAAGATGAAAAGGTTCTGGAGGTGGATGGTAATGATGGTGGCACCCCAATACGAAGGTACTTGATGCCACTGAACTGCATACTTTAAAATGGTTAAACGTTAAATTTTATGTTACATATATTTTACCACAGTTTTGAAAAGAGAATACAAAGAACGTCCCCATTTGTAAGTTAGGCATATTGAGGCAAAACTGATTGGGAGGGAAGACTATTGAAACTCTGTCAGTTCATGGACATATTTTATATGACTTACCAGTTACTTACCACTTCATGGAATTCAAGCTCAGTGAAAGACAAGAATCAGATAACTTGGAGGGGTGTCCTCTGGGCAATGCACAGTTCTCCAGAGAAACACACATTTTTTTCCCTACAGTCTGCCCTGCTGGGATCAAAAATAGTCTCAAAGAAAGATTATTCTTGATCACAAAATAGGGTTGGTCTCATTAGATTTGATCTGATAATCTATATACATAATTTACTGTATAGGCCTTGTTAAGTTCACTTTGCTGGAAGTTTTCATAAGGGATCTTGGATTGGACTTTTAAAATCCTTCTATTATTTACTGTTCTGAGATTAGGAAGCCAAGCCAAGAAACTGTCTCCACTAGGTTTTACCTGCTGTAGCTATAAATTTAGGCAAATTCCTCTCTTCTTGAGGTCCCCCAAATATCCTAAGTTTCCTGGGCCTGCCAGGGAGTGACCTTCCTGATTTGTGTGTAAGGGAACACAGTAAGCCAGTTTTCTTAGGCGGGTTTTGTATTGGCTGTCAACCTTAATTCCTTTAAAGTGGCAGCAATATCTGATTAAATGAGCATCATTGTCAAGTACGACATTCCAGGCAAGGCCTTGGTTGTAAAACCAAGTTTTCTAATATGTTCTGGTTAAAAAAAAAAAAAATTCCTATTGAACTTTTGCAAATAACCATATTTTATAAAAAGCAAGAAGACTCAAAAAATTTCTGAATTCCGAGGGGTCAGGCAGGGAGAATAAGGTATTTACAAATGTTTCAGTTTACAAAAACAGGGTCTCCTAAATTGTTATGGGTTACAGACAGCTTAAGAAGAAAGAGAAAGGGCTTTCTTATATATTCAGAAGATTGAACACTATAACAACATCAGTAATATTCCAAATGTGACAGTCATTCCTTATCAGTTCTTTCAGTCCTAAGTGATTAATTCTTGTTCTGCTGAATCTGGGGTTCGCAACCACATAAACCAGTCAGCTTCTTTGCTGAAGAGTTTTGGAAATCCTGACTCAGTCCACTGGTATGTTCTTAAAGATATCTGAGTGATGTCATCAGGAGTCCGTATGTACCTGGTCCTGTGCTTTTCTGAGACAGTTCTTGTTTGCTGAAGGTAAAACCTTTGGCCTATAGCTGACTGCACATCCTTTAGGGAGCATCAGAGTAGAACAAAAACTATCTGTAAGGGACAGAGACCTAAAGAGGTCTGGATTAACTTATTAATGATAATTTTCAAAAGTGAATGATATGATGAGAATTCATGACAAGAAAAATGCAGCTAACAAGGAAGTCTGATTATTCCTGAGGTATGTAAAACAAAATAAAGCCAATCCAAAAAAAAAAATTAGACAATGTCTAAAAACACACTAAGGCTAATTTCAAAGAAGACAGTGAACATTATATCTGATTCATAAAAATGATGAGCATAATTTTTATAGAGGAAAAAATCTTGAGATATATAAAAACCCCAATACATAATTTACATAATGTACAAGGAGATACCAAGAATGTTGACTGAAGAGATTTAGTAAGTCTGGAGTAAGTCCTAAACATCTATGTTTTAATAAAACTCCATAGGAAAGTCTGATGTACATCCCCAGTTGAAAACCACTGACCTGGAAGATGCTAGATTCAAATTAAAGAAGTAAGGTTGCAGCCCAGGTAACATTTAAAATCATAGCTGAAATCATGACTGGTAACATTCTACTGTTATCACCAGGCAAAGCACCACCAGGGTGCTGATGCATAGAAACAGATCATAGACCAAGAGGGCATTGAGAAACCTTTAGAAATTTCTCACACAGCAAACAATTTCTGAGATACTTATATAAGTGAAATATTCTATGACTCTTTTTTTTCCCATAATAAACAAAAATATATCTCATTACCATATATGTTCAAAGTTGTATCTCTCTGCCACTATTGTTCCTAGTAGAGTCTTATTCGTATACATTAATTATACCCTTTAACCAAAGTAACTTATATTTCAGAGAAAATGAGGGGCAGGGAGAGTGGATCACTGTGAACAGCCTGTCCCACTCCAGCATTTTAGAAGAGCTCAGGAGGCACAACTCCACAGGCACACACGTCACTTACACACTTGTTAAAGTGTGACTCCAACCACTGTGTTCTCCCACATCTCCCGGGTTTAAGACAGATCCGGATTGAAATCCTCTCACCACTGTGTGCCTTGTGTAGTTAACTTCTCTGGGACTCAGTTCCCTCGTGGGTGAAAGTCAGGTGGGTTCTTGAAGGCAAAAGTGATCCGTGAACATCCTTGACCTCCTGTGGCTGATGGAGGGCGCACGATAAGTGTTCCTTTACTTCTTTCCTGATGCATGGAGGTTTGGACTCCTAACAGACACCGAACGTCAGTGTAGCTTCTACTGTAGGCACACTATCGTGTTACACTGTGAGGCCTACAAAGATGATTAAGACACGGTCCTACTTTCTTGGAATTAAGGATCAAGCTGGAGAGAGGGCGTGTACCCTCATTATCACATTTGCTGCTACCACCTGTACCCGAGGAGGGCTTTTAAGCAGAAGTGAAGAAAGCAGACGGTCCTGGAGCAGGACACCAGCGGGTGGGCTGGCCCTGAGTTTTGGATTCCTTGTTTGTACCGTGAGGATACTTGTAACACCTACCTCGTCAGGTCGCTGTGAGGATTAAAGATTGTCTCGAGATGCAGCAGGTAAAATACTTAGATCAGTGCCAGGCTCATATTAAGCACTGACTAAACATTAATTATTGACTATTTTTCTACTCGCATTTCCTACTGCTCTGTACCAGGCATTGTGTTTGTGGTTCACTGCAAGGTCTTTATTTGTTTCCCCACCTAATTCCCCATTATATGGGGATAATGAGGCACAGAGCAGTTATGGACCTGGTCAAGCGCCGCATAGCTAGTAAGTAACTGAGGTGAATTTGAATCCAGGTTAGTTAGACTCCCAAGCCCATGGTCTTTCCTCCCGATTAGAGTGTGGGAGGGGAAAAGAAAACATAGCCTTTGGACTTGAGACAAATCACTAAATCTCTAAGGCTCCAGGTCCTTGTCTTTCAAATGGAAATAGCAATATACCTCTATCCCAGGGTTTTAGTGAAATTAAGGGAGAAGATATGTAAAGCACTTAGCCCAGTGCCTGGTGTGCACTTAGTACTTGGTAATTGCGCGGTGCTTGTGAGTTTCTGTGGCGGGAGGGTTTCATCTACATTAGGAGGAACAGGTAGCATTTGCCTTGGTGGACCTGGAGGTATTCTGAGTGGAGCCGTGGAGCTGGCGAAGGCACGGCAGTGAGGACGTAGCCTGTGTTGTCAGCACTGGTCACGTGCAGCCCCAGCTGGTGGGAGCCTGGGGCTTGAAGGCGCGGTTCCGGACAGGAGGCTGAGAGGCAGGTGGCACGAGGTGTGCAAGCAGAAGGCAGAGACTGAGGAGTTTCTGCCCAGGAGGATGGCACTGCCCCTCCTTCTCCCATCAGGGCCCCCGGGGTCAGGCAGTGTCCTCGCAGGAGCCACAGCCCCTCTGAGTCCTACCAGGCCCTGGGCCTGGCCGGTGCCCCGCCTTCTGTGCCAGCGTCCGCGTGGGCACGTCTGGGGACAGATGGCAACGTGGGCATCTTGCCAGAGAGATGAGTATGGCTGCTGATTCTGGGGCTGGGCCCGCTTCCTGGGGCCTGTGGGGAGGGAGCAGTTCAGGGCTCGAGGAGAGGAGCCTGTGGGAGGAGGACCAGGTGGCATTCCTGCTGGATGAGCAGGAATGTGTGGGGCACTGGGCAGGCAGGAAAGCAGGGGCCGTGAGCTCCCAGCTCGCTGCCCTCCCCCAAGCCCGCCAAGGCCGAGGCGGGCTGGAGGCTGCAGCGGGGACCAGTGGCTCTGCCCGCCGGAGTTTGCTGAGGTCCTGCTGCCAGATGCATCGCATCTCATTTCATCAACCCTTATGGACATCTCATGTGACAGGACTTTACTACCTTAGTCAAAGGAAGATCAAAGTGAGGCTGAGAGGCGAAATGTTATCTCAGTTCGTCTTTAGGGCAGCCTCATGTGACAGGAGTTTACTATCCCATTTACAAGAAGCTCAAGCTGAGGCTGAGAGGTGAGACAGCTCGCCCAGGGTCACAGCAACAGAACCAGAAGCTAAGACACAGCCTCTTTTGGTTTAACGGCCTTTTCCCTATTCTGCCATGGCCTCAGACCAGGGACCCAGATGCTGCAAAGTAGCTTTCTCTTGTCTTCCTTCTCTTCCTGGTAACTGCCCAGGGATGCCCGGTAAGAGCATCAGAAAGGGCTCCTTAAAAAGAGTGGTGTGGGCTTCCCTGGTGGTGCAGTGGTTGAGGGCCCGCCTGCCGATGCGGGGGACGCGGGTTCGTGTCCCGGTCCGGGAAGATCCCACATGCCGCGGAGCGGCTGGGCCCGTGAGCCGTGGCCACTGAGCCTGTGCATCCGGAGCCTGTGCTCCACAACGGGAGAGGCCACAACAGTGAGAGGCCCGCGTACCGCAA
>NW_020172768.1:1690819-1703143 GCF_003031525.2 Neophocaena asiaeorientalis asiaeorientalis
CACAACAGGGGAGGGCCCCCCTACCGAAAAAAAAAAAAAAAAAAAAGAGTGGTGATGGCAAGAGGCAGCTCCGAGAAGGAAGGAGAGAGCCTGGTGGAGGATCTGGAAGGCTGAGCCCACCGTCTCTGTCCCCACCCCCTTCCCTTCCTCGGGCTCTTCAGGCGGACCCCCAAAGAGCATGTGACCTGCGTGGCTCCCTCCTCCACCCGCACATGACTGCTGTCTTCTCCCCAGCCGCCTTCTGCTTCCTCTTCCTCTCCGCTGTTTCCTCTTTCCCTCCTTACACAGCAGACTGATGCGCACCTCCCTGGCTTTGGGTGGGGCGGTCGGCCTCAGGGACCACGCACTGGTCTAGAAGGCAGCCAGGCTTTGGGGGTGGTCTGTATGGATGGCCAAGACCTTACTTCTTCCCGTCAAGCTGTGCCACCTGAGTGCTGAGGTCAGAGCTGAGCGGTCCCGAAGCAACGCCAGAACTGGAGTCAGACACCAGGGTTGGAGTCACTGCAGCCCACAACGCCCCCATCTGATTGTCCCCAAACTGGTGTGCGGGGTGGGCGGTATCACTGCTCTCGTTTTGCCCACTGGCTCGTGCCTCCTCCCCTGGGTCCTTCATGCTGGGGAGAAGGAGTAGGTGAGGGTGGGCCATGGGCCAAGCCTCCAGGGAATCCCGAGAGGAGGGTCCTCATCTTAGCTCCCTGGGGAGGAGGGCCCCGCCACCATCAACGCATTCCCACCTGTGCTCTTTGCGTAGCCGCTCTTCAGAAGAGAGACCACCAACTGCCCGCTGACCACTTCTTCCAAACCCTACCAGCTCTCACACTCCTCCAGAGTTTTTCCAGGTACCTAAACGAAACCACATGCTGTAGCTAAAAGCCACGTCTTTTCATTCTGTCTGAGCACTCAGGCTTCCCCTACCTAGATTCCTTCTCAAGGCAAAGCAATCTAGCTTATATTTTCCACTCTCCTAAAGAAGACCATTATCTTATCTACTCATTCCTTCTAGAAAGTCCCGGGCTCCTTGTGCTACTGGCCAATGGCTCCCTTCTCTGGGAAGGATCTTGGGACCGAGCCCTGTCAACCTGATGCCCCTGAGCAAATGCCCAGGTTCCATCTGGAGGAGGGGCAGTAGGTGGAGGAGTCCTTGGGCTGGCTCTCAGCCCCAAGAGGGCTTTGTTCCTCTGTTCTCAGAGGCCCTCCCAGACCTGCCCTGTCCTGTCCCATCTTGTCAGTGGAAGGCCTGGCTCAGGGCTCTGCCCTGTGCTGTCTGTTCCAGGCTGGCCTTTCCCTACCAGGGTGTGTCCCAGTGGCAGTGGAGGGCTTGGCAGGGGGCGGGGTGATGGCATTGTCACCATCGGCCTGGTTCTTACTGTCCCCAGCCCTCTCTCCTTTTCAGATCTGCTGAGTCCCGGGACAGGCACGTCCAAGGACAGGCCACCAAGTGGCACTTTCCTCCGGGCAAGTGTCAAGGTCACCTGCAGCTACAGCCAGTCCAGTCTGTCCCAACCTGAGTAGCCCGACATCTACTAGCTGCCCCAGACTTGGCTTAAGGGCTGGGCTGAGGCAGGAAGTGGTAGGGATTGGTCAGTGAGGGAGTTTAATTCCCTGTTGGCCTGCCATGGGGATAGGAGCCGTCAGCACCGTGGGCAATGTTGTTGCAAAGCAGGGAGGGGGATGCAGGGGCCGGGGATGACTGGGCAGACGCTGGAGAGAAGACACCTCTTTCCACTGTCTCCTGAGGTCAGCACCCTTCTGCTGGGCTCTCTTGTTTTCTGTTGTGATGGTGGTGGTAGCAGGTCCTTTGGGGGTTTTGTTCGTTATCTGTTGCTGCTTTGGCAGACTTGTTCTTTGCCCCTACCTCAGAAGCGTTTCTAGTGCAGAGTCTTAATGAGGTCCATAAAGCTATTAGCATGCTCATTTGAAAGAATAAGTTGGACTGTCAGCTAATAGTTAAGAGATAGCTAGTCCACCTCTCTATCTGACTTAGTTACTCAGTAACCAGTGCCGTGTAGGGGGAGGTGAGACTCTAAAAGTGCCATCTCTTGCCAACACAGACTTAGAGGGTCACGGGGTGGGCACCCTGCCTGGAACAGTCTGTGGGCCTCGCCACGCACGTTCCTGGGTCTCTGGCCTGCTTGCCCAGCCTGGCCAACACCTGGGCTGCCACCCCTCCCCCTCGCAGCCGCCCTGGGGCAAGCTAGGCGAAGGCCGACTGTGTATTTTCCCCCCTGCTCCCTTTCTGGGGCCTCTTGTTTCTGCAAGAAGGGCTTGTGAAAGCAGAAGTGAAACTTGCGGGTTCTCCAGGCAGCAGGAGCACGTCAGCTATCTTCCCTGTGAGCTACTGTGAGTTCGACAGCCTGTGTGTCAGCCCAGCCCTTCCCCGGGCCCATGTCCTCAGTCCCCTTTGAACTATGGCACCTTGGCCTTTTTCTCAGAAGAGCTGCCAGAGTGGAATGGAAAGAGGACTTGACTAAGGGGAGGCCCCAAGTATGCTCTGCCCAGCTAGCTGTGCCCCTCTGGGCTCATGCCGCCATTGTGCTGTGGTCCAGGCAGGGAGTCCCAGAGGAGGCCAGTGCCCATCCTAGCATCGCACAGCAGTCTGAGGTCCTTCTGCCCCACCACCTCCCTCCCTGTGACTCTCCTGCTATCTTGGGTGTCAGGTTTCCTACTGAGGGTTGGGGTTAGAGCTGAGAGAAAGGTCAGGCCGAGCTTCTGGACAGGGCTGGAATCTGGCAGATCAGCATGACTGTGGATCTCTGCTAAGTCTCCCTGTCTACTCCCAAGGGAGAACATGGGTGGGCCCAGTGGACCAGCCTCTGCTGTCTCCCCGTTGCAGGCTCCCGCATGCACACTGGTAGCTTCGGGGCATCTTCGTGTCCCTCTAGCCCACCTCTGTATACCAGGCATGTGGGAGGCGTGGCCATGCTGGCCTCCAAATCCCTACCTTACAGGCAAATCCAGGGCCTGGAACCACCACCTCTCAGAGGAGTTTGGTGCTAACCCACACCCTGCTCACCTCCCGTAACAGAGCAGCACGGGCTGCCTCCGCCCCCTCCAGCTTTCCTTCCTCAAAATCTGAAATCGTAGCAGCTGTCATTTTTAAGTGTCCACTGGGTGTGAGGAACATGTAAGAGCTGTCCTATGCATCATCTCATCAACCTGTCAATAGCCCTATGAGAAAGGTGATAAACACTACTTTGCAGACCACTAACAGGTATAAGGAATGAAATCAGGTTTCGCCTGATTCCTAAGTCCTTGCTCTTTTCTCTTACAGAAACCAGCTCCCTGAAATGCACCACCGAGGGTCTCCCTAGAGGGTGGCTGGCAGTGTGGATGAGGCAGAGGGAACCAGCCCTACCTTCTGCGAGGAAGCTTGTCTGGAGCTTCCCAAACTAATCAGCAGGGCAGAGCCCTGGGTCTTCATCTGGCTTAGCCTGGGAGGTGTCCGGAACCCTCTGACCTAGAAAATCCCACCCCTTTTCAGTGACTCCTCATCACCCCAAGAGACAGTCGAAACTCACCCTAGGCCCTCCATGACCTGTCCCCTCCCTCCTTCCCCACTCCTTCACCTTCCATGCTTGGCCCAGTCCCACCTTCCAGACCTCTGGCTACATAGAGTTCCCCAGACAGGTATTATTGCTGTTCACGCCTCCGCACTTTTGCACACGTACTTCCCTCTCCCTGGCGCCGCTTCCCGCCCCAGCCCTGGTGGACCTGGCCACCTCCTGCTTGTTTGTGAAGATTCGGCTGAAGCCTCACCTCCTGAATCCTTTCCTGACACTGCTCCCATCCCAGCTGGTCTCCGTGTCCCTGCTTCCGTGTCATGCAGGGCTGCCTTCTTTTATGGCACTGTCACATCAATTCTGTTTGTCTCCCTGCTGACCTGCGAGCCCCTGGAGGGCAGAGGTCTCTCTTACAGCTTCTCTGGGTCCCTAGCACAGTGCCTGGCATATGGCAGGATGTGGATGGGAAGGCAGTCCTGTTTCTGCCAGAGAGAATCGAGATGTCAGAAATGGGCCTGGGTGTGCCTGCTGTCCTTTCTTAGCTTCTGCCATGCAAGGTTGGGAGGGGCAGGACTCCAGAAGGCAGATAAGGAAGAACACTGGGGACCACAGGCTGGAGAAAACCAGGGCAGGTGACCTGAGGTGGGCAGGTGTTGGCACTTGGGGCTGAAGCAGTGTCGTGGTGGGAGGAGCGAGGGAGGAGAAAGGTGGCTGCCAGCAGGGCTGTGCCATTTGATCCCTCATCGTGTCTGAGCATCTCCTGCGTGGGCTCGGCATGGCTGAGTTGCAGCCTGGGCCTCCCTGCCTGGCCTGTCAAGGAAGGACAGTCAGTGCTGGGGGGGTGCTCAGTGGGGCCTGGGGATCCTTCAGGCCCAGAGGAGATCTGATCTGTCACCAGGGTCAATGGCTGTATCCAGGTGGCAGCCGAGATAGACTCAGCTGATCCCGGGGGGTCGTAAAGGTGGCCCAACAGACACGTAGGGACTAGGGTGAGAGTTACATTGTGTTCCCTGGTCTTTGAGCTAGATGTGGTTGGCACTGTCCTCCGTGGGCATCTGATGAGGAAACCGGAAGCAAAAAAGGCTTAGGAACTTTCATTTGGTTACACAGTAAATTAGAGTCATCCCTCAAAGCTTTCAGCTTTTTTCCAGACTCAGCAGCTCCCCGGGCAGGACACTGGTGAGTGTTATCTGTAGGGCTGTGATTTTCTTCCATCTTGTGCACTTTGAAGAAGCCTCACTGGGCAGCCTCTCCAGTTCTCTCAGAGACACCCCCAACCCTGCCACCAGATTCTGGAAGTTCCTGAGGTAGGAGTCATGAGCCATTTGCCAAGTGGAAAACATTGCTGCCACCAAGCTTGTGTATGTCACAGGGTCACTGTGACAGTCCCTTGGAGTAACCCCAGATTCCCTGGAGAACCCCTGGTGACTCCCCCCCAGCCATGCACCCTCGGCAATGGGGAGCCAGAGAGGCTGGGCAGTAGAGAGAGCATAAGATTCAGCTAGAGAGAGCTTCGTTCTTAGTGGAATGGAGAGCCACCGAGAAATGTTAAGCCAGGTGACGGCGGGAGCACATGTACCTTCAATCTCTTCAGAAGATAAACTGTGAGGCAGTGGAGGGAATGAGACAGAGAACGAGTCCAGGGGTGAAGGGCCCTGGTAGCCCAGCCTGAATTCAGCCTCTGCTCTGCTGAAACACCCCTTCATCTCACAAGCAGGAGCCTTCGCGACATGCTTGGGAGGAAGTGATTTGGGGTTTGGAGGCAGATCCCTGGAGAGGGCAGGCTGAGCCTCCAGTGTCCTGGTCCTTTGGTTCGTGGATCCCAGGGATAGAAAGGGTTTCAGGCCCCCTTCCCCTTCGTCCCCACCTTCTCCATGGGCTCTTTAAGAAACCAAGGCTCTGGTCTTTCTCCTGGGCTAGAGTCCATGCTGAGGTCTATTTTCCATGTACTTCCTGGCTCCCGGCTGCTGACTCGTCTCAGCTGATGCTGTGACTCAGGAGGACATGGAAGCCCTTCCTCAGAGCCTCGGCAGAAGGGGAAGGGGGAGCACTCAGTGGAAACTTCGGTGGTGCCTGGCTGAACTGTTCTTTCCGCCCCAGACCAGCGCATGGGATGAGAAGCACTGTGTGAGAGGGCCCATGTGATGTGTGAGCCACAGATGGAAAGGATGACCCCTGTGTCCAGTGGAACGGACTAGGGCAGAGGACCTGGGTTCTGTCACCAGCTTTCCTTCTGTTGCCACATTTCCAGCTAGGTTTTGGGCTGCAGCAGGTGCTGTTTCTGCCATGTTCTGGGCTTAAGATCAGCGTCGACTTCACTTTATTTTATTTATTTATTTTTAAAATTAATTTATTTATTTTTGGCTGCATTGGGTCTTCTTTGCTGCGCGCGGGCTTTCTCTAGTTGTGGCGAGGGGGGGCTGCTCTTTGTTGTAGCGTGCGAGCTTCTCATTGCTGTGGCTTCTCTTGTTGCGGAGCACGGGCTCTAGGCACGCAGGCTTCAGTAGTTGTGGCTCACGGGCTCTAGAGCGCAGGCTCAGTAGTTGTGGCACACGGGCTTAGTTGCTCTGCGGCATGTGAGATCTTCCCGGACCAGGGCTCGAACCCGTATCCCCTGCGTTGGCAGGCGGATTCTTAACCACTGCGCCACCAGGAAAGTCCCGACCTCACTTTAAAGACAGACCCTTCTCCCACATCAGCCTCCTGCCGGCTTCCAGCATGTCCAGTATTTTAAATACAGTTCTATCTCCCTGCCCCCATCTCTCACACACACAGAGGCACCCCGATCTTAGTGAGGCCAGAGAGAAGCAGAGGTGATGGGCAGTGGTAAGAGCAGGAGGGGGTACTTTGGTGTCGTCTAGGGCGCTGATGCTGGGCTAGCTCTGTCGGGAGGCCTCGGTAGCAGGAGCAGGGACGTGGGGCCCCCCGAGCACTCTGGCCTCTGGCGTCTGTTCCTACCCTCCCCTTGGCCTCTGCCCCAAGGAACTTGTGTCTGGAGGGGAGCCTGATGTAGAAGAGTTGGTGGTGCTGCGGCTCTGAGGCTGCTAGAATGGGCACAGGTGCATGCTTCCTGGACACAGTAGAGGCGGAGGTCCGAGCGCCCTGCCAGCCCAGCTGCCCACCTCTCCCTGCAGGTACCGAGGCTTCATCCTGCTGATCACTTTCCTCATCTACACCTGTTATCACATGTCCAGGAAGCCCATCAGTGTTGTCAAGGTGAGGCTGGCCTGGGCGTAAGGAAGAAAGCAGGAGATGCTGGGCCCCAGCAGAAATACACTTCCGTAGAACGGTCTGGAACTCGGCATATAACCATCCTTGTTCCCTTACCTTGGTCACTGAGCCCGCTCCTTCCCCCTGGCAGAGTCCCACTTTCAGCAGTTCTCTTTTCCCAGGAGAGTTTCCTGGGTTTATTCACCAAGACGGTGGTGTCGGGGGCTGCGGGTGGAGCCAGAGAGCAGACACCCTGGGCCCCATGTCTACCCTGCGCGTAGACCCCTGTTGCCCTTCACCGAGGCTCTGCTGTGGCCACTTGCCCCTGGAGCCAGTTCTTGCCGGAGGAGGGAGCGTGGGGTCCGGTCGAGGGGGGCAGCGGGGCTGGTGTGTTGGAGGCTGCTTGCTCCTTTCGGGGCCGCAGGATGCCCCCTGACCTGTGCGCCCGTGGCTCCTCCAGAGCCGTCTGCACCACAACTGCTCAGAGATGATCCAGCCCATCGGCGACACCCACAGGCTCAACGACACCACGTGGTGCAACTGGGCCCCATTTGGTAAGAGCGGGGCAAGCTGTTCTTTCCCACAGCCCACTCCCCCTACCCAGGAGAGGGTCAGCCGGGGCCGGAAAGGGCTTCCTGCAGGGGCGTCCAAGCAGCCAGCCAGCTTTCTGCCTCTCCCATCGGCTTTCAGACCAGAGCAACTACAAGGAACTCCTGGGGGCAGTGGACAACGCCTTCCTCGTGGCCTATGCCATCGGCATGTTTATCAGGTAAGAGAGAGGCGGAGCCTGTGACTGCCCGCAGCAGAACCGTTCAGAGCTGCTGTCTCCCCTTGGCCGACCTGGGGGCAGCAGGGTCAAAGGGAAAAAGCTCGGGCCCCCCCACACGGAAATGAGACGACAAGACTTGCACACATCATGTCAGCCCGTAGCCAGCGCGCTCCCACGGTTACCGAACCTGCTCCTTCACCGGGCCAGCTCCCACTTTCAGTAGCTCTTTTCCCTGGAAAGGCTTTCCTGGATGTCCTTTTGAGTTTATGCACTCAGATGGCAGTGTCAGTGGTGTGGCTGGGAAATGGTTTGTCCTAGACCGGGGTCCTTCAAGGATAGCCCTGGATGCTAGGAAGACCCCAGCACGGCTTTTACGTAGCAAGCATGATGTTTGTTCCCAGGAATCAAAGATGACTGAGGCAGGGTACCACCTCCAGAGAGCTCACAGTCTAGTGGAGTGACCGATAACAGCAGCTAGTTATAAAGCAATGTGGTGGCTCCCAGACAGGTGGCTTCATACGGGGCGCTCTGGGGGCTCCGAGGGGTCACTTAGTGTGAGCTGGGATTAGAGAAGAGGGGTTGGGAAAGGCTTCTTGGAGGAGATGACACTTGAACAAATGAAGAAGAATTGGGCTTGGCAATGCAGAAATGGTTAGGTGGAGGGAATGGCATGGGCAGAGTAAGGCGAGTGTGAAACAGCATGATCTGGGGGCACAAGTAACAGGTTTACCAGAGTGTAAAATGCAGGAGATGGGGCTGAAGAATGAGGTCATTGTGTACCAGGCCGTGGGCACAGGAGAACCTCTGAAGGGTGGCGTGTTCAGATTAACATGTCAGATCGCTGTGAGGGTGACGGAAGGTAGGTTTGAGGGAGAGTAGGACTGAGTACCAGGTCACACTAAGGAACAGATCTGATAATAGCTCAGCTGAGCTTTGAGCAACGCCTGAGTGAGAACAATAGTAATAGAGATGATAAAGTAACGACGCACTGGAGAGATGTAAGTAAAAGGTACAGGTCTTGGAGGTTGCTTGTGAAGGGTGGGGCGGAGAGGCAGGAAACAGGTAGCCCCGTGGTTTCTGGCTTGAGTGGCCAAACGTGGTGGCGACATCCACTCAGATGAGGGGCACAGGACACAGGGCAGGGTGGGGGGCAGAGGCAGAGGCGTTCTGATTTTGGAGTTGTTGAGTGGCAGTTGTTTTGGGGAGCATCCCAGTCAGGATGTCTGGAAGGCATCTGGATATGATCGTGAAGCTCTGGGGGAGAGTTCAGGGCTGTAGATATGCAGCTGGGCTGTGTAACGTATATGTAGCTGGTAGTTAAAACCGTAAAAGTGATGCAAGAGAAAATGCATGAGAAGCGCTGGTCAGCCAAGGGGGGAGGCAGGTGGGCCACGGTGACCTCACAGAGGCCACAGAGAGCGCACTTCAAGGTGCTTGGTCAGCAGCGTCAAATAAAACAGGAGCCCAGTGAGTGGAGGACCGAGGGTGTCCCTGGCGTGTGGCAACACAGAGGTCACTGGTGGTCACCTTAGCAGAGTCGTTTCAGTGGCTTTGGGTTGGGGGGGCGGAGAGATAGGAGGTAGAGAGCCGAAGGGCACAGGTAGCATAGACTACCATAGATCCAACTCTCTCTTCTGCAGTGGCATTTTTGGGGAGCGGCTCCCCCTCCGTTACTACCTTACAGCCGGAATGCTGCTCAGCGGCCTTTTCACCTCGCTCTTTGGCCTGGGGTATTTCTGGAACATCCACGCGCTCTGGTACTTTGTTCTTATCCAGGTACGAGCCTTGGCCTTGCACTCAGGCCTCTGTGTCCGGCACAGAAAGATAGTAGAGGCTGCAGGTCCTTCCCAGCCGCCCCAGGTCCCGGCGCATCCAGTCCTGTGCTCCTTTATCACGATGCGGGGTCCCATTGCCCATTGCCTGTGGTCACCCTCGTGGGCTCTGTGAGTTTGCGCTGAGCGTTACCCTGAGGTCCATGGAGGTGCCTGTGAGGCCTGGTCTCTGCCGTGGGGATCTGAGGCCACAGGAGAAATCAGCTGGTGGGTTAGGGGGTGCGTGCACGCAGGTGAAGGAAGGGGGTGCGTAGTGTGTGCTGCGGAGGGGCCCCCATCCCAGAGGCTGCACCGCTGAGCCCAGGCCTGTCCCGCCTCTCTCCTCCCTCCCTGCAGATCTGCAATGGGCTCGTCCAGACCACGGGCTGGCCCTCTGTGGTGACCTGTGTGGGCAACTGGTTCGGGAAGGGGAAGTGAGTGTGATGGGACAGGAGGGTGGGTGGCGCCTGGGGGGCTGGGCTGGTGGGTCCCTCGTGGCCCCTGATGTGATTTCAGGGTCAAAGATTAGAAACTTGCCTCCATCTTGCTTTCACAGGCCGAGATACACATGTTTTAGTGACTAAAAGCAGTACTGATTTTCTCATTGCTAAGGTTTTGATCCTTAAAACCTGCAACCTCAGTTATGCTTTTTTCCTCTTAATAGATGAATTTCCATTTTGCGTGAAGACAAAAACGAAGCCTATAAAACTGTGTTTGTATACACACACACACACATATATATGTGTTTGTATATATTTATATATATATATATATTTTTTTTTTTCTTTTTCCTTGAACTGGCTTTGTGCAAAAGTTTCTTTAGGGCAGGGTTTCTCAACCCTGGCACTATTGACATATGGGGCTGGATAATTCTTCGTTGTGGGACCGTCCTACACAGTGTAGGGTGTTCAGCAGCCTCTACCCCTAGATGCCACTAGCGCACCCACAGCTGGGACGGTCGGAACTCTCCAGACGGTGCCCGTGTCCCCTGGGGGCAGAGTCACCCCTGGTTGAGGACTTCAGAGTCACGGCCTTAGGGCAAGAGAAGAAAGGGCTGGGGCTCTGGGCCCTGGGGCAGCAAGGAGCCAGAGAGTGCTTGCTCAGGGAGCGGCTGGGGAGCGGGACCCCGGGCCTTGCTGTCACTCCCTTGACACCAGCAAACCCTCCCGCTCCTCCCTGAGGGGGTCTTCAGCTCAGAGGCTGCAGGCAGCCAGCTTTTTGCACTTGGTCGGGCGGTCGCCAGGAGCCCTGTGCTTCTCTTCTCACTTTTCCCGTTCTTCTCTCCCTCCCTCCCTCCCTCCCCTCCAGGCGGGGGCTCATCATGGGCATCTGGAATTCCCACACATCCGTGGGCAACATCCTGGGCTCCCTGATCGCCGGCGTCTGGGTGGATGAGCAGTGGGGCCTGTCCTTTGTGGTGCCCGGCATCATCACCGCCGTCATGGGCCTCGTCACCTTCTTCTTCTTAATTGAATGTGAGTGGAGCCCTCCCTCCTCACAGGGCCGGAGCCGAGCCTCCCGGTCAGGCCCTGGGAGAAGGCAGTGGGTAGCGTGGGATCGTGGGGTCAGAGCCACAGATGTGTGACTTGGGACAGACAGCCTCTCTGAGCCTCAGTTTTCTCATGTGTGACAGAAGTATAACAACGCCTGCTTCCCTGGGCTGTTGAGCGTTTCCGTGAGACGTGAGACTGAGGAGGGCAAGGTTGGGGGGACCTCTCCACCTTTGCTGCCTCTTCCCAGCTCCCTGACAGATGGGTCAGGGAGTCAGGGCCATGGTCACTTGTAGCAAGAGAACGAAAGTCCACGAGGCAGTAGTGACACAACTTATTGTTAGGAGACCCAGACCTCGAAGGTGGTCTCCGGAGCCCCGGTTCCATGCTCCCTTGTGCTGGAAAGTCAACTCACCCCCTTTGAGGAGGGGTGGGGACCACACGCCATGCAAGGTGAGGGCCTGGCCTGCTGGGAAGCTTCTTAGAAGATTTTTCTTTCAGACCCAGAGGACGTGGACTGCTCACCACCTCAGCACCATGTGAGTCCTATCCCTGCCCTCCACTCCACCCGGGGGCTGGTCCCAGGGAGGCCTGGGGAGTTGGAGGAGGGGCCACAGTTACTTCACAGACCCTTGGGTGAGGGCCAAAGTCACGCCCTCGGGGGGCTCCCCGACAGCCTGATGGGCCTGGCAGGATGTTAGTCCAGTCCAGGAAGGGGACACATACCTCTTCCAGCGTGGGAGCCCCTACCTCTCACATGGGCTGTCCCTCCAGCTGGTGGGAGGTGGTACGTGGACGTGCCCACAGCAAGGGCTCTTCTCTGCTCAGGGTGAGCTGGAAGAGAACGTGGACAACGCTGAGGACCCTGGCAATGGACCCCACTCTAACAGAGAGAACGGCCTGGAGTCTGCCGTCACCTTGTCCAAGGAGCCAAGTGCTCAGCCCGCTGCCATCAGCTTTTTTGGGGCGCTCTGGATCCCGGTGAGTCTTTTGTGGACTGGAAGGAGGAGAGAGGCTCTCTAGATTTTTTTGCTGGGTCTCAGGAGATGGGGATGCTCAGGGTGACCTGTGGTTTCCAGAATTTCTTTACATGCAGTGCCTAGGGAGGGCGGCCCACTTGGGGAGGGGAACACGGGAGACTCGTCCTGACACAGCATATCCGGGCCACAGGCACACTGCTGTTACTGAGGCTGGAGAGGTCCTCGAGGCTGCTTTGTGCAGTGGGCGGTGGAAAGTGCTGGGTTGGGGCTCCGCTGACGGACCAAGGGCGTCTTGCCCCTGTTTCCATCGCGCCCTCTGTTACGCTCCCCAGGGTGTGGTCGAGTTCTCCTTGTGTCTGCTGTTTGCCAAGCTGGTCAGTTACACCTTCCTCTACTGGCTGCCCCTCTACATCTTCAATGTGGGTGAGTACCCGGGGAAGAAGAGGTGAGGAACGGAGGGGTCTCTGAGGAGGAAACCTGTCACGTGACGCGTACGTCTCCAGGAATAGGCAGGATTTCTGCTGAACCTCTCCTAGGGCAGGAGGGAAAGTTTTTTTCTTTAAT
>NW_020172768.1:1703236-1766274 GCF_003031525.2 Neophocaena asiaeorientalis asiaeorientalis
CTAAACCTTGCAGATGCACCCCCGCCCCCACCCAGTCCCTAATTCCAGCCACTTTTCCTCCCTTGGCGCTGAGTCGGGGTTAGGAACTCAAAGCTCTGTTCTGCAATCCTCCCTAACTTCTCCAGCCTCAGGTATAGGAGAAGCCCCCCTCCAGGCTGCTTGGCTCATAGGTGGGCGGGACGGGAGGGTGCTGGAAACGGTCTGCCTTTTGAGCGCCTCCAGGAGCCCCTTAAGCCTCCCCGCCAGCCCAAGGAAGAGGGCCTGATGAGCTACCCCCGCTGCCTGTAGCCTGGCAGTAAATGCTGTTCTCTTCCAAGGAGGGCTGCCGGGAGCCTCGGGGGATTGACGCCCTGTGCCTGGGTCTGCTGGGCTGCCCACCTTGTGGCCCTCCTCTCCCCTGCCTCTGCCCCTGCCCGAGGATAGACAGATGAGGAGAGGTCACTCTTGCGGTTGAAAAGGATGTTTATGTTCCCCTGTCCTGGATCTCTGGTTTTCCACACGTGGAGCTACTCTATCAGGGAGCAGTTCTGCCCCCAGAGCCTCAGAGCCTCAGAGCCCCACCAGGGCCAAGGACCACTCAGCCAGGGCTGCCGGGCTCCCTCCAGGCCCCGTGGGAGGGACGAGGCTGCTCTCCACACAGCATCCTTGCACCGAACAGGATGCGGTGGGGATGAGTCAGGGCCAGGTCTCAAGCTGTAACTCACCCCCCCAGCCCCGCCCCCGGCTCCATCTGAGGGGCCTCTCTCGACGACGGGGGTAGAGCACCGGGGCAACCCTGCGATCACTGACTCTTTGTTCTGTGGCCTTGATGCTGGCTACAGAGTGTGAGTCAACCTTGAGGGCTGGGCTACAAGTCAAGCTTCTGGGCGTCCCTTTTTCTAATTCTAGGGCGAGGTCTGGGACCTGAGGTCCCCATTTTCCCGCAAGCCTCCTTCCTGGCTCTGTTTATAAGCAGGGACCTCAAATGGAGGTGACAAGCTTCTATGGGGACCAGCTGCTCGGTCAGGGGGAGGGCAGGAATGGGGCTGGACAGGCTGAGGCTCAGTGAGAGCAGTTGTACCCCCAGTGGGACAGGGTCCTCAAATCCCAGTGCTTTCATAGAAGGGCTTTTCCGGGAGGTCAAGGCCATCCGACAGGACTGGGGGCTGGAAAGGGCATCCGGTCCCAAACTGCTGCAGACTCGCTTGTGACTTTGGCCAGTCACTTCTCCATGGGCCCCACTCCTTCCTCTGAAGGTGATACTGGACCAGGTGTCTGCAGGGACGCTCCCAGCGGTGGCCCTCCAGGATGTCTGCCCAGAGCCCCCAGGTCTGAACACATGCTTTTGTTTTCCACAGTTCACTTTACTGCCAAGGAGTCTGGGGACCTGTCCACGCTCTTCGATGTTGGTGGCATCGCAGGTGAGGCCATGCCCTGCTCTGCCTCTAGGCTGCATCCCCCTCTTCTCTTGTCAGGGTGCAGAAAAATGGGACGGGTCCAGTGGGATGTGACCTAGGCAGGTGGCATCCTGCCCAGGTGGTCTTCCCGTGAGCAGTGGGTGCGGGGAAGGCTGCAGAGGGAGACACTCAGCTGGCTCTGGGTCCCCGGCCCCGGTTCGTGCTGGGCTGAGGGATGGGGCAGTGCTCGGGGTCCCGCATGCCTGGGGCGGCAGCGTGCACGTTGTGTTCCAGGCGGCATCCTGGCGGGGCTCATCTCTGACTACACCAACGGCAGGGCCACCACCTGTTGTGTCATGCTGATCTTGGCTGCCCCCACGGTGCGTAGAACCTCAAGGGCAAAGTGCGTGTGTGTCGTGGGCCGCTGAGCCCTGTGCACGCCTGGGCATCACGCACACACCCGTCTCTTGGCGTGTGTACATCCCTGTGCGCGGCCAGGGGAGGAGAAGCCAGGGTCAGCACAGGAAAGAGATCCAGACTGAGGATTTTGGAAAGGGATTCGTGGTTATTTGGCCTTGGTGAGAAGGGGGAGGCCAGCTGCTGAGCTTCTTGACCAAGGAAAGAATAAGTGATTGAGGTTCGATATGAGAGGAGACTTTGGGGGCAAAGGGCAATGATAGATCACCACATATTAGACCCTGCATCCCTGGGACATGAAGACCGAGAGGCCTGGGTATGAGAAGGCAAAGGAGAAAGGGGACCCCTGGGGTTCCCAGACTTCCGGGCTCCAGTCTAACAGAGGCAGCCCGTGGGGAAGCCAGGCTGTGATCCTGTCTTCCCCCTTCTCCTCTCTCAGATGTTCCTGTACAACTACGTTGGCCAGAGTGGGATCAGCATCTCCATAGGTGAGGAGCTGGCGCTGCCGTGGGGACACCGCGAGGCTGGCTTGGGGACGTGGGTGGGAGGCTCGGGGAAGTGGAGGTTCTCAGCCTGACGCCTGGGGGACTCACCCACTTTGGGTTGGGGGTGGCGGTGGCCTCTCCTCTCTAACTGGGCCATCTCCATCACCACGTCAGTAATGCTGCTTACCTGTGGAGCCCTGGTCAACGGCCCTTATGCCCTCATCACCACTGCTGTCTCGGCTGACCTGGTAAGCGGAGCCACCTCGGGGATTGGCCAGGGCCTCTGTCTCCAGGCCCATCTTCACCTCTCTCCCCCTCCCCCCGCCCGCAGAGACGAGATCCTCAAAGTCCTTCAGAATCTGCCATCGGCCCCCCTTTCTTCCCAGCTCCAAGCCCCCCTCGCTGCCTTTCCCTGAGCCAGTCCCTCTCCTGGTCCCGGTCCCGGTCCTGCTCGGTGCCGCCTCTTGGTTCAGGCCTCCCCACTGTGCTCTCTCCCCAGGGGACTCACAAGAGCCTGAAGGGCAACGCAAAGGCGCTCTCCACTGTCACGGCCATCATCGACGGCACTGGATCCATAGGTCTGTGACTCTCGCTCTTGGCTCTCGGCAGCTGAGCCCCAAGCCTGGTGTCGGGCGCACTCTTGGGATGCTGCCCTCTTGCGGGCAGGGAGGGCCAGGGTCCCTGGTGCAGGGCCCTTCTCTCATGCTGTGGTCCACACAGGTGCGGCTCTGGGGCCTCTGCTGGCCGGGCTCATTTCCCCCACAGGCTGGAACAACGTCTTCTACATGCTCATCACTGCCGACATCCTGGCTTGCTTGGTAAGAGCTTTGCGGTGCACAGATGCGTGTGGGGAGGGGCCCTGTCCTGCGGGGCTGGGACCCTGGAAAGTTCCGAAGTGTCCAAAGTGGTCCAAAGTGTCGGCCGTCCAGGGCTTTGCTCGGAACCACCCTGCGTCCCATGGGTGAACCCCTGCGGAGCGACACTGGGAGCCAGCCGAGCGGTCACCTAGCGCTGGGGACCAGCCACGCGCTGCACGCTGAGGTCGCCCTCCCTCCCCTCAGTTCCTCTGCCGGTTGGTGTACAAAGAGATCCTGGGCTGGAGGTCATCCCTGAGTAGAGACAGAGGGTAAGTCCTGCGGAGGGAGGGCCGGAGCCCCGCCTGCCCGGCCTCACTTCTCGCGGGAGTCAAATCTGGCGCTCAGCTGCTCTGCACCAGTCTGAGCCTCGCTCCAGCCCAGACCTCAGGAACTCGGAGCCGGAAGCTGAACGTGCTCCGGGAACCCCTGCCTGGCCCCCAGCCCCACTAACCTGTCCTCTGTTATCCCCATGTGTCTCCGTAGCTCTAGTGTGGCCCTAACCCACGCGCGGTAGTATTTTCCTCAAGTCCCGTGACTTTTGTGAGTATTTTCTTCAAGTCTGTAACTACTGTGCCCTTAGAGTGCATGCAAAGCCTCTCTCCTCCAGTGCGATTTTTCTGACTTTCGCTTTTTCCTTGGGGGCCAGTTCCAAAGACTCTGAGTCTGGACGGAGTGTGGTGCTTGGGAAGTGTTTCCTAAGGGGCCAGAGCTGCTGTGAAGGTTGGCAGCCTCTCCTCCTTAGGGAGAGCGATAGGGCTTTGGACGTAGACCCCAGGACAGAGGGGGCAGCATCCAGGGAAATCGTTTTCCCTCTGAACTTGGACTCTGAGCCGTCTGTGCCTCCCGAAGTTCAGAAACCAAGGGCATCTGGCCCCTCTGCCTGGGGTGTGCGGACAAAAGCAGCTACCAAGCAAAGCCTCTGGAGCAAAACCCAAAGCTGGCCTGCTGTGCTCTCTGCCTGCTGCCCAGCGGTGGCGGGTGTGGAGGCCGCGCAGATAGGCCCGTGGCTGAGGCAGGGCGCTAGAGGCTGGGCTGCGCGGCTGGTGCTGGGTTGGCAACGTTCTCTCGTGGCCTTTCTGGCTCTCCTTAGGAAGCTCTTGCTAATGAGAAGCTGCCGGAGCGATGGACCTGGTCTGGATGGTAAATGTGAGGAAGAGCCCACTGGGGTCATGGTAACCAGCACCTTACCTGGGGAAGAGCTTCCCTTTGAGGAAGGCATCGTCCGGGTTCAGGGGGAGACGAATGCAGGGCGGGAGGCATTAACAGAGTCTGTGCCCTGTCCTGCCCTCTGGAGGGGGAGCAGTGGATGGCACCTCACGTGACCAGTGCCCCCTCCACCTGCTGTCCCCCGGCCAGGCCTGGGGGGACGTTGGGAGGAGAGGAAGTGATGCAGAAAGGGAAAAGAATGGGTGCGTAGTAAGCGTCTGCTCTGGGCGTGAGCTGTACTGGCTTCCCTCTCAGCAGCCTTGAGAGGTAGATGTTCTCGCTTAGAGGTGAGAGAACAGACGCTCGGAGCTCGTGGAACATACCTCAGGCCTTTAGCTAGTCCCAGCAGAGCCTGAGTTTGACCCCAGGTGTGCGGGCTTGGCTTCTCTCTGCATCCTCAGCGGGTCCTTCTCTGAGGAAGGCCTGTGTGGGAGAAGCAGAGTCACTTGCTTGGGCAGAGGGAGCCTGGGGCTTGAAACCAGAAATGCTGGACAATCCTGACTTCTCTGCTCACCTGCTTCTGTAGAGCCTTGGGCACCTTCTCTGAATGTCCACGTCCTTGTGTGTCAAATGGGGCTGCTCGTTTCTAAATACCTGGTAGGGCTGATCTCAGGCTGCGACAAGCTAAGTATGTGGTACTGCTTTGCAGAGTGGTCAAACGCGGTACAGGCATTGTAAGGTTTTTCACATTATTCTGCCTTGGTGTTCCCTGCTTGCTGAAGAGGTGACAGGGAGCCCTAATGATAGCGAACGGGATGAAAGGCAATTATTAAGGGACCCTTGGGACCTGCCTTCCCCGTCCCCACCGTTGGGGACGTCCTCACTTTCTCTCCCATTGCCTCTCTGCTCCTCACGCAGGTATAGAGAAATGTGAGGACCCGATCGCAGCAGAAACTTGGAGGGCCCTCGCCGGGTCCCACAGTGCACCCCCCCAGGAGGCCGAGGCAAAGCCTCTGGGCCCAACACCAGCCAGTGCAGCCCACGAGGCTTCCACGGGCTAGGAGACTCTCCACCAGAAGGGGACCACCAAGCTTGAGGCCACGGAAGACTCAAGGGCCTTGTTGGAGGACGGAGGGGACGCAAAGTGCCCACTGAACTAAGGCACCTTGAGACCAAAAAATGAGGGGGCAGCTCCATGTGATCAAGACCAGTTTAGTATAGGGTCACTTACAGGGTGGGTTGGGGCTCGGGCTCAGGTGGACAGCAGTCTGGGAGCGCTCCACACCACCAGGGGGCCATCAGGACAGTTTTATAGTTAACCTGGGGCAGGGGGGCGGGTACTTGGAAACAGGACATGCATTCTTAAGATTTATGAATGGGTAACTAGTCTCGTGGCTGCCGGGAATACGTCAGGGGAGGTTTTCATCATTGTTTGGGGACTAACAGAGCATAGAGGCTGCCTGGTCCTAAAGATTATTAAACAATATCTATTAACTACAAAGCCCTTGATGACAGAGAAGTGATTTACCACACAGTATACGGTCCTGGCTAGGGGGGCGGAAGGAGAGGAGGAGCTGTAAAGGCCCCGAAGGCGTCAGTTGCAACCACAGCGATAAAGGCCTGAGCTCTGGAGGCCGCCAGTGGAAGGGGTCAGGGCTAAGTGGTGTCTGCATTCTGGTACAAGAAGGGATATGCTCAGACTCCTGCTTGTTCAGATTCCAAGTCAGAAGGCAGAGGTTCAGCAGGGCCGAGGCCTGGAAAAAGCGTGTCTCTCCTTCTCACGCTAAACGTGAACCTCTGTAATCAGCCTGTACCTGGAAGTGGCTATTTCAGAGCCACCCGGCCTCTCTTTGTCCCTTTGTCCACAAGCCAGTTTTCTCTGTGTGTTTCCCCACGTTGGCACTCCTCCATCTACCCTCCATTTGATCCTGTTTCTAACTCCTGACCCATTTTGATTAAAGCATGATTGCTGTATCCTCCAGGGCAGGACTAGGGAGAGAGGGGAGGTGTCACTCCCGACTGTGAGGGCCCCTTGCCTGTTCTCGTCCCAGCCCTCTGTGTCCCCAGGGAAGATGGCTTGTCAGGGCAGTGCTGCTGTAGGGGAAGTGTGGGGCGGAGGGCACGACCAAAGTACCAGTCATGTTATTAAATATTTTGATAATGAAATGCCAGTGGTTACCGAGTGCTCACTGTTTGCCAGCTGTGCTCTAGGAATGGAGTAGGTAGTGGGCACAGAAAAAGGACTGACACCCTAAGCACAGGCACTGGGGCGACGTGACTAGCAAGGTGGGAGGGTGCTGCTGGCTTCGTTCAGGCAGCTGTTACGTGTGCAGCTCGCAGCCCCCTGCAGCTGGCCTCTCCCGCGTGTTCTGGCCGCCCCAAACCCTTGGGTCTGCCAGCGCTTGGCATTTCTGTCTGCCCTCTGAAGCTGCCCATTAAGCCCCGATGTAGATGTCGCCAGCTGTGCCTGTGCTCGTCCTGTCAGGGCTCACGTGGGCCGCTGGGGCAGCGTCCCAGGGCCACAGGGTGGTGTGCTGGGGAGCTGACAACTGGCGTGCCCAGAGGACGCAGTCGTGAGGACACTGGGACCCGCGGGCGAGCAGTTCATGGGCGGGATACAAATCCCTCCACGCTGAGACAGGTTATACACACGCCAATGGTGACAAATAGCAAGTCTCAAAGTGCCCGAGACCCACTCTGGCTTTAAAAGCAGGAGTCAGTTGGGATGTCAAAGTCCTCAGGCCCCCAGGGCGGAGCTGCAGCTCAGGTTCAAGAATGCGTCTCTCAAGATCAGGTTTACCACTGGTGGCGCAGTGGTTAAGAATCCGCCTGCCATTGCAGGGGATGTGGGTTCGAGCCCTGGTCTGGGAAGATCCCACGTGCCACGGAGCAAGCCTGTGCGCCACGATTGAGCCCGCGTGCCTAGAGCCCGTGCTCCACAACAAGAGAGCTCACGCACTGCAATGAAGAGTAGCCCCCCGCTCACCGCAACTAGAGAAAGCCTGCGCGCAGCAACAAAGACCCAACGCAGCCAAAAATAAACAAAACAAAACAAAAAGATCAGGTTTAGCTGCCAGCAGCACTCAGGGAAGCCGCTAGATGGCGCCATCATCCCACGGTAGAGCCCGTGCCTGGGCTCCCTTTCTGCTTCCTGCAGGGAGACAGGTTCCCTCGCCCACCGCTTCTGGGGCAGTGTTGGCAGGGTGTTGTCCCTCCCTGGGCGCTCACTCTGGAGGTCTCCTTCTCAGCCTCACCACTGATGGCTTCGAGCCTTTTCCTCATTAGAAAACAGTAATGACGTTACCTCCCTCAGAGGATCGCTATGAATCAGGGAGACAAGTCAGTGTCAATGCACGCCCTGCCCTCAGGGGCTTGTTTAGTTAGGGGATAAGACAGGAACAGGGAAACGTTTAAACGATGCGGAAAAAAAACACCAGGGTAGGTGACTCAAGTTGAGAGACTTCACCGTCCACTTGTCCAGCCTTGAAGGGCCAGGGCTGGCAGGAGGGCAATCCTAGTGGCAATGGAGGAACAAATGTGACCATCCAGAAAGAAGAATGAACAGGAAGGAAGTGAAAACGGACGCGTATCAAGCCCCTAAATGTGTTAGGCCCAGGGACTGGAGAATGAACAGACATTCTATGGTGCCAGCGGCTCAGTGTGGCGCTAGGGAGATGCACAGGGCGTGTGGGAGCTCGGGGCCGGCCTCAGAAATGAAGGCTGGGTGTAGGTAGGAGTCCGGGGCCCTGGGCCCTGACATCGGTCCTTGCACACCTGGGTCCCAGGCCCAGGATCCCTGCCCCGCAACCCCTCTCTGCAGCTCTGGGCACTGACTGTCCCTGGAGGCCCAGGACCTGCCCCCTCTCTGGGCCTCGGCACTCACTTGGGGCTAATGCACGAGCATTATGTTAATTAGTTATTCATTTAATTTAACTTCACATTTGGTCTCAATTAAGCTTAAAGTGTTCTTCCTTATAGATGTTACAATAGCACTTGTAATTAAAAAGCAATATCTCTTTGCATGTCTCCTTTAGAGATCCACTGGGAGGCTGGGCTAGTGAGGGGGTGGGGAGAAGCCAAGAAAAGGAAAGCGGCTCTTGGTGGATCTCAGCACTGGGAGGCGGCCACTATGAGTGAAGTCGGGGGAAGTTATCAACACATCATGGGTGTCGGGTGGGCACCCTGAGAACTGGATAGTGTCACTGGAGCTAATGGGGCAGGTCTCATGCATGAAGGCGTGGGGTACGGAGAGGATAGAAGAGGGAAGGTAGAAGGAGGCAGTCCTTAGAGGCGGAAGAGGGGCCGGATATGCTGGGGTAGGCAGAATAATGCCCCTCCTCCAGTGGGGTCCACAGCCTAGCTGCCAGGACCGGTGAATGCTATCTTACATGGCAAATGAGACCCGGCAGATGTGGTTAAGGACCGCTCCTTACAAATCAGAGGGGGAGGCAAGAGTGTCAGGTATCAGATTAGAAGATGCTGGCTTAGAAATTTTTTTTTTTAATTTTTAAATTAAAAATTTTTGACTGCCACGGAGTGACGTGCCGGGATCTTAGCTCCCCGACCAGAGACTGAACCTGTGTCGTCAGGTTCAGTGAAAGCGGCGAGCCCTAACCACTGGACTGTCAGAAGATGCTGGCTTCGAAGATGGATGCAGGGCCAAGGAATACGGGCAGCCTCCAGAGGCTGGAAAAGACAAGGAAACAGGATTCTCCCCTAGAGCCTCCCAAACCTTGATTTTAACCTCGTGAAACCCATTTTAGATTTCTGGCCTCCAGAACTATAATACATTGGTATTCTTCCAAACTGCTAAGTTTGTGGTAATTTGTTATAGCAGCAATAGGAAACTATTACATGTTCCCAGTGTAAAATGGGGCCAACATCAATATGAAGACAGCAAGACCAAAGAAATCTGCAAAGATTTAAAAAAAAAAAAAAGTGGAGAGGATGGCCATGGAGCATTTGGATACCATATAGATGCCACATGTGTAACTACCCCAAGTTCCCTGAAGGCAGGACCTGGGCTAAATGTACACCCTTTACAATATCCAACGTGTGTGAGGGAAACCAGAAAAATGAACTTTCTCATTCCGTCTGTGGTGCCGGGCCCCAACTTTGATCCTTGCTGTTATTTCTTAGGTCCCAGGAAACTGAGGCAGGAGGGTGTGTGTGGAGTAGGCTGGGAGTGGGGGGACTGGGAAATTTTTTGTTTTTCCTTGAGTAAACAGCAACCAATGTGGTCTGCTAGAGACAGAGATCGAGAAACAAACACACATTCTTGGCTTGTGGCTCTGATTCTTCCACTGGCACCTCTGAAAACCGACCCAAGTACCAAACTTCCTGGGCAGACAGAGCTGAAGAGAGAGCTTGCCGCGTATATCCTTGATACTCAGTCCACAAGCCGCTCCCCCGGTATCTCTAAGCAAAGTCTCACAGCACAGAAACCACCCCCCCCACCCCGAAACCAGACGTGATCAGTGAGGCTGTCCCTGAGGTCCACGTGGCTTCTAACTGTATTGCCCTGGATTCCTGGCCAATTCCTAAGATTCTGGATTTTCCTCTAGATTCAAGATTGGTATTCCTTGGTCCCTCCTTTTCCTTTGTTTTCATCTTATGGAGCAACATGATGTAAGGCAGTGAAGAACTGAGGCTACCTGAGTTCAGGTCCTGAGTCCTGTTTAACCCCTAGCTGAGCGACCTCAAGCAAACCCCTTCACCCCTCTGTGCCTGTTCCCCATCTGTGAAATGGGGGTATTAAGAGCACTTGTTTCACAGGGTTGCTATAAGGATTACATAAGTTAATACTTAAGAAGGCACTTAGAAAAGTGCCTCGTACGTGTTTGCCCAATACAATAAAAATTGTGATTTCAGCAAGTGAAGGATAGAATATTCCGAAGTATTGCGCTGGAAATAGAGATGAAAGATTGAACTCCATGGACTACAGCATCCCTTCCAATCCTGAGCTTTTATGCTCCCGCGAGGATAATCAGCGCTTCTCCAGACTCATTTCCATGCGGTTCCCATTCCCGTGTCTGGAAACTTGCTCCTATGTAATAAGAGCCAAATACTTGAAGCTTTATGCCAGGAAGTCATGATAAAATGCTTTTTATTTGTACCATAAATGTTAATTAGGAATTCTTTAATGAAACGTTTACATTTTTTGGATACGGGTCAGGGGAATGGTGGGTACACATAGCTAAGAAATAGTGTTAGCCAAGGTAAAAATAAGAAGTTGTTCGAAAGCCAAAACGGATCCTTAAAACCATCGGAGAAATGAAATGTCAGGATCCCGATGCAGTGTGAGCCTCACTACTAACAAGCTGGGCAACTTTTAAATTTTTATTTATTTATTTTTGGCTGCGTTGGGTCTTTGTTGCTGCGCGCGGGCTTTCTCTAGTTGCGGCGAGCGGGGGCTACTCTTGGTTGCGGTGTGCGGGCTTCTCATTGCAGTGGCTTCTCTTGTTGCGGAGCATGGGCTCTAGGCATGCAGGCTTCAGTACTTGTGGCATGTGGGCTCAGTAGTTGTGGCTCACGAGCTCTAGAGCGCAGGCTCAGTAGTTGTGGTGCACGGGCTTAGTTGCTCCGCGGCACGTGGGATCTTCCCGGACCAGGGCTCGAAGCCGTGTCCCCTGAATTGGCAGGCGGATTCTTCTTAACCACTGCGCCACCAGGGAAGCCCCTGGGCAACTTTTTAAACCCCTGTATCTCTCTGCCTGTCTCTCATCTGTGAAACAATTGCAGCAGGTTTCTTTACACATGAATAAAAATCAAAGCAAAACAAAACCCTTCAACTGCAGCAGCAACAGGATAGAGCTGACAGAAAAGTTGATGTCTTAGAGAACAGATCAAGAAATGGATTACTTTATGTTAGAATAAAAACATTTAAAAATGATTTGGATCCCTTCATCCCAGGATGGAGTGAGGAAGACAGCCTGGATGCCTCAGAGCCTCATTCTGGGATGGATTTACTCCACCAGGACCGTGCTTCACACCCAGTGGGAGCACAGTCAATGCTGAGTGAGTGCCGACACCTGCTGTGTGCAGCAGGCATGAATGGCAGTGCATTCCCTAGCAACTGAACAGCGTACAATAATTCTGATGAATTCTTAGATTAAATATCCGATACCATGCATCAGGAAAGAATGTTAGCTTTACTTCTGTTTTACCAGTGAGAAATAAAAGGAACTTGTCAAAAAAATTACGAAGTGTGTTCTGCCGGCTCGCGACAGCGCCACCTAGTGGATCAGAGAAACGACTCCGCTGTGAACGTTGTGGCGTCCTGCTCATGTGGTTTTCGTCAGGATGCAATTTTAAGAGGCTGTGAAATAACCTGTCTTCTTATATGGAAGCCCTGATTCACTCTCCCTCCCCCGCTTCCAGACAGTGGCATCACCACAGTCTCTTTGCCACGGGATCCCCTCTGGGTGGCACCACCTGTGCTAAGGCCATTGATCAAAGAAGGATGAATGGGACCCTGAGATGATTTGTTTGTATTTAAGGGATGCCCTCTAAGCCCTGTCCCCAGGAAGGCCGTGAGCACAAGGGGTGCCATATTAGCCATTGATTATCGGGGTCCCCCATGTAGAACTCAGTGAAATTCATTTTGTCCTCCCAGACTTCTACTTCTTATCCCAACCCTGTGAGGGTTGTTTTCAGGGTTGGACACGACTTCGTGGCGTATGAAGGTAGAAGGAGACCCATCATTCATGTCACCACTGCTGGTAGTTACAGGATCTACAGAAGGCAGGCTGAGCTAAAATACGCTTTGTACAAAGCATATTTTTGCCCTTAACACACAAGCCTGTCATTTACATCTGTGTTAAAAAAAAAAAAAGATTAGTGTACTACTGGCATTATAGCATGTACTCAATCAAAGTTCTTATTCCAACTCGTTTTCTGGTTCTTAATTTTAAGCCAGAAAGTCCTTCTTCAAATAGCTCTAGGGAGCCAGGATAAGACTTCCAAAATGGAACCAGCCTAGAGCCCCTCTAGTTACTAACAAATTTCACTTGGTCTGGGGGCTTAGGTATAAAGTTATACCTAAGCCTGGGCATATACATTCCTCATCAGCTTTGGAGAAAGAGCTACGAAGATGAAAGAGATGACAGTAACCCCAAATGGACTCTTATGGTAACCAAATAAGGCAACAAAGGCCGCCAAATCCTGGAAGCTAAAGAATCCAGAGAGAGCAGCAGGACACACAACTGGCATTTCCATACCCCGCCTCTAATCCCCGAGTAAACCTGAAATATAGCAATGCGAGGTTTAGAAGGCTGTGGCCAGGAGTTCGAGGTGAAAGCCAGTCCTTTAGCTGCTGTTGCTTGCTTTCTTGGAGCAGCGGGAAGCGACACCGTGGCCTCTGTGGAGCCCGGTGTCGTGATATGCGGAGTGCTCCGTAACTGGGGCCTGGATATGTCTCCAGGTCATTACACTGAAATAACCTTTTGAACTTTGATTGTCTTTCTTTCCCAAATGATCTTGACCTCGTAACTAACAATTTTTCATAGTATCAAAAAGGACCAAGTTCTTCCGTCGATTTGACAGCAGAAGCCAAAGTGCCCCTTTTCCCAAAATTCATTTACTGAAGTCTTCATTGAAAACCTACTCTAAGCAGATCCCTGTTGCTATTTCCTTTTCAAAAGAGGTGGAAAATCTGAGGTACAGGTGCTAAGAAGATGGCAATATCCCTCTTAAGCTGGTGAGAATCTCTCCCCAGGGGCAATTTTGCAACCCTGTTTCTGGAAGCCAGGACTCAAGGGATTTGTCTTAGTGCTGAAGAGATGACCCTCCGATCTTTAGGCAGGAAGGCTGTCAAAACAAGACTCCGAACAATACCTTTCCACTCGTCAATGACATCAAGGCGAGGGAAGGAACAGGGTCTTGGTTTTCCTGAAGATGCTCAGTGGGACCGCAGTGGTTTGGCATAGATTGGCTCCACGATGTGATGGATTAGAACCAAGAAAAGGCTCCCAAGGAAGACAAGAGTGATGAAAGCCAGCAGGACATAGCGGCCAATGAAAAAGGCATCTACAATCTGGAGAAAGAAACATCAAAAATGAAATTGCTGTCACTTCCACACCCTGGCTGTGCTCATCTGTAATCTCTGATGAATGGGCCCAGAGTCTGTCCATATTTGTAACTTACAGTAACATCCTGCCCTGAGTCTGCCCTGCAAATGGATAAGAAAGAACCTTTTTTCAATGTGCTGAGCCAGAAATACAAGATAAAGAGAGGCTTAATGAAGTCCAGGGAACAAATGGCTCCATGTAGGAGGTTCACAAACACTCTGAAGACCCTGGACGAGTCCTTTTCTGTTCTGAAATCAGTTCTCGGAAAGAGTTAATGAGAAGTTTGCTTGCTTGGTCCCTGAAAGGCTCATTAGGTGGCTGTCAACTTTTCATCACGGAGAATTTTAAACATACATAAAGATACGACAGTATAATAAACCCCACACACCCAGGACCCAAGCCCTCACGTAATCAACCCATTGCCAACTCGGGAGATGTCATTTTCAAAATGAAAAGGCGACTCTAAAACTTTCATCAGAAGAGTTCTGAACCCTAAAATTCGTAACCCAGCATTCCAAGGGTTGGGGGAAATAGTCATTTTCCTGAGATACTGAAACACGAAGAGGGGAGATAACTTGCCCCAATTCGTACAGTTGGCTGCTTGGCAACCAGTTGTCCTTGAGGCCCCGAAACTGTTGGTCTTTGCTGACATAAACCTATGATTGGTATTGGCCCTACCTGCTTGTCTACTGTTCACAGCCAGAGCTCTGTTTTCCGCAGATCCAAATGGTGCTGCTTAAGTCCGGGCAGGAAAAAGCCGTTTAATCTACAGACTTAAGGGAGAAGCAGCACAAAAGCCAAGTGACTGGGGACTTCACAACTTCCGGAAGCGTTCAGAACCCAGCACCTGAAGAGAACCCAAAATACCTGAAGGGCGGCTGTGGTTGACAGAATAATGGCCCGAAAATGTCCACATCCTCATCTCCAGAAAGTCCAAATATGTTAAATTACGCGACAAAGGAGAATTAAGGCTGTAGATGGAATTAAGGTTGCTAATGAGCTGACCTTAAAATAGGGAGATTGGCCTGAATTGTCCACTACAGGTGGCCCAGTGCAATCACAAGGGTCCTTAGAAGTGGTGGAGGGATGCAGGAGACAGGGTCAGAGAGAAAGATGTGAGGACGGAGGCAGAGTCAGAGAGACGTTACTTTGCTGGCTCTGAAGATGGAGCAAGGGGACTGCAAGCCTAGGGTGGCCTCCGGAAGCAGGAAAGGGCAAGGAAACATCCTTCCGCAGAACCTCCAGAAAGGAAGACAGCCCTGCCAACCCCTTGATTTTAGCCCAGTGAGGCTAATTTGGGGCTTCTAATCTACGGAACTATATAAGATAGTAAATTTGTGTTGTAAGCCACTAATTTCGTGGTAATTTGTTACAGCAGCAGTAGGTAACTAATACAGTGGCGATACACAAAGCACCTGTCAAGTCCGAGCTCTGCTGTGATCCCTGAGTTCCAAAGACACCAAGAAGGAAAGGGCTGCTCCAGAGATTACCCTGACAGCCAACTTACAACAAAGGTCAGCTTGATGAAACAGCTTTAACATAACCTTGACCCTGGCTCCAGGACTGAACAAGTCTCTCGCGAGCTGCATGTTTGCTGGCTCGACAGGGTTCACTGTTTAATTAGCCAATTAGCAGGCCTTGGGTGAGCAGGGCCCAGGCCATGTATTATTGATACAGTATTGAGCCAAGCTGCTGAAGGGGCTGGTGCTCGAAACCTGGAAATGAGATCCTGCTGGCCATGCTGACCAACGTATTTTGCTCAAAGCCCATTCTGCTCTCCTGGGTCTGAAACTCACATGACAGAGGAAAGAGGGATTGATTTCGAAACAGTGTTTACTCTGTGCCCTTCTTCCAATGTTCACATCGGCAGCAATCCAGAAATACGCAGCCTTCACCGCTCTCCCCATCTTAGACAGGAAAACCAGGGTGGGAGTCTGCGCCCCAGCTCACACACACAGTCCTGACACAGTCAGAGCGGTTTCCAAATGGTGACCAAAAAAAAACCTGGCATGTATGAAAATAATTCCTGTTTTGTGTGGTAAGTATTATTTCCCTTGGAATTTTCAGAACGAATTTCCTCCCTTTTGCCATGGTCAGTCCTAGATAGAACTGGAAATGTGTGCCGATTTTAGTTCAGGAGTTATATCATTTTGTGTAGTCTAGTGTCTAGTGTCAAAATAGTCGCCTCTGCACTTGCTGCGAAGGCCCCCAGTATTCTGTGGAGTCCCCAACAATGAAGGTTTTGAAGACGGACCTCAGCTTGAATCCTTGCTCTGCCTCTTCCTATACATGTATGATTTTGGGCAAGTTACCCTAACCCCTGCCAGCCTCGGCATCCTCACCTATGAACTGGGGACACTAACAGCACCTGTGTCATACCACCTAGGGTTGTCCTGAGGTTTAAATGAGAGCTTGTAAATAACAGGCTTAGCACAGGACCTGGCACACAGTGATGCCTTAAAAAACGTTAGCTGTTATCACCGTGACAGCTTAAAAACTAAAACAGAGGAAAGAAGCTGCTCGAAAAAGTAATGGGACACAGGAAGTCAATACTGTGATCAAGATCGTGGGGACCTGAGACCAGCTCTGTATGGCAAAGCCAGAGCCCCAGTCAGGAGTGAACCAGAATGGGTGGGGTCTAGGAGAGATGATAAAAATCCACGTAGACAGGTAGGTGCTGGGAGATGTGGTTCTAGAAACGAGGACCAAAGGGGCCTCCCCAAAGGCTGTTCGTATTAAACGCACCAACCTCTACAACTTCCGCTTTCCAGAGAAGCGCCCCTCCTTCCTCACTGCTCTTCTCTATGGACAGTGCTCGCTCCATGCCACAAGTGGAAAAACGCAAACACACGGAGGTGAAAAAGCATGTCGGTCAGCACCGGAGAGCACTGCCTAAGTGCTGCCCGGGATGCGAGTTTCTGAGCCAAGGCCAGCAGGAGCGGGAGCCTCTTACTCAGGACAGGCTCTTCCCGCCTGTCTGCTCGGCTCCGGCCCTCACACCACGAGGTGGCTTCTGGGCTTACGGCTCGTTCCACTTGATGCAAACTGGAGACGAGAACAGACTAGGCAAATAGCTGCCCGGGGGTGTCGCAAGGGGGCATCGGAAGAACTGTCTCTTCCTGGGGGAGGGGGGAGGGGGTTAAAACTCCCTCTGAGCTCCCCCCATCCTGGTTTCAACTTCACAATTTTTCTAACACACTTCGGCCCTCCTGGCATCAGGGACCATGTGGGGCAGGATGGAAGTCCAGAGCAAGAGAAAGAAGAGACACAACTCAGGATGCAAAACAAAACCCATGGTTTTACCTTCATCTCAGCCTCAGGGGCTGGGAATTCACTGGCTCGGGGGAAGAGCAACAGAACCGCCGTGATAATCAGAGCACCGAGGAACACGAAAATGACGGAGAACCTGGGAGTGAAAGACAGAGGGTTAAAAGTACTGTTCAGTCTCCTCTCTATTCAGCTAGGCCGGGACTGGCTCTTCCCTGGGCGGATATCCTGTTTTCAGTCCATTAACAGGGCCCAGTGTGCTGCCCACACCGCCCAGGGAATTTAGAAATGTTTTCCCCTTCATCCCCAAACCCTTCTTCCCAGACAGGTACCAGCGGGATGCGTTCCTGTTTATTCCTGGGAACTCCAAATTCCTAAGAATGGGAATTGGTAGTTTTTATCTTTGCCTCTGTGCAGTCATGATCAGGAAAAAGCGAAGCAGCTCATCCCCCAAGTGCTGTGTTTTAAACCAGAAAACTTTAGTAAATGATGTAACTTGCTGATTTGTACCTACACTGTCTGGCCAGGGAGTGTGACTCCATGGTGACCTTAGAGTCAGTTTATGGCCTGATTCTTTCTTAAGTCAATGCCAGCCCAAGTCACCTACGACTCTTCAGCGTCCCAGGGCCCAGGTCTGGAGCCTTAGGGGCTGGACCCAGTGCCTGCTGTAAATCTCAACAATTAAGAAACACGCACACATACAACCTCAAGAAACTCAACAGGCACCGAAAGCGGATTCTCTTTCCATCCCCTGTGTCCCCATCTCCCCAACACTGAAAGCTGACAGATACCACTCCCCTTCTCCTCCCACCTCTGCTTCCGAGCATAAATAACAGTTAGTCCTTATGATGACGTGAAAATGCAACTCATTCAAACGGCCAGTAATTACAACAATGAGCTTCTGAATTCTAAACGTTTCATGAGCGTCAGTGATTGCACTTCTAATCGCTTTTACCTGGGACTCCTGGCTGGAGAGAAGGCCTTACCTAGCTATACCTGAGGCTCTGGATAGCAGCAGACACAGCAGCAGTACTGACACCCAGAGCAGGGCGAGGATGAACACGCCAGCCCCCACGCCCAGCACGGTGCCAGCCATGCAGGGGGGCGCAGCTGAGAGCTGCAGGCCTGGACCCCCCGGCCCGATGAGCTGTCTGTCCCTGGTGTGTGGGTACCGCCAGGCTTCCGTGCGCTCCTGGGTTTCCTGGTGGGCGGTCAAACACAGAAAGTCCCAATTCATTCTGGGGAATTTTTGATGATTGCTGTGGTAGGAGGATTCGTCAATACAGGTCTTTGGGAATGTCGAGTCCCTTAATAGGAACTAAAAATTTAGAACCCAAACCTTTCTTTTTGGTGAGGACTGAGAAGCTGCTTTCTGCTCCATGTGGGTCATTTCAAATTCGGAATCTGAGTTTGTCTTCCCACAACCCACAAGCTGGATTCTCCCTTGATACAAAACCCTAACCGAGGGCTGTAAAAGGTACCAGGACCTGAGGGCTCCAGGGCCCACGAGAAGTCGTAGCTCTCGGGTTAAGTCTGTGGTGCGAGCTGTGAATCACAAGACAGAACTCCTAATCCTTGGAGAAGAAGAAGAGCCATCACTGTTTCTGAACATTCACTTGTGCTAAGTACCTTACAAATATAGCTCATTCAATCATGGCAATAAGCTTCTGAGGTAGGTATTATATCCACGTTACAGAAGACGTAACTGAGGTATAATGTGATGGCATAGTATTAACAAACCCGGTGGCTTACAAAAGACAGTTACACTCTCACAGTTCTGGAGGCCAGAATTCTGAAATTAATGTGTCAGCCAGGTCACACTTCTTTCCAAAGGCTCTAAGAGAGAATTCTTCCTGCCTCTTCCAGCGCCTGGCGGCCCCAGGTGTTCCTTGGCTTGTGGCTGCATCACTGCAATCTCTGCCTCTGTCTTCACATGGCCTCCCCTGCGTCTCTGTCTTCTTCCTGTCCCATCTCTTATGGGGACACTTGTCATTGGATTTAGTTCCACCCAAATGATCCATCATGATCTCATCTCAAGATCCTTAACTTAATTGCATCTGCAAAGACCCATTTTCCAAATAAACCTGTCCCATTCACAGGTTCCAGGGGTTAAGATGTGGACATATCTTTCTTGGGGCCACCATTCAACCCACTCCAGGGTAACACCATATAGTACCTCCCCTGATTTTCCCTTTCAGTATCAGAGGCAAGCCTTAAGCAAACAATTTCCTCCTCAGGCTGATGGTTTTCTTTACCCTAATGGCTTAAATACCACAAAAATGATTACCTATGAGAATTTCTGTTATAAAGATTTTGGAAAGTAAGTCCTAAGCATGAACTGCTAACCAACAAAACCCCACATATATTCACTCAACATTTATTTATTTATTTTATTTATTTTTTTGGCCACACAGAGAGGCATGTGGGATCTTAGTTCCCCAACCAGGGATCGAACCCACGCCCCCTGCATTGGAAGCGTGGGGTGTTAACCACTGGACTGCCAGGGAAGTCCCAGTCAACATTTATTTTGCACCTACCTTGTACAGCATTGCTACAAGCTGGGGATCACAAGGTAAACGAGACATTTCTTCTGACAGAAGCTTAAGGCCTAAACACTGTTATGCAGACAGCTTGCCATTCTGATCAGTAGGGAAACAAGGTGCAGTGGGGATCGAGATGCGAGAAGGGCTTTACAAAGGAGGTGACTCTGCCTGGGCCCATTTGGGAGAGAGCCATGGCCAGAGGACAGAGTAAGGGAGAGGTGGGCAGAGAGGCCTGGCAGCAGATGGGCGTGGCCCCCTTGCCCATTCTCCCCTCATTAGACACAGGGGTGTCGGGTTTCCTCAGTAACTCAATATGCCAAGGGTTTTCCCATCTCTGGGTCCTTGTGCCTGCTGTTTCCACTGCCTGGAATGAACCCCTGGCCCCAAAGAAGCCGTCTACCATTTGCAGGGCTGGCTTCTCCTCATCCTTCTGACCCAGCTTTAAACACAGCGTCCTCAGAGCGGTCTTTCCTGACCATCCTAGCTAAAGAAACCCACATTCACTCTAGTTCCTTCAGAGGGCACTTCACAAACTGTAGTTCACATTCTGATTTATTGTTCACAGGTTTACCTTCTGTCTCTCCAGCTAGAATAGTAAACTCCAGGAGGGCAGAGACTTTGTATCTTGCTCACTACAGTCTCGCTGGTTCTTTTCTACAGAGGTTGTAAGTAATAGGTATTTGTTGGATGAATACATGAAGCAGTGCTAACAAGCCCACAAAAGTCCAATGAAGGAGTGATGGGATCGTGTCTAATTTCAGAGAAAGATGACTGTGGCTTCTGGTCAATATGCTGGACAGAGCTGACACGGGAATTACCCCACATAACAGCAAACACATAGAAAGGCTTAATAAAATAGATGAAAAGAATTTAATACACAGCGCAGCTTGAAAGCAATAAAGGGAAATCCTTAAGTACTATAAACAAAAATGTAACTCAAAGCCTGGATAGCAAGCAGGAGCTGAGCCCAAAGACCTACAGGGGTCCTGGAACCAGGTGCAAACCTTAGGAGTGGTCCTTTCCTCGACAGGTGAGGCCTCAGACCCATGATACAGAGAACTAGAACTGAGAACAAGGTATAAAAATGGGCTCTGTAAGGGCTCAGCTGTCTTTGAAACAGGGACTAAAAAATCTGATGCTGACGTGGCTGGAAGAAAGCAGGCCAAGTACCTGAGCCCATGGGTGAAAAAAGAACAACCCAAGAGAAATCTGCATCCCAATCCTTCATCACATGCGGGAGAGGGGTTCAGATCACACTAGCACTGAGGTGTGGGAATCCCAAGTAGTAAGAGAAACATGAAAACTACACGAACAGTGAGAAGCCCATAGGACCCCAGCATAGACAAATGGAAACCTCTCTGGAGGGAGGTCTGCATGCAAGGTTCCCACTGGAGTGAGTGTAAAATAGAGGTTTTCAGACATACAAAGACTGGAATGGAGTTCACCTCCCATAGATATACTTCACCAAGAAGGAAAATGAACTAAGAAAGAAGGTGTGAGATGTAAGGAGGAAAGGTGAGAAAAATATTAGTAAATACTGACAGTAAAGACTTCTTTAATGATAAGGACTAATTTCTTGATGAGTTAAAAACAAGGAAGAATTAAAATATTTGTCGACAAGTGGAAGGTGAGAAAGGACAGCTCAAAGTTAAATCATTCCATAGTTATTATTTTGCTCTGAGGAGGTGAGAGTTAATGATTTTACCTATAGGCTTTGTTAAGCTAAATATGCATGTTAAACACCAGATAGCATAAACAGGATGAATAACTTCCATACTAGTAGAGTGAGAAAAATAAAGGAAGAAAGCAGAAGGCAGGAGTGGAAAGAAACAAAGGAAAATACAGAATAAGACTGTAAAAATAAGCCCAAATATAACAGTAATCATAGTAAATGTAAGCAGATTACACTTGACTATTAAAAGAGATTCTTATATTAGACTTTTTTTCCAACAGCTCTTTATAAAAGCTGTGCAGAAAGCATAATGAGAGAGAGGCTGAAAATAAAGAGAGTGAAAAAGACATACAAAGCAAATACTACCAAAACAAAAAGAGGGGAAAAGGGGAATTGTTCAATGGATACAGAGTTTCAGTTGTGCAAGATGAAAAAGTTCTACAGATCTGTTACACAACGATGTGAATATACTTAACACTGCTGAACACTCAAAAATTGTTAAGGTAGTAAATTTTATATATGTGTTTTTTACCACAATTACCAAAAAAAGAGAAAAAAACAAACAAAATAAAACAAAATACAGTCTGGTAAAGCAATATCAGTATCAAGCAAAACAGAATGTAAAGCTTTGAAAAATATTAATAACGACAGTCACAAAAGGAATAATTTAACAAAAAAATACAACTCAAAACACATGAACCTAAAACAAAGCCTCAAAACATATAAAGCCAAAACTGAATCACCGCAATAAATGGAAAAGCCCACAAATTTCGTGCAAGATTTTAAAATACCTCTCTCAGAAACGGATAGATCAAGCAGCTAAGAATAAACACTTGACAAGGAGGATATACAAATGGCCAACAAATATGTGAAAAGGTGCCCAACTTCATTAGTCATCAGGAAATTGCAAATGAAAACCAAAATGCAGTACCTCTAGACACCTACCAGAACGGCTAAAATGAAAATGACAGATAACACCAAGTGTTGACAAAGATGTGGAGTAACTGGAACCCTCATACCCTGCTGGTGAGAGTCTACCAGTAGACTACCAGTAGTTGTTACCACCGCTTTTGAGACTCTTTGGTAATATCTAATAAAGCTGAATATCCATGAACCCTAGACCCAGCTCTTCTCTTCCTGGGTGTGTCCCCAACAGACACATACACATAAGTTCACTAAAAGACATGTACAAAAGTTCAACGCAGCCATATCTGAAATAGTTAAAAACTGAAACAACCTGGACTTCCCTGGTGGCGCAGTGGTTGGGAGTCCGCCTGCCGATTCAGGGGACACGGGTTCGTGCCCCAGTCCGGGAAGATCCCACATGCCACGGAGCGTCTGGGCCCATGAGCCACGGCCGCTGAGCCTGTGCGTCTGGAGCCTGTGCTCCGCAACGGGAGAGGCCACAGCAGTGAGAGGCCCGCGTGCCGCAAAAAAAAAAAAAAAAAACTGAAACAACCTAAATATCCATCAGTCGAATAGATAAAGTGTGGTATTATACATACAAGCTCTTCATTCATACAATGGAATAGTAGAAAGCAGCAAAAATGAACAAACTACAACTATACCCAGCAATGTGGGTGAGTTTTTCAAATACTGAGTGTAAAAAGCTAAAGGCAAAAGAGTTCGTACTGTATAATTCCACATATATAATGTTTAAAAAGAGGTCAAACTAATTCTGGGGTTAGAAGTCAGGAGTGTGGTTACCTTGTAGAAAGTAGTGACTGGAGGGAGGGGGTCTGAAGAGGTTCTGGGGTGCTTATGAAATTTTGTTTCTTCATCTGGGTGTTGGTTACATGGCTTTGTTAATTCTGTTAAATTGTATCTAGCTGTACACTTCTGATTTGCATATTTTTCGGTATGTGTGTTATACCTTTTTTTTTTCTTCCAAAAAAGTTTACTTCAAAGAAAGTCTGAAGAGATATACCAGACAAATGCAATATATGGGCCTTGTTTGGGTCCTGATTCAAACAAACCAACTATACAAAATCTTTTATGAGATGACTGGGGAAATCTGAACAGTATCTGGATACTTGATGATATTAAGGAATTGCTGTTTATTTTTTAAATGAAAAATATATTTTTTTTAAAAATGTGGGGACTTCCCTGGTGGCACAGTGGTTGGGAACCCGCCTGCCAATGCAGGGGACACGGGTTCGAGCCCTGGTCCGGGAAAATCCCACGTGCCATGGAGCAACTAAGCCCATGCACCATAACTACTGAGCTTGCGCTCTAGAGCCTGTGAGCCACAACTACTGAGCCCGCGTACTGCAACTGCTGAGGCCCGCCTGCTGCAACTACTGAAGCCAGTTCGCCTAGAGCTCGTGCTCCGCAACAAGAGAGGCCACTGCAATGAGAAGTCCATGCACCGCAACAAAGAGTAGCCTCCGCTCACTGCAACTGGAGAAAGCCCATGCGCAGCAACGAAGACCCAGCGCAGCCAAAAATTAATAAATTAATTAATTAATTTAAAAATGCTATGGTGTTGTGGTTATATTGCTAAAAGATTATTTCTGATATACAGGTACACACACACACGCACACCAGAGATAAGAGAAAACGATGTCTGGGAACTTTATAATTATTCAGGGGAGAGGAGAAGACGGGGGCTAATATGAAACAAGGCTGGTCATGAGTTAACTGTTGAAGCTGGGTGGCGAATACATGAATGTTTGCTATACTATTTTCTGTACTTCTGAATATATTTGAAACTTTTGCAATAAAAAGATATGTTTATGAATAAGTATACATGTATAAGTAGGAATAAATCCAACAAAAGATGTGGCCTCTCACGTTGCGGAGCACAGGCTCCGGACGCGCAGTCTCAGCGGCCGTGGCTCACAGGCCTAGCCGCTCCACAGCATGTGGGATCTTCCCAGACCAGGGCACAAACCCGGGTCCCGTTCATCGGCAGGCGGACTCTCAACCACTGCGCCACCAGGAAGCCCATGAAGATTTTTATAGCAAAAATTATAAAACTTTATTTGAAGATACATATTTTTAAAAGGTCTGAATAGAGAAATAACCCATGTTCCTGAATGGATGGGATGGTTTAATATTGAAATATCTCAATTTTCCTTAATCTATCAGTTCAATGCAATTCTAACTAAAATCTCAAAGTAATTTTTTGTGGAACTTGAAAACTGATCCTAAATTCATATGGAAAAGCAAAAGCCCAAGAATAGCGAAAACAATTTTGAGAACAGGATGGAAACTTGCCTTTCGTGTTACCAACTGCCGCAAGACACATTATAAAACCAAGGTAATTAAAACAGTGTGATAGTGGCATAAAGACACGTGAGCCAGTGGAATAAAACGGAGAACCCAGAAGCAGATCCATGCATTTATGAGAACTTTGCACAAGACAGAGTTGGCTTTATACTCAGTGGGTAGAGGATTTCATAGATAGTGTTGGGACAAGTGATTATCCAATCAGAAAAGAATAAAACCAGATCTCTACTTTATATCATATGCAGAAGCCAATTTTAAATGGAAAGTAATTCATAATAAAACAGCATATGTTTAAATATACAAATGTTCAGGCTGACTACACTAGAATACATAAGGAAGTAACGCACTCAGATGCTCGCACCTAAACTTAGAATCACCATGAACGCAAAAGCTACAAATGCTGGCTGATGCAGGTGTGTTATACGGCAACTCAAATACCACGAGCTGGGCTGCCTTCAGGTACAGGGTTTTCTAGAGTGATGAACAACTCTTGTTAAAAAGTTCCAAACCACAAATAAGTATACTTTCCCCTTGATTTACATTAGAGTTGCATTCCTGGAAATTTTACTATATTAAACTGTGCCAAAAAATACATTATGTTTATACAAAAAATGGAGTTAGGTTCTAGGCTCATATTATAAATGAATATCCTGTGAGACCCTCAAAAGTTGTGCAGGAGGAAGGACAATTCTTTACTATGAGGGGCTGTCCAGTGTACTGCAGGACTTCTAACGTCCCCAGACCTTCTTTGTAAACCCTGGTAGTGTCCCCAAAATCACAATAATAACCAGAGGTGCCCTCACGAATTCCAAAATGACCAAAGGGGCATTACCATCCCCTTAAAGAACCATGGTCCTAGATAAACTCTGGCATAAAGAGACATGTAGAAGGGTGTTCATAATAGCAAAACATCTGAAAAAATCTAAATGTCCATCAGTAAGGGAATGGGTATTATATACTCAGAATGAACACTTAAAATGATGAACTTGAGCTAGCCTTATTGATATGAATGTATCTCAAAACAATATTGAGTCTAAAAGCAAGTTGCAAAATGAAGCCCACAGTACTATGCTACTTGTATCTTTAAAATTTTAAAAATACCTAAATAGCAATATACATATAGTTTATGAACTACACATATACAGTAAACATAAACATGGGCATAAATGATGGAAAGCAATTTCAGAAGAGCGTTTGTCTCTGGGGAGGGAGGAAGGAAAGAGAATGAGCCCTGCTTAGAATCTGCAGGAATTAGGAGGTACTGACCCCAGTGCAGAAGCTGGCACTGGAGGGCTGCCTGCTGGGGGCCCGAGCGGTGTGTTTAAAGGACAACAGTCGCTATGCGCTTTCAAATCACAGAAGCACGCAGGAAAAAGGGTGGAAGGGTGTAATCCGGATACACTGCTCCCCATTTTCTGTCAGCGCGTTAACAGATGATGACACATCGATGGCATTTTGGTACCGTGACAATTGATTTTTCCCAGACTTGCATTTTATTTCATTATAAAGGTAGAGGCATTGTCCTAATATTTTAAAATTCAAACCTTATTGAAGTGTTTAAAGTAGAAAAAAAGTGTGCAAGTTACCCCCCGCCCAATTATCTTTGAAGGTTTGGAACAGCTATAAAGGAAAATGAAGAAGAATCTTCCAGAAGGGCAGTTCACTCCTGTAACCCACTGTTTTCTTTTTTCTTTCTTAAAGATTTATTTTTTATTGAGGTAACACTGGTTTATAACATTATATGTTTCATGTGTACAACATTATATTTCCACTTCTATATGCCCTACTGTGTGCTCACCATCAAAAATTTAGTTTCCATCTGTCACCCTACATTTGATCCCCTTTACCCATCTTGCACCCTCCCCGCCTCCCCCTCTGATAATCACTACTCTGTTCTCTGGATCTATGTCTTCTTCTTGTTTGGTTTGGTTTGTTCATTTTTGTTTGTTTATTCCACGTATGAGTGAAATCATACGATATTTGTCTTTCGCCATCTGATTTAAGCACTGGTAGGGACTTTGAGGATACAAAAGAAATGTGATGTCACTCTTGCCTTAATAGCCTGTGGTTTGTTAACATCAACAGCACATGAAACAATTAGGAAACACTAAAGAAAGATATGACAATGTGCCAAACTTAATTTATAGTTAATTTCCCCCAAAAATACTACTACTACTACAGGAGCACTGCCGTCTTCAGAGCACTTCTTCACTTGTATTATTTGGGGGAAATATTGCTTTGGCTGGAGTTACTGTGGGTCTTCATGGTACAGCTAGAACTAATGCTGGGCCCTGGCATATGGGTAGGAATGGGAAAAGTGAATCAGAAATGGAAGGGGATCCACGGAGAGAAAATAGTTTGAACAAAGAGGGTGAGACAAGATTGGCCACTGAGTATCTGGGGAATAATGTGGAGACTGGCCTCAGCCAGAGCAGAGGCAAATAATGGACAATAACACTGTGTAGACCAACTGTTCAGGACCAGTTCTGGGCCTTTAATATTTGGGGGGAAAGTGTTTAAAAGCTTGAGATTTGGAGTTAACCTTCTTATACTCCTAGTGATCAAACTGACTTTAGTTAAATTATAAACTAAGAATAGGGCATGACTGAGGAAGCATGGCAAACTTCTTACATCTTCCTGAATGGAGATAACGTTTTAGGTTTTCTCTCTCATAAGAAGGAGCCCTCCCCCAAAACCCAACTCTGTCCTCCCTTAACTGGGAGAAAGTATTAGTCTAATTTCCCCCGCCCTGTCGCAGATTCAAACTGGCGACAGGAAAACAGTGCCCACAGATCTCATCTTCAGAATTTTCGCCCGCTATCTACCAGTAGTTGGGAGAGAGATTAAGGTTTCGGTCACAAGGTATTTCGAATCGGGCACTGACATTTCACTTTCTTAAGAGCATGAGAAATAAAGCATTTCTGCCTTTTCCACCCCCAATTCAGCAATTATTGGCCGCCAGGCCTTGGGTCCAGATCGGCGGTGAGGGTAGCCTGAGAGGTCCCTGCACCGCCATCCGCCCACGCCTTCCTCTAGCCGTCTCAGCCCCATCCCCTGCCATTCTCTCCTCTCCGCGGCCACCTCCACTCATCTCACTTCCACCCCCACCCCCCTCACCTGGCTCCCCATTTCCCGGGTCCCCTACTCACACCTCTCAGTCCGGCCTGTTTCAGCCCACAGGCGATTTGGTCTACTCAGGGCGAATCACAAGTGGGCTTTCATCCAGGCAATTACGGATTCGCTAACCAGCGCCGCTCTTTCAACTCCTAAATTCCCCCTCATTTGCTTACAACTGCCGCGGTTCCAGGCAACGCGGAGCGTGGTGGGTGGGCACGTCGCCCTCCGTTACGCACTCCGATTGGTCGGTGCCTGTTGGTCCTGGGACCGGCCTCATGTTGTATTGGATAGAGACAGTCCTGGCTCCCCACGCTCGCCCCACCCCGTTGTCAATCACACCGTCCCTTAGGTAACCCACGGGACCATTGGTCAGTCTAGCCTGAGGGCGGGTTGTTGGGCGGAGGAGTTGCTTTCCCGGCTTGCCTCGCTGTTACCATGGAGACAGGACCGCAGCGCTGTGAGGCGGAGAGTTCCGGCCACCCCTTCCTCCTTTCTAGACCTTAGTGCCTGTTCCGGAGTATAATGGTCATCACAGTTCCCGACCTACTGGCTCCAGCGGACCGCGGGATTCGGGGGCAAGTAAAATTAGGCCTCAGAGAGGGGGTCAGGCCCAGTCATCAAGGGTCCCTAACAAGCCTCCTGGAGAGAACCGAGTCCGAACTACCTTGTAATAACATCACGTTTTCATTCGTCCTTACCTCGCTTTTTTGTATTTGCCATTATTCTTCCGTTAGCCTTACGACGTACACTGCAGCAAGGATCATTCTACTCACGGGACAGACTGGGGAAGAGGAGCCAGGGTCAAGTCAAGTAAATCTTCTGTAGCTACGTCTCCAGGCATCTGGAAATGGTCCCTGCTTTTAGCAAACTGCTCTTGCCTAACTGCAAACTAAAACTTGCCATGATTTTGTTCCTTACCATCTTAGAGGTCGCTAATGAATCAGTTTTCATGGAATGTTGGAACTGAAATAGACTTTCGAACTCATGTAGTGTTAATTAAAAAAAAAAAAAATCTTACCTTGAAAGAGATAAGTTGCTTCTTCTTTAAAATCGCATAGTCAGGGGCTTCCCTGGTGGCGCAGTGGTTAAGAATCCGCCTGCCAATGCAGGAGTCACGGGTTCGAGCCCTGGTCCAGGAAGAGCCCACATGCTACGGAGCAACTAAGCCCGTGCGCCACAGGTACTGAGCCTGCGCTCTAGAGCCCACAAGCCACAACTACTGAGCCCACGTGCCACAACTACTGAAGTCCGTGTGCCTAGAGCCCATGCTCTGCAGCAAAAGAAGCCACCACAATGAGAAGCCCTCACACTGCAATGAAGAGTAGCCCCGGCTCGCCGCGACTAGAGAAAGCCCCGCACAGCAACGAAGTCCCAACACAGCCAAAAATAAATAAATAATTTATGTTTTTAAAAAATCACATAGTCAGTGGACAAAACTGGTACTAGAACCATGGTTCCATTGGTCTAAGTTTTTTTTTCATTGAAGTGTCTTTTCTCACATGGAGCTTATCTTACTTATGAGAACGATGTTATATAATCTGGAGGCAAGGAGAGTTAATCAAAAACTTTCCTGATTTTGATCTCATGTCTCATCCAAATATACTGCACCATAATCAATTTATGGATACTTGGACTTTCATTATTTCAGCCAATATGCGTTGTCTTCTGTCTTCCACTTTTCTCATTTCTCAAAAGGTGTATGGCCATCCTGAAAAACTTTCTCACTTTTATGCTCTTTCTTTAAAAATAATCTTTCTCTTTCAACAAAGGAATTCAGAGGCGGCTGACTTTCTATTCCAGTCTAAGGTTCTTAAGGGAGGTGAAGACAATTAGAAAAGCATAAGACACAGTTTTTACTCTGGAGCCCATGGATGGGCCATACGTGTGGAGAGGGGAGGTGGGTGTCCACAAACCCACCAAAAGGTAAGGTTTAGTGTATACGTGCCTATGTGGGCTTTTCTGGGGGGATCGGTGGTATCCATGGTTTTCATAAGATTTTGAGTCCATAACCCCAAGATGTGTTCTGGGGAGAAAGCTGCTCAGATGTGTGTGGGGAGACTGGTCTAGGTTCTTAGGTCTGTAAGACTTCAGCAGATAAAGAGACGAGCTCTTTGCTCGCTTACATCGGCCCGCCCCAAGTTGTGTGTGTGTGTGTGTGTGTGTGTGTGTGTGTGTGTGTGTGTTTTACCTCTTCTGCCACTCATAGAGGTGATAAAAATTCATCAGATTCACATAACCGTTGAACTCAGAGGGTGATGAAATCCCAGTATAATTCTCTCCAAAGAACGTTCTGATTAATAGAAACTGCAGAGGAACTAATTTTATGAAAATAGCAAATGGGATTGTTTTAGCTGAAGCAAGCCGGGAGAGTGAGCGCTGATGCCCAGCGGAAGATGCAGACAGCCACGTTGTGCAGAGCTGACAGCTCCAATCTGGCCGTTTATTTATTAAATGTCTTTCCGCTGTAAATTATTAAGCCTGGATTCTGGGAGATGAGGGAGCTGACAGGATAAGACAATAGAACGGAAAGCAAACCTGGACAGTTTCCTTCAGAATTACTGCAGCACCGTGTCTTGTGAAAACCCCTGCCATCCCGGGTTTGGAGAAGGGGGAGAGTCCCTCTTTGGCGGGACTCAGAAATGGATGATACAAGTAACATGCTTTTGATTTCTGATTTTTATTTGCCAGTTCTTACACATCAGAATGTTCTTCAGAGAAAATTCAACCTGTTGGCTCAACAGCTGGGAGCCAGGCATTTTGTCTGTTCTCTGCAAGGGCTGTTTTGCCCAAATAAGGAAGAACTTGGTCAGCTTTACCATTCAGACGTATCAAATGAAATGTTTTAGGGTCCTCAGCCGTGAGAAGACTGGGTTCATTTGGCTTATTTGATAGCTGGAAAGCCCTTTCCTGCCGACGGGGCGTTCTAGGGTCTAATTCTTAAACTGAAAAAGAGGAAAAGGCTGGTGAACAGAGAGGGAGTGGAACTTTGATTATGCTCGTCATTGAGTGAGAAGCTGGAGTTCTGGTAAATGGGGAGTGGCTGATTTATGTGAATCTCAGGCTTCACTTTTAGACCTCTGTTTTCTAAAGAGTGTAATAGAGGGCAGGAAGCTTCATTTCCTGGCCAGGCCTTGTAGGGCTTGAGTTTCCTCCTGGGTGACATGGGAAGCATTGGAGGATCTTTGCAGAGAGGAGTGACATGATCTGACTTGTCAAAAATACTGACTGGGTGCCAGTTAGTGTAGTCTGTGGTCAGAATGGGGCCTGATTCCCATAACACTAAGCCACTCACTGGCTTTGGGTGATTCCTCCCCAGGATGTCGAGTGAAAGGGCTCATTTTATTTCTCCTCACCTGTAGGATGGATGGGATTTCTTTGTTCTTTGTGAAGTCCTCTCCTGGAGAGTGCCAAGGCTGGTGATAAGGTGGAGTTTCAGGTCCCTCTGTCCTCCTACAGACACGGAGGAGGATACAAAGGATCAAACAGCAAGAGAATCTCTGCTACCACTGGCCCCGCCCTGGGCTGGGTTTGTGATCCAGTAATCCTGTCCGGGGAGCTGATACACAGCCGGCTGGCAGGAGGAGGATTCCGTGAGTTCTGATTTCCTCAACTCTGGGGAAGGAGGAGAGGACTGCAGCCCAAGAGGCAGGACACCAGGCAGCTGCTTGGAGGCTGGTTATGGCAACACGCAGCTGCTGCCTATACGGGACCTGTGGTGGGTGGGAGAAGGAAACACATGAGGCTTTGTGGGAAAGCGCGAGAGTCTTAGAAGAAACGTGGGGTTTCTGGACTAGCAGAAGTCTTGAGGTATTTTTACAGCCCATGGCAGGCCTGAGCCCCACGCTGCCTTACAGGATGGAGAGTTCACTGTGCCCGAGGAGCAGCTGAAAAGTGCTGCTGTTCAGCGGGGTCACACCAATGAGTGTTCTCATCCCTTCCTTCAGGGTATTTTAGAACAGGGTCAAGCTGAGGCTGCGGGCAGTGTAGCCATGGTTCTTGAGCTCTGAGCAAAAGGAGATGGTCAGACCCGGAATTGAGGGATTTAAAAATATGGGTACAAATCTTATTTGAGTTCTCAGCTGTTCAAATTGAAAGGGCTTTTTATAGATCGGTGCTGTGTTCTGGGATTGAAAGGCCAGATACTTAGGAAGAAGCTCTAAGAGCTAAATCAGGATTAGGGATCTAATTCTCTCAGAGGCACACAAGTACCTAGGTGTGGCCCGGCATGACAGTGCAGGCTCACAAATATCCCATGTTTTTTTTTTTTTTTTTTTTGCGGTACGCGGGCCTCTCACTGTTGTGGCCTCTCCGGTTGCGGAGCACAGGCTCCGGACGCGCAGCCCCAGCGGCCATGGCTCATGGGCCCAGCCGCTCCGCGGCATGTGGGATCTTCCCGGACCAGGGCACGAACCCGTGTCCCCTGCATCGGCAGGCAGACTCTCAACCACTGCGCCACCAGGGAAGCCCCCCCATGTTTTTTAATTGGTGAAGGTCCCTGTCCATAAGAAGGAAACAAACCTTGAACGTTTCATTTCTGGAATTTTCTGCCCCAGAACCTTGTTTTGCTAACCTTTGGGAACCATACCAAGCTATCCCCAATAGAAAATATTAACATAGGAGTTTGATGCATAAACTCAGAGGCCCTGAGGGCAGTAGATGTGACTTAAGTTTATCTAATAAATGCATGATTATAAACAGAATTGCTTCTTTGATTGTTTGCCAACATATTCTTCAGGTAGAGACAGGGGAGTCAGGACATGAGCAGGGGACAAGGAGAGAAGGAAGAAGGGGAGTGACAAAGAGCAGGAAGCTTGAGGAATGAAGAGAGTGAAGCCAGATTCCTTAAAGAAAAAGAAAGCACAGTGTGTGATCTCATCTGCGGTGAGAAGGATGGCCATTCCTGAATGGTCATTTCCCCAGACCTTCTGTTTCCGGAGCTGAGCTGATTGCCCACTTATTAAACTCCAGATTCTGCCTGGCACCTTGGTTGTGTTTTGACCTAAGGAATAAGGGCCTGGTACTATTCACTTTAAGAACTGAGCATCCCCCATCCATCAGGTGGTGTTCTAGAAATGGGGGTGTGGAGACAGATACAGTGCCCTTCTTCAGCTTGTTCACATTCTACTTTCAAGACAAACAAGAAAACACCCTGTGTGATAAAGGCTACATCACAGGCAAATCTGAGGTACTTCCTACCTACAGGGGAGGAATTAGAGGGGCCAAGGAAAGTTTCCAAGGTGATGCTGAATTGGGCCTTTATGGATGACTGGAAATTAGTCACAGGGATAAGAGAGAAGAGGTTCCAGGCACAAGGAACAGCATATGCAAATATCTAGCAGTATAAGAGAGACTAGCAGAACAGGTGCGGGGACAGGAGTTCAGTGTCTGTGGTAGGCAGTGTGGAAGGCAGGAAAGGGTAGAAGATGAAGTGAGGGGTCACGGGGGCCTGTGTCATGAAGGGCTTGCGTGGCCTGATAAGGAATCTAAGCATTGACCTGCCGATTCTGATGAACCACTGAAAGATATAACAAGAGAAGGTCTTTATACTTTTTGTGTACACACACACACACACACAGAGACAGCTCTTCCATAAATCTCTTATAGATATTTATCTGCTTCCCTGGCCTGTGCTTGAATATATTCAGGGTTGGGGAGCTCTCAACCTCCCAAAGCTGCCCACTTCATTGTTGGATAGCTATAAACCTGAGAAAGGTCTTACATTGAGCCAAACTCTGCATCCTCATAATTCCTGCTCATTCTATCTAAGCTTTGCCATTTGTAGCAACACATGAAAGGCCACTTGAAAAATATTTGAGGATATAATGAAACCTTCCCTTGGTTTTCAGTTTTCCAAGTTAAGCACACACAGAGTTCCCTCATTCTTTGTTTATTTCATCGATTCTAGACTCCTTTACCATCCCCGTCACAGCTATCTGGATGAACTGTGGTTTATTAAAGCATCTTTTAGAATCTGGCACTAGAACTGCTCATAATACTTCACATAAGCTCTAAAAGTATGGAGTATAGCGATGCGGTAACTTCTTCTTTTGAGCTGGACACACTGTGACCATCAGGGACTCTCAAGACCTTAGTTTGTTACTGGTCACATCTCACTGTTTGCTTTTAAAGCTTTTGATTAACTGAAGCTCCTAATTCTTCTGCACACTAATTACTGCCAAGCAAATTCTCCACTGTACTCAGTATGTGCGATTTATTTCTGAAATCTAAATATAGGACTTTGCATTTATTTAAATGTTACTTTTCAGTTTTCTAGACCACTAGATTCCAGCCTATTGGATTCATTTTTCAAGTCTTGATTCTCTTTCTTATGATATTAGTCGGCCTCCCTGCACATTTGATAAACATTTTTTGTATGTTTTAATCCAGGTCATTAATAAAAATATTGTCTAGGATAGACCTTGGTATCAGTGGAGACCTCCTTCCAGTCTGAATATGTGTTCAGACAGCTTCAGTTTTGCCTAATGACCCATTTTACAACATTATTCATGTGATTACTTTAAAGATACATTGTATTTGGCATTTTCTCCCATTCAAATCAGTAAATGTTTATTGTTGACCTCCCATCTAGGTTCTGTGTTAGGTGCTTAGGACTCAAAAAATGATCAAGATATCATTCTTAAAGAACTCATAGAGGTGACATTCATATATACACCAACTCCAAATCAAGATGTGTATAATTAAATATGCATTACCTCATATTTGTAGTAGAGGTATATATATTTTTTCAATATAAAATATAGTAGATAATATGCCAGGTATATAACTTCATATTAATATTAGCAGTATAAATAAAGTATATAGAGAACCCAGAGAAAGGGGAGGTTACTTCATCATAGGGGGAAGAGGAGAAAGAAGGACTTCATACAAGAGGTGACATTTTAGACTTCCCTGGTGGCGCAGTGGTTAAGAATCCGCCTGCCAATGCAGGGGACATGGCTTCGAGCCCTGGTCCAGGAAGATCCCACATGCTGCGGAGCAACTAAGTCCGTGTGCCACAACTACTGAGGCCGCACTCTAGAGCCCACGAGCCACAACTACTGAGCCTGTGTGCCACACCTACTGAAGCCCACGCACCTAGAGCCCGTGCTCTGCAACGAGAAGCCACCGCAATGAGAAACCCGCGCACTGCAATGAAGAGTAGCCCCCGCTCGCCGCAACTAGAGAGAAAGCCCGCGTGCAGCAACAAAGACCCAACACAGCCAGAAGTAAATAAATAAATAAATTTTTAAAAAAAAGAGGTGACGTTTAGCAGAGCCTTGAAAGATATGTAGGATTTTTGTGAGATAAGTGGAAAATGGATATGGAAAGATATTCCAGACTGAAGAAACAGAATAAGCCAACCATGGAAGAGTGAACGTCTTTGGTTCAGGAACAGCAAATATTCTAATGTAGATGGAGTGCCAGTGTCAGGGAAATGAGCGGCAGAAAATGAGACAGCGTGCGAAGGGTCATGAATGCCATGTTAAGGAATTCGGGCTTTAGCCTGTAGGTGAAGAGCTTAGCTAAATCAGAAGTCTTTGAGCAGCGTGATCCAGTGTATCAAGGTCATAACTCTACTGTACAGGAAATGAGTTCAGTTTGGCAAACTTATCCTTAGTGAACCCATGTTGACTCTGGTATTAACCAATTATTAAGCATCTGTTTAATGAGCACCTCAACCTTTGTGTGTGTGTGTATTTTTTTTAATTGAAGTATAGTTGATTTACAATGTTGTGACTATCTCTGCTGTATAGCAAAGTGACTGGGTTATACACATAAAGACATTCTTTGTTAATATTCTTTTCCATTATGGTTTATCACAGGATACTGAGTATAGTTCCCTGTGCTATACAGTAGGACCTTGCTGTGTATCCATTCTAAATGTAAGAGTTTGCATCTGCCAACCCCAAACTCCCAGTCCACCCGTCTCCCTTCCCCCCTTTCTGTGTGTGTTTTGTTCCTACTTCTTCAGCTTCTCCGCATTTTTGACTGTTGCTTTGACCTTTGGGCCTCTTGCCCTTTTTTTCCCCTTAGGTATTTGTGTTCTGTATTCTGTTGCTTTATTTGTTCACTCACAGCTTGCTCTGACCTTCACTGTTTAATGTGTCCTCTGGCTCTGACCTCTGAGCCACAGCAATTCCCTGACCCTCAGAGCTGGCCTTGCCTCCACTGCAGTTGCTCATGTACTTTCACTTCCCCGGGGCAGCTGTGACCTCTGCATTTTCTGTTCCTCCTTGGTCTCACCTGGTCTCACCCTTTGTGCTACCGTCTTTGCATCAGTTCTCTTTTCCACCTCCCCGACCTGCAAGTTGGGCCCATTTGCTCACTTTGGTTCCAATTCTGGCTGGAGAATGTGATCTTTCCTTTTTAGGAGCTGTATGGTACAGTTGAAGCGATAGGACTAACACACAAGAAACCCTCTAAGTTACAACTGAGTGACAGTTGGATGTACTAACTAAAAGCGTTCTGTGAGTTTAGAGAAAAGATTAAGGTGGAAGTCCAAGAAGGAATGGTCCATTGGACCAATCCATTAGAGGAAGGGTCCTTTCTAGTCAACTCCCTTGTAGAAAGGTTTGGATATTTGAGACACAAACATTTCTTGGGAAGAAGGAAGAACTCCTTGCGGACTTCCCTGCGATTGGCTCCAAAGCTGCCTGTCTTAGAGGAGCGGCCTGGTCTGTGCCATTTAGCGGTGGTTGCCACCAGAAGCCTTACCCGCCTCAAGGAGAGAGCAATTTAACGCCATTTCCAACTTAAGCACCATATCTACAGGGCGTGAAATTAGTTCCAGCAAGCAGCAAATTTGCTGCTAATAAAAATATTTAGCGATTCACTTGTCTTTAAATCAGCAGCAGAATATTCTTCTACTTGCATCGGTGCTTGTTTCTCCCAATTCTAGTATTTGATAATCAAGCTGGCGTTGTTTAGCTAGAGCTGTGAAACAGCAATTCTTCAGCTCTGCAAAAATTTGGGTTTCCTGAGAGGGAATTTTTTTATCTCTTTCCTTTGGTCAAGAATAGACCTAGATGTTTGGATCATGGAGATGGAACACTTTCACTGGTTTGGGGGTCTTGGAAATGAGTTTTCATTCTCTTCTGCCTGCCAATACTATCTCCTGAGTCGTTGCACGTGGAGAATCTGGGACGCTAAGAACGAACACGATCTCTATCTCATGTTTAGACACAACTTTACCCTGTCTCGGTGCCAAACTCATTTTACTTTCTTTTCTGTTTCTTTTAGACTCTGGTCCAGAGTGAGGGTGATCTAAAAGCTGAAGAGATACTGTAGGACGTTCAAACTTCTTTTTCATTCATTCAACAAACATTTATTGGGCACCTCCCATATGCGTTCTTTGTTTTAGGTCCTTCTTTGGATCAGTGTGTTCCAAGAAGGCTAGCATGGTAGTTGGGTGAGAGGCTGACCTGACAGATGACACGTCTTCTCCAGGTCACTGGAATAGTGGGTCACATAGACGCCTACTTCTTTTTCTTTTCCTTATGGAGTTCATCGAAGAAACAAAGAACAGTAAACATTCTCTCTCGTATCCCTTAATTGGTCCAAGGGTCTAAACAGATCACTTGTTTCAAAGTCCATATAATTGAAAGAAAGAGTGTAGTGGCACTCCGGGGGCTTTGTCTTCTACCCCAGAGGAGCACCTGGGGTAGAAGATGGCTGGATCATCTTTCTTAGGCTCCTGGTAGAAATCAGTTTTGATCATCCCGACAGGAAATCAAGATGTAAGCTGCTTCTGACACATACCACTATATCCTTCTCAGAAATCAGCCAACTTGAGATGCTGATGAAAACAGGCCTCTTGCTTAAGAGAGGGACCCTGGCAGGGCTGATAATTAGAACCAAAGACAAACGGAACGGCCAACTAACACTAACCTCACTGCTGGAGATACTGGAGGGAGTAGATTAAAAACACGCCATCGGGGAATGACACGTGGCAGCAGCCTGGAGGTCAGCATGGAGGCTCAGGAAGGGGAGAACTCCTCTGTGCATAGCAGCAGGAGGTACAGAGGACTGGAGATTAGGGTTCTAGGTTCTGTGCTTGGTCCTTTCCCTCAGGTAGACGACTCTGACGAAGCCCCATCTCCCCCTTGACATCAGTTTCCTTGTCTATCAGAACAGATGGATTTTACCCACCCTCCCAGATCGTCCTACTATAGCATGAGAGGATCGGAGGGTTACCTTTTTGAAGGGCTGTGAGAGATTCCCCAGAGGAGTAGGTACTGTGATGAAGGTCTGCATTTCTCCTGGGATGGAGAACATGACATCATGATACATTTAAGTGTGACAAAGCAAGGCTGTTCTAATCGTAAGGGACGTAAGACCAGATTAAGTAGAACAACTTCACTGAATGAAATATGCAACCCACCCTCGCTTCACGCTCTAATCTCCAAATCCCAAATATCTGCTACTCAGAGTCAACAGAAGTTCCTCGTGTTTAAAACCTTGATGATTGTATCCTAGCCCTAGAGTGATGGGAATCATCAGTGTGAATTGTTGGGAAAGTATAAAAAGTGATTTGAAGAACAAGTGCTATCAGTTAGCACTTAAGCAAGAGCCGGAATCAGGATCAGGAAAATAAAAACCTAAATAATTTAGTAACTAAATAGAAATAAAGACATTCTCCAATCCTCCTGCTCCTGTCTTTCTTCTATGTCAGTATGTAATCAAGAAAGACTTTCTGGGAACGAGTGTACAAGGAAAATGTGTAACCTGGAGGTTGCAGGTTGAATGTTGTTGAGGGCAGCTAGTATGTAGTGCAGCATAGGGCCACTAGGAGAGCAGGGAACATAAGGAATCAGAGAAAGAAGCCGGGAGCTGGACAACGGGAGCCCTGAAGTCTCCCGTGAGCCCCTTGACCCTCGAGGCAGAGCTGGCAGAGGCTGGGGAGAGGAATGATGGGGTTGCAGCAAGGAGGCTGTTTTTCTCTGCCAGGTATCCTGGTCCCTTGGCCCCCTTCTAGCTGCTTCTCGTCTCAGGGTCCTTTAGGGAAGCTGTTTGCTTCTCCATTTCCCATGGCAGCCACCTTGCCTCTGCCAGCTACAACTCAGGCAGGGGGGCTCATGCCTACAGCCCTCTTGCAGTCAGGTGCCAGAGCTGGGTCAAAAGTCAAACAGGTTGAGGATGGATTAACGATGCTTTAAAGTGTCTAATCTCTTCAAATGCCCATATGTTTCTTGGGCATTTCTCATAACAACATTCATCATAAGCCTGTCTTTAGGTTTCCCTGAGTTCTCCTTGAGTTAATGCACATATAAGGTTGAACCTTAGCAGTGCTTCCACAAGGTCCTCATAAACACAGCCCTAGGAGGTTAATAGTTCCAAACCTAGGCTGGGCAGAGCATATGATCAAGGACCAATAGTCAAAAAGGGCTTTACAGGTAGACTGAATAATGCTCAGAGGCAGTAAATCACTCTGTAATCTCAGAAAGAGGAGCATGGCTAACACATCGGTTTATAAAACAGACTGGCCTTCTGCAGAATTTCTAAGGGGTTAGGTTGCTGACCTTATTTCAAGTAGTTTATTCTCGGAGGTCATGTATAAACTACTTGATTTCTCTCTGAGGAAAACTTAACCACCTTCCTAGCCCTTAGCATCAAGGATTTGGATCGTTGAAATAACTGGATCCTGTGTAATAAGGAAAGGAGATATGTGTGGTGCAGAGCTGTCAAAAGAGATGCCTTGCTAGGACACCCACATTCCAGAATTGGGAGGTCATTCGAAGAGTGTCGAAATGAGAAGTGGAAGCAACGTTAGAGGTCACCTAGAGGCAACATGGCATCCTGAGAAGAATACCAGCACTCATGTCAAACTACTTGGGTCTAAATCCTTTCCCTACCCTGCACTGGCTGTGTGACTCTGGGCAAGTTACTTAACCTTCCTGTGTTTTTGTTTCTTCATCTGGAAACCAGAAGAAAGTTGCCTACCTCAAAGATTTGTTTAAGGTAATAAATGTTAGATATTTATACCATTAGTAATTGATTTACGACACGTTTGTAAAGCCCTTCACAGTGAGACATTCTTTTTATATGAGCTCTCTCTGCTTAACGTAACTAGAAAGCAGAGAAAACCCCAACCAATTGGATTCACCATAAATTTATGCTGTTGAAGCTGGGTTGGCCCGTGCAGCTGCTGAGCAATCTTCCCATTTCTTGTTGACTTCTTAGTGCAATTCCCTCAATAGTTGTTCTAAAGCATGGTTTTTCAACCTTGACACGAGTCACATTTGGGGCAGCATAATTCTTTACTGTGGGGAACTGTCCTGTGTGTTGCAGGATGTTTAACAGCAGCCCTGGCCTCCACAAGATGCCGCTAGATGCCTGTAGCCCCTTCTCCCCATGGTGACAACAGATGATGTCTCCAGACCTCGCTAACCCAAAGGGCCTCTGGGGTGGGGGGCAAAATCCTCCCCCCCGGTGGAGAACCACCGTGCCAAAGCTTTTCCGTCTTCCTCAAGCTCATACCTTCAAACACCCACTTTCAGTTGATAATTAACGCCTCCTGTTTTCCTGAGAAAGAGATCATCTGATCTAGGTTTTGAATATCCCTTTCTTCCCACTCGAAATTCACCTGGATATTCCCCATCCTTTTCTCTTCCCCTTTAGTCTGGTGTTGCCCTCTTTTTCAAAAGTAATCGTTGCACTTAGGTCTTTCATTAATGTCCACCCAGGTTCTCTGGCCCTCACTTCCGCAGTCGTTGCTTTTCTCTGTTCCTTTAGTCACTTGTATTTGCTGGGCTTTCACTTCAGTCTAGATGCACATTTTTTTTTTTTCCAAACACCTTTAAGTATTGATACTTAACTATCCTCCCTCAGCTACTAGCTTTTTTTTTTTTAATCATGTTTTTCTGAAAAAGAGATAAAAACTAATATTTGGGGAGCACTAAGTGTGTGCTATGCGCGCACGTAGGTTCCACTTTCTCAGCTCCCACATAATTTTTAACCCCCTGCAATTCTGACCGTTCCCACTCCGCCCCAGGGTGCTTATTTCCTCAGTGATCACACAATTGCCAAATGTAACAGCCTTCTCTTGGTCTTCAATTCCTTACGTTCTCTAGAGTCCTTACCATGACTGACCACTGCTTGGTTGAAACTCGATTTCAATTTCCCTTGGATTTTAATTTCTCTGGGCTTTGATTTGATTAGCTAAAAGTCAAAGGAATTAATTTCAGGGACTTCCTAAGACCCCCTTTGGTGCCAGAATCTTATACATTTAAGATCCTCTCAGCTTCTGTTTGCCAGACAACTGCAATCAGAATACTGTACCTTTAGAAGCCACAGAGGTGCACCAGAGGGTGCAGACAAAGGGACCCCACCTCACAGAACACCGCTGAGGCCACTTCTACCTTCCTTACAAGCAGCTAACTTTCTCAAGCTTTGCTTTGTTCCCCAGCACCACCATTGCCCTAACCAGGCTTAAAACCAGAGTGATTTTGTTTGTTTTTTCTTAGTTTTATGCTTCCCTCTCCTTTGCTCTCCATTTAATCAGCCCACAAATCCAGCTTCCACATCTCTCTAATCCATCTCCTTATTCACGCCCACCAACCACTACTCTAACTCAGGACTTCATTACCTTTTTAAAATTAAATTTCCCTGACAGTATTGAGTCCGTATTTTCTAAAAAACATTAAACTTCTAATGCTGCCTTCCACCTCCCCAGCTTTGCCGTCATTGTTGCCTTCCTCATCTGGAAGATGACCATTTAACACTTTCCACACACATAAATACATACTTCTCCTCCCTCAAGCCTCCTAATTTAGTTATGATATAATTTTTGGTTAAATTGATTTCAGAATTTATAGTATTTTAACTATGGAAATGTTGTTTGTAGCTAAGCCATGTCGTGTACTATGATTGCACTTCCTTTCTTGTACGTTTTATTTTTAAAGTTAATATTGGTATTTTTAAAATTTGCTTAGTTTTATATGTACTCACCGACAGCTCTGCCCCAAACATTCTAGGAGAACTATAAATTTCCTCCAGTTTGGCCATGGATGTCAGATAATTCATCAGCTCCCTGTCAGTTCAGTTTCGTTTTATTTTTCCTGCGCAGATGCCAGCTACAGCATCTTTTTCCTGCTCCAGTCCAGACAGGTCGAGCTTTAGGCCTGTGGCACGTCTTTGTGTCAACATTTCGGGAATTCCTTTCATTCCGCTCCTGCTTGAGCCCCTTATTTCCTGGATCCCGGGTCTTTCTCTTTCTGAGTTTACTGCCTATTTTGAAGAAATTCAAATCTTCTGTAAACCTTCGTAGAAAGGATTTAAGGAAATAAATATTTCTTAGTATTTGCATTTTGGGCAATGTCTTTGTTTAACTTTATAGTTGATTCCTAATTTGTCAAGGTGTAGAAATATTAGTTAAAAGTCATCTTCCCTCAGGATTAACATACACACACTACTATATATAAAATAGATAATCAACAAGGACCTACTGTATAGCACAAGGAACTATGTTAAATATCTTACAATAACCTATAATGGAAAAGAATCTGAAAAAGAATATATATGTTCTGAAATAATCTGGAAAAGAATGTATATAATATATACTTCAAAAATATATATACATCTTCCCTCAAAATGTTGAAGATCTTATTTCACCAGTTATTTTGTGTGTGTCTAAGCCTGTTTTTAGAAAGTCCAATGCTATTCTGATTTCAATTCCTTTTTGTGCAATCTTTTTCCTCCCTTCTTTTTTCTTTCCCTCTTTCATCCTCTCTCTCTTTAATATATCAGCCTTATTGAGATATAATTCATATATCATACAATTCACTCGTTTAAAATGTACAACTCAGTGGCTTTTAGTATATTCACAGGGATGGGCAGCCATCTCAGCAATCAATTTTAGAACATTTGATCACCTCCACAAAATACCAGTCTTGTACCTGTTAGCAGTCAGTCTCCAGTTCCCCACTGCCAGCCCCTGCTCCTCAGCCCTCGGCAACTGCCAACCTACATTCTGATCTACAGGTTTGCCTATTCCGAACATTTCATATAAATGGAATCATACAATATGTGGCCTTTTGTGACTGGCTTCTTTCACTTAGCAAAATGTTTTCAAGGTTCCTCCATGTGGTAGCATGACTCAGTGTTTCATCTCTTCTCATTGCCAAATAATATTCCATTGTATGGATATACCGCATTTTGTTTATCCATTAATAAATTGATGGGTATTTGGGTTGTTTACACTTTTTTGGCTATTATGAATAATGCTTCCACAAATAGGATTTCCTTTTTATCCCTGACCTTCTGAAGTTTCACAGTGACATTCCTTGGTGTCACTTTTTCATTCATTGTCCTGGGTGCCCAAGAGATCCTTTCAGTCTAGGGAACTGTGGCCTCTAGTTCTGGGAAATGTTCTTGTGATATTTCGTTGATAATTTCATCCTATCAGTTCTCTCTTCTCTCTTTCTGGAATTCCTATTAGCTGGATTTGGGGTCTCAAATTGAGTCTCAAATGTACTTATCCCTTTTCTTCTATTTTGCTCTATTTTCTATGGGCACTTCTCAACTTTTTTCCAGTTTTTCTGTTTAACATTTTATTTTAGATATTTCATTCTGATGTTAAAAGGCTCTTGTTTCCTCTTCTTTTTTCATAGCATCATATTCTTATTTTATGGATACAGTGTCATCTCTTGATTCTCGTAAGTTTTAATTATTCTATTTTTGAAGTTTCCTCTTCTTTCTGCATTGTGTGTTTCCTCAAAGTTCCTGTATTTTGATCATTAGGTCTTTCATGGTAGAGATTTCTCTCAAATGTTCAGTACTCATTGCCTGGAATTAGTATTTAAAAATGATGCCCTAAAGATCAGATAGAGATTCTGTGTGTGGGGAGGGGGCGGTGGAGGGGTGGTCTTGTGACTAGTGGACCTTGTGGCAGAGTGATTGGGCAGGGGTCTGGCCATTTAATTGGGGGCTCTCAAATAGCAGTGTTGGTTAGTCTTTTCTCTTGAGCTGGTAAGTTTCCCAAGAAAGGAATTCTCTAGTCTTCTGCCCAAGGAGGAGGTGAGTATAAGCCTGGCTGCTGACATTTTGGGAGCCTAGCCAGGGAAGGGGACCATGGGATCTCACCTCTCAGTATGCAATCTTTCCTTTCCCCTCCCACCCCCCAACCCCCATTTCAGAATGGCCCGTCACCTGACCTTTAGCTGCGACTGATGTGGACCTCTTCCAGTTCAGTCTCTCCAGGGAGGTCCTCTCATCTGCTGAGGATTGGGGTGGGGTTGGGATGTTGGGCAGTTACTTGGCTGCCCATTTCCAGCCTCACCCAGGTCTGTGGCCCTCAGAGGTTCCCAGCGCTTCCCACTCCAAGTCCGATTTTGTTGACCTCTCTCATCTGCTCTTGGCCCCTCTTCCATAGTCTTTGTCTTTGTGGGTTCCTGTCCTTTTTATTTACTGTCATTTTAGTTGGATTTTACGAGGGAGAATAGATAAACAAGGATGTCTAATTCACCACGTTTAACCAGAGTCCTGCTTGCTTTTTATTGAGCTGTTCCATCGGCCTCATGCTCATCCGTTTTAAGGTTGTTTCTACTTTGACCCAATCTATACATTTCTGCCAGATGAGTTTTTCTAAGGCACGGCTCTAATTATTTAACCCCTCACTTAAACATCCGTCACTGCTTGCCCATTTTACTGTAGAATCTTAACACTAGAAAAGACTTTACAGGTTTTTCAGCCCGGCTCTCTGCTTGATGCATGAGTCCTCTGTCCGCAGTGACGGCTCATCGGGCCTCTGCCTGAGTGAGCGTCTCCATGGAGAGGGCAGAATTCTCACTGGCCGTCCATTCCCTTACTGCACAGGTCTGTTTCTTAGAAAGCCCTTTCCTACATAGAACTGAAATCTTGCTCTTGAAACTTCCAGTTTTTGACCCAAATTCTGACCTATGGATCCTCACATTCAAAGCCTAATCTCTCTTCCACATGATAGCACTTTATATAATTGAATTATTGCTACCATGAGCCTCCTAGATCTTCTGTTCTTCTAGTTAAAAATCCCTAATTCTTTTTACCATTTCTTATCTGAGGTTGCCTATTGAATAATGTCCAAAATTCCAAACTCTTTTGTTTAGGACCCTCTGCAGCAAGACTCCAACTCCTCTTACCCTGTCCTCTCTCATCTTCTTCTTTTGCCGTACACTCCAGGCACATGACTTGCCTTTTCTCTTCTGACTCCTGTTCTTTACCTGTGATACTGTTCTTCTTCTCTTTCTGTGAAAATCTAAGGATTACGGCTGATAAATTTTAAAAAAAGAAGTAAGATTGTTGATCATCTTTTTAAAATGTTCAATGTATTTTTCAAATGCATTAAAATTTATTTGAAAATTATTGTTAATAACAAATTCTCTCCATCGATTGCAATCCATCTCAAGAGTTATTTTTTTTTTAAACTTTTATTTATTTATTTTTGGCTGTGCTGGGTTTTCGTTGCTGTGGACGCGTGGACTTTCTCTAGTTGCAGCGAGTGGGAGGTCACTTTTCGTTGTGGTGCACGTGCTTCTCATTATGGTGGCTTCTCTTGTTGCAGAGCATGAGCTCTAGGCCCACGGGCTTCAGTAGTTGCAGCACGCAGGCTTCAGTAGTTGCAGCGTGTGGGCTCAATAGTTGTGGTGCATGGGCTTAGTTGCTCTACAGCACGTGGGATCTTCCCGGACCAGGGATCGAACCCATGTCCTCTGCACTGGCAGGCGGATTCTTAACCACTGCGCCACCAGGGAAGTCCCCTGTCTCAAAAGTTATATGACCCAGGAAACCTTTGATTCTTCCTTCTAATGTGAGCATTCCCACTCTGAACACCCGGAGCATTGTGGGGTAACTTTCTCAGTGACCTTACCATGTTGCACTTTACATCATAGATATTTGTGTGTGAGCCTTACCTTTTTACCAGACTGTAAACTCCTGGACACCAAGGATTGTGTCTTACTCATTTTGGAAGCCCCTGCCTTCCAAACATACTTAGATGCTACATAGCAGGAGTGCAATACATTTTACTAAAAGGGTGGGTTGGTGAGTTCACATTATAATTTACTTATACTCCTTCTAGTATAGTCCTCTGGTTTTTGTTTGTTTGTTTTAACGAGGAGACAGAGAACTCTGGGTACATCAGCCTCTGGTCAGCCACTGAGTGGCCTTCCTGAATATCACACAGCCTCTTCCCAGGGCACTGACGAGTGCTGTGGCAGGAGTTTTTCTCTTTCCTGCCGTGTTTGGGCGTGTGAAGTTTACCCAGAGACCCATGTAGACCCTGAGGAAGGCAAAGGACCCTGGAGATGTGGGGTGGGGTGATGGGTAGAGAGGAGATGGGCTGGGTCAGGGCCCAAGGAAGGGAACAAGTTTCTGGCACAGCAAAATATGAAGCGGGAGAGTCAGAGGAGGGGAGGGGCCGTCAGGATGGGGGATAGAAGGCAGAGCAGGAGCCCAAGTCAGTGTGGCATGTGGCGCAGAGGCAGACAGAGCTGCTCCCCCAGATGTAAGTAGCCCCCTCCCCATGAGTGCCATAAGGATCTCTTGCTCCATCTGGTGTTGGAGTGAATGGAAAAAATAGAACTTTTATCTCTGTTGAATCTTGGGCTGTGCAAGCCATTTAGATTTCCCTTTCTATGAACTACCTATTTGTAGACCTATACTTTGCTCATTTTTCTATTATCTCCTCTTTTTTTCTTACTAATTTGTTGGGATTCCCTGAACATTTATTAGTGCATATGTCTTCTTCCAGGCAGTACTCATCTGCTAACTCTATCGATGGTGTACTTCACTGAACAACAATCTTTAATTGTGATGTAAAATCCACCCATTTTTCTCCTCATGGTTTCTTTTCCCACCTCAAGGTCACAATGTATTAACATATATTTTCTGCTATTAGTTTATGATTTTACCTTTGACACTGAAGTATTGACTCTGTAGAGAGTTTATTTTCTCATTCAGTAATGAAACAGATTCAAATTTATTTTACCACGTACGAAGTAACTCATCCTTTTACCATGATTTATGATGCCAGATTTATCACACGCCAAGTTTTCGTGCACATATAAGCCTGCTTCTGGACTCGCTCTTCCATCCCACTGGCCCATTTCTCTCTTCTGTTGAAGTACCTCACTGTTTTAATCACTCTGGCTTTGTCATATTTCTCAGTGTCTGGAATGGTATGTTCCTTCTTCCTGCTCTTTTTTTTTTTTTTTTAAACCAGCATTAGCAGACCTTTATTCTTCTTCACAGGTTTAGAATGTTTGTCAGGTGTTCTTTTGCCCCGACAAATCTACTGGGATTTTGATTGGAATGAATTAAATTTACAGGTTAATTTGGGGAGAATTGACATTGTGCAGAGTTAAGTCATCCCTCCCATGTGTATGATAGACTCCTCCATTCATTCAGGTCTTCTTTTACATTCTTTAATGGGTTTAAGGGACTTCCCTGGTGGCGCAGTGGTTAAGAATCTGCCTGCCAATGCAGGGGACACGGCTTCGAGCCCTGGTCCGGGAAGATCCCACATGCCGCAGAGCAACTAAGCCTGTGTGCCACAACTACTGAGGCCACGTGCCACAACTACTGAAGCCCGCGCGCCTAGAGCCTGTGCTCCGCAACAAGAGAAGCCACCGCAATGAGAAGCCCGCGTACCACAATGAAGAGGAGACCCCACTCGCCTCAACTAGAGGAAGCCTGTGCACGGCAACAAAGACCCAATGCAGCCAAAAACAAAATTAAAAAAAAATAGCGTTTAAAAATATTCTCCAAGTCTTATATATTATTTTTTAGACTATTTAAAAATAATTTTTGTTGCTCTTGTAAATGGTATTTTATTGTATATTGAATTTACTTTTACTTATAAAAAGGAATTGTGTTTTATTCTCTGTTGTTAAGACAATGGATAATTCATGCTCTAGGGGGTAAAATACCAAAAAAAAAAAAAAAGAAAGAAAAAGCAATATTTGAGCAGCCTCTTACCATTTGGTGTCAAATAATGACCAAAAATGCTGCTGTAGTCTGGGAACTACTAGTGTCTAGATTCTCTACTAAGATGCCACTAATTTTTATTTGCGTCCATTTTCCAAAAAATGTAAACATTTAGTTGGCGCCAACATGCCCCCCATTCCTCTCTACTTCTGCTTCCTCTCCTTCAGAGAACTCAATGCCTGGAATTTCCGACTGAACTGACCTGCCTGGGCTTCACTTAGGTGGGTCCAACCTCGAGTACTGCTGACTGGAAAGTTGGGCAAGGGCCAGAGTAGGAAATATTGACAACTCTTCCCAGACACCATTAAGTAATACCTTTTCCGTCTCATTTCCCAGACTGACTCAGAAGGGTGTTCTGGAAGGCAAGAGAACAAAGAAAGCAGAGCTGGGCATGAATAGGGCAGCAGGGCCCACCAACACCATCAGGGAACAAGGCTGGAGGGGCAGCCCTGCTGTGTCTCTGAGCTACGCAAGGTACCAGCAGGCTCAGTGCATGCTTGTCTTCTGTCTCCTTCCTTCTCTTCCATGCAGTCTTCTTAGGTTAATCACAATGGAAGCAACACTTTTTTTTTTTTTTCTTTTGCCGCATGTGGCATGTGGGGTCTTAGTTCCCCAACCAGGGACTGAACCCCCACCCTCTGCAGTGGAAGCGCAGGTTCTAAACCACTGGGCTGCCAGGGAAGTCTTTGGAAGCAACGCTCTTATTAATCTCACTGAGTTCAAGTAGGCAAATCCAAGGACTATCCATCTCAAATTAGATTTTATTATGATGCTATGGAAAATGCTTTTCACATGCTTTGAGCAACACTTTTTAAAATGGTTACTACACATCCATTATCTCATTTGATCCTCATAACAACCCTGAGAAAGTGAAAAGGCACAGACTTGCCCCAGACGCCCAGTGAATTATGTTAGAATCAGGCCCCAGAGTGTTCTGACTTTCCAGGCCAAAGCCTTTCCACTCTACCACTGTTACTCATATCTGATTAACGTTCAGGCCATTTCTCAAAGAGGAAAAATGTTCTCTCAGACATCTAGTATGGACCTAAATTTATTGTATCATAATGTAGCCTAAAAGATACAAACAAAAAAGTAGGTATGACTTCCCGCTGTTTGTAGCTTTTCACAACTAAGAATTGATTAAATGCTAACAAAATTCTAAAATTAAAAAAAGTTTAAGTTAACAACATCAGCCCAGTTTGAACCATCCTGTGGTTTTCCTAAAGCTAAATCACTGCTGTGGAGGAGCATGTAGCCCTGACTGCTCCGTGGCAGGTTCTTTTTTATATAGTTCTCCTAGTGCTTGGGCCCCACTGTTCTTCTGGACTCGAATTTCTGAGACTTTCATTTGTTGAAAGCACCATGGTACCATTTGGCTTTTCCTGGCCACAGATGCATTGTTTAGGTCCTGGGTCTGCCTCTGTCTTTTGCCTTTTCAAAGTTGATTCCTTCATAAGGAAAGGCAATTAGTAATTCTTATTAAACCCGCTTCCCGGCATGAACCATGGTGCAATTAACTCTTTGCATGTTGCAATCAAGTAATCCTCCGGGACAGAGAGAATCATTTCTAGATTTTGGGTCCTTTCAAAAGATGATCAAAAAAAAAAAAAAAGATCAGATTTTCCTCTTTGGGGAGGAGGTACGAAGAGGAAAACAAATACTGAAGAATTCAATTTTGCTGTGTGACGGCCTCGTCTCTGACAAGTAGTTTATCTCTTTGTTGAGACTGGGAGAGGCGAACCTCCCGCAGGTGGAAAATTAAAAAACGCTCAGCACCAGTTGCTGTCCTGATGAATCCCATCCAATTACGTAACAGGACACTGCTGTTATGTTTCTTTATCATTGTTGTTTTAATTGCATTATATTCCCTATTGTTTGTTATACCATTGTAAAACTTTTTGGAATTAAAAATATCTATTTTCTTTGAGTCCATCCTTTTTCATTTGGCAACCATTGATTTCTTTTGCTTCTGTTTTCATAACTGAGTTCAAAATAAATATAGGATTATTATTAATTTATGTATTTCTTTATTTACTTTCTTCCTGAAATGTAGCATCAGAGAGGTTAAATTCAGAAAAGAACTTTAAAGAGGATCAGTTGTAGCAGGAGAGTTTTAGGGTAAAGATAGTGTAGAATTGTGTAAACTTTTGCAAGAAGTTAATTACACTCCTCTTTTGCTGACAGAGTCCCCCTTTTCAACATGAAGCACTGAAGCAACATGCTCTCAGTTGGGGGAAATTCTTTCTTATCAGTTTGGATCTAGTTAACCTCTGGGATTCCAGTAGGTGCAGAAAAAGATGTTTTTTTCCTTGGGGGACTCAGTTGTCTACTACTTGGATTTTGGTTCCATCTCAAAGTCACTGACAGAGATAAGAGGATTTGGCCATACTCTCTACATAGTGAGGGGCCTTCGAAAATGATAGGGTCTTTCACAACCCATCATAGCTGGAAGAATCTGACCCTGTACAGTTAAGGCTCTCTGGCATGTTTTAGCTTTAGGAAGATTTTGACCTCTTAGATCTATGAAGATCCCCTTGTACTCATCCAATTCGTGACATAGCCTCCTGGCCACCACTCCAGCCCCTCCGGCCTCAAGGAGAGGGTGCCAGATAAAATATAGGACAAGCTATCAAATCTGAATAGCAGATAAACAATGAATGAGTTTTGTTCTGAGCACGTACCGAATCTTACAGGAGATGTCCTTATGGCTCTCTTTTCCTCCACTGTCCTCTACCACGCATGCCCAGAATATGATTGCTCCTCCTCTGGCTCCCTTTTCTCTTGAAGCTTCGAACCTTCAGCAATCTTGGATTCCTTACTTTTTCCAGTCTCCTCACCTCCAGCTCTGAAGCCAGGCTCCCCGCTGCTCAGGGCAGCCGCTGACATTCGAGGGCCAAGGAAAGAGTGCACGGGGATGCCCGGCCCGAGCATGCCTCCCATCACCAGCATCGCGCTGCTCTTCCAGGAGCCTCGTGCCACTTGGCCCCCGTCCCAAGGTGTGTCTTCATCGTAACCCCCACTCCCCCTCCAACGCTCGCCCCTTGGTTGGCCTGGGTACCTGGAATATGACCTAGAAGGGGGAGCAAGGCTCCTGCCTCCTGTCCCTGGGGAGGGGTGCCCTGGAGGAGAGGCAGCACGGGCTCTTCTAAAGAGCAGGGTCAGGCAGAGATGGGGTGGGGGGTCTAAGGGTGGTACTGCCCCACCACAATCTGGAGGGGAGTGTGGCCAGCCCCTGGGCCTTGTGGTCTGTAGTTGCTGGACATCATCCTCCCTCAGGAGGTTCTATGAAGATCGAGGTATCTGGTTATCCTAGTTTCTGTGTCCGTCATCCACACCCGCCCCTTCCTGGCCTCAGCCTTGTCTCCCTTCCTCTATCGCTGCCGCAGGACTTAGGGCTTCCTTTCCTTGCCATACACATCACTGGGGTGTGTGTGTGTGTGTGTGTGTGTGTGTGTGTGTATGTGTGTGGAGGGTCAGAAAGTTTAACAAAATCTTGACAACTAACAGTTTTGATTTAGTGTGTTCTTGAGGCCAGAGGAACAGTTAGGATGGCGAAGTGACAGTGGGAGAGGATTGCTGTTTTGGAGAAAATTCAACCATTCAACCGGTGGTCTTCACCCCCTGCTTGGGACTGAATTAGCTGGTTATTTTCCAACCCCGCTGTGTGTATAGACACACCCACAGCGGCTTTGATCCTCCCACGCTTTCCTCCTAATAGACTTACTGCTGCCAAAGCATCCAGCTTCTTTCCCCATGGTGACCAAGCCCCTCATTTCCATTTAATCTCAGCCTCCACCTCCCGGTAGCTGCTCTCCCCCTGGCAAAGCCTGGCCGTTTTCTTCTCTTGTTCCCTTTGCGTGCCTCTCACTTTGCCCGTCTTCTGGAGATTCTCCCAACGGGTGAGGAACACATGTCCACACGTCCTGGGCTCCATCCTTCCTCCTTTATCTGCCCTCTTCTTTCTCTTTGTCCCTTTGCTTCAGTGACTCTCATAGCTTCCTTTCAGGCCCCTCGGGCTCCCTTCCCGGCCCCAGCCTCTGGATAAAGGATGCAGAGAAGGGAGGCAGAGCAAGGGCGCTTCCTTCTCCCCTGTGGCTGGCTCTGCTGGGACCCTGGGGTTTCCCGGGGAAGATGAGTCTGTGGCCCAACCTCCCTGCCCAGCTCGGGCCGGTGGTCCAGGCCCTCAGAGTTCCCCGGAACAATGCCTGGAGTCTCCTGCTGCTGGCACTGCCTCAGGTGGCCCAGCCAGGCCTCTGCTCATGGGCAGGCTTTGCGTGCAGGTGAGTGGAAGGACCAGGTCGGAGAGTTGGCCTCTGTACCTGTCTGGGCTGTGGCGCCCAACTCCAGGTCTCGAGACAAGTTTGCAGAATTCCCTTCATACCTCCCCTCTGCCCCAGGCCTTCCCATTCTAATCAGTGATCCTTTCCTAAGGGAGAAAACGGCCCGGTCTCTAACCGACTGTTTATGTTCCAGTCCTTTCCAGCATACACACATTCTTTTTTTTTTTTTTTAAGAGAGTGCAGCCTTGAACGCATGGCTAAGGAGGCTAGCATTTATTCTTTTAATTTATTTATTTAAGCTGCGTTGCAGCTAAGCCCGTGTGCCGCAACTACTGAGCCTGCGAGCCACAACTACTGAGTCCGTGCGCTGCAACTACCGGAGACCGTGTGCCTAGACCTCGTGCTCCGCAGCAAGAGAGACCACCGCAATGAGAAGCCCGCGCACCACAACAAAGAGTGGCCCCCGCTCGCCGCAACTAGAGAAAGCCCGTGCACAGCAACGAAGACCCAACACAGCATACATACATTCTTACCCAAGTTATCTTCCTTGGTCCTTGTGACACTCATGTGATTCTGATTTTGCAGATAGAGAAACTGAGGCATGGTGAAATGAAACATATTACCCAATATTTGAACAAAGAAGTAGCCGCAGAAGCTGGGGCAAGAACCCGGCTTGCACTCCTCTTCATTGTGCCTTCTTTCTTTTAGTGGTCTGAGAGAGAGCAGGGAGGGGAGAGGGCTGCCCTTTGCCCTATTGGGCCCAGGTGCCAGTAAGAGGGATGAGCTGCAATTTCCCCCCTTCTGCCAGATCCCCTCATGCCCAGTTTACATTGTTATACAACGCTAACGTGTGCCATTCTTGTTAATGTCTCTTCATAGATGTTTTAGTTCTGTCTGCCCCATATGTGCGTCTGATTCTCTCCTGGACTCTGAGCTTCTTGTGGACACTTTCCACAGCACGACCCCTCCTCCCCCCAGCACATGGTCCCTGGGGTGTCTGACTTAAGGCCCTGCAAGGGGCATGAGAAAACAGTACTGACACTGTCTATAGTGGGGCAACCCAGCTTACTGTCTTGTTTTCCCTTCCCGTTACACAGCAGCCAGGCTTCTCAGCCTCCTTGCAATTAGCCTCTGTGAGAAATTAAAGGCCCCGTAATCAAATCAACCCTTGTAAACTCCCTAGAAGCAGCTCCAGAGCACCAAGGAGCCAGCACACCCCAGACCCAAATCCATGTCAAATTTCATAAATATAATTCAAACAGGGATCAAAACCCACACGAGCCTAGTAACTGAGGCTGCTCAAAATGCGGAGTTTATAGTCCTTCTGCCTCTCTGCTTCGGGGAATCTGTATTAAATTTATTGCGAAGTAAAACAAATAAACCCAGGCAAAGGCAGGATGGAAATCTGCATACTCGTCAGAGAATTAGCAGCCCTCTCGGGCTAGGAAGGCTGCCTCTCAATTTGCATCTCTAAGGAGTTGTGACTGGGCGGGCTGGGGGCTGGGAGGCTCGGGGCAGGATGGAGACTCGCTGCAGGACTGCCCCCTGCTGGCTGATTGCTGAACGGCAACCCTTTGACCTTCGTGGAAGCTTGCGAGGCTGGGGGTGAACAGTGGGAACCGAGCTCGCTGGGGGCAGCTGAAAAGAGAATCTGCAGTTGAAATACGTGTTGGGAAGGTGTGGAACTGGAACAGCAGGTAGCAGAGAGAGGCGGAACTGAGGAAGAGAGCCTAACTTCGAAAGCCAGGACTGGGGGGCCTTGGGGGAGGCGGAGGTGGGGGTTTAGAGCTGTCTCCAGTTGTACAGACCAGGGATGCGGAGACTTTCCTGACCCCTCTCCCTCTCCCTTTCCCTCTCCCTTGCTCTCCACACCCCTGGGTCACAAAACCCAGAACACTGGCGCTGTCTTGTTGGCTGTTGACGGCTACAGATCGGTTGCGTGGACCTTGGGGAGCTGGGACTAGGGCTGGGCCACACTCGTGGGGCTGTGCCTGCAGGGCTGGCCCTGCTCAGTTTGCTCATTTGTGGACACAGGGTTGAAATGAGATGCCCTCTAAGGCTCCCCTCAACGGCTCACATTCTCAATTCTTTGCCTCCGTGTCCAAGGATTCAGAGATCTATGACATACTCTCCAGGGACCCTCCGAGGAGCCCATCTACCCTCCTAGGGTAATCCCATCACCCTTCACAACAGGCTCAAATGGCACCTTCCTCAAAGTGATGCCTCCCCTGACACGTTTAGGCAGAGACGGGCTATCCTCCTTTTAATGCTCTATGGATAGAAAGACATATATAATCACACTGATAATTTGTTGTATTTATTCATATATCAGCTCCCTCCCCCAGAATGTAAAGCCCTTGAGTTCCTCAGATGAGGGCAATGGGAAGGGGCAGGTGAGTGTCATGGTCATTCTCAGTATTTACCTGCTCCTCTTTTCCCAGCCCAGTGCCTGAATCATAGTAGGTTCTGGCTAAGTATTTGTTAAATGAATGAAAGAATGAATGAATAAATGCAGAAGGTAGCACAAGATGATGAAGGTTTGGTTGTGCGATTTACCAGAGACCTGGGTGTCACCCCAACCTCCTATTTGTCTCCGTCTCCCTCTCCCTTATTCTTTTTTTTTTTCCTCTCCCTTATTCTTCAACTGCTCCGTGGTAGTCTACCTAGTTTCCTTCCGGAGTAACTCTCAAATCTTTCTACCTCTTCTCCATTCCCTCAAGAGGTTAAGAGCATAACGTCTGGAGTCAGAGGACCTCTGGCACTTAAACTAGCCATGAGAAACTACCTGAGTCCTGGTTTTTCTGTCATTTTTTCCCTCTCCAAAGACAGTATAGCTTTGTGGTTAGGAGTATGGACACCCAAGCTAGACTACCTTGGTTTTAATCCTGACCTCTCCATTTAGCTGAGTGGCCCAGGGCAAGTGTCTTAATCTCTCTGTGCTCAGCTTTCTCATCCATAAGCTAGAGTTAATAGAATCTATTGTATATGGTGGTTTTGAGGATTAAGAGCTAATACACATAAAGCCCTTAAAACAGTGCCTGGTACACAGTTAGCCTTAGCTAACTCAACAAGTACTAGCAATTATTAACAAAAAGCAAAGGAATTTTGCAGAATTGAAGGCAAGCACCTGAAGAGGGAACTGTCCCAGCAGATGCTCTGAAAAGCTAGGAGGAAGCTTATGGACAAAACAGCAAAGTATTTCCACGAGGAACATATACAGACATGCCGAAGAGAGTTCACTGGCTAGGGTGGCAAGAAAAGCCAACTACTTCTTCGTGCCTGTAGAACCCAAGCTGTCTTTTTTTTTTCCCCAGCAGAATCAGAAGCATCTATGAGGTGGGTCCTAAGTTTCCAAACGTAGAGCAGCTTCTCGGCCTCCCAGATCTTCAGGGGCACGTTTGCTCATGAAACCTCCCCCAGCTGGCTCCCCTCACCTCCTCAGCCTTGTTCTTGCTACTCCTTCTCTGACGCGACAAGCTCCATCCACGCAGCTGTCCCACCCAGAGAGCTCTTCCCTTGCCAGTCCTTCTGGGAAGCTTCCCTCATCTCTAGAATTGGGTGAGGTCCCTCTGCCCCCGACCCCGGCCCCCAGTATGTGCTAGTCTGCTTGGGCTGCTATAACAAAACGCCACAGAGTAGGTGACCTAAACAACAGAGCTTTCTTTTGTCACAGGTCTAGAGGCTGCAAGTCCCAGACAATGTGGCAGCAGGGTTGGTTTCTGGTGAGGATTCCCTTTCTGGCTGGCAGATGGCCCTTTCTCCCAGTGTTCTCACGTGACCGCTTCTCTGTGTGTGCATGGAGAGAGAGAAAACTCTGATATCTCTTACTCTTTTTATAAGGACACCAGTCCTATTGGATGAGGGCCCCACTCTCATGACTTCATTTAACCTTAATTACTTCCCTAAAGGCTCTGTCTCCAAGTACAATAACACTGGGGGTTAGGGCTTCAACATGTGAATTTAGGGAGGGACACAGTTCAGTTCATAACGCTCCATCAGACCATAAGTTCCATGACAGCAGGGCCTTGTCTATTGCTTCTCCACACATCCCTCAGCTTGGTCCTCACCCCACCTCCTTGTGAGTCTCTGTAATTTCTATAGTACCTGCTCGTAGCAAGGGTTCAATAAGTATTTTTTGAATAAATGAATAAATTTGTCAGTTACCTGTGATGATAGTAGGAGTTTGAGACGCATAAACATTCAGGTATGATCCAGTTGAGGTTCCCGACGGGAGGCTCCTTGCTAGCTCGTGACAGATGAGGACTGGAAGTCAGGTCTTCATACTCCCTTCTACTCTAAGTCCAGTGCTTCTTTCAGAAACCCGGGAAAAGAGTTGTCAAAGATCTGTATAGGGACTTCCCTGGTGGTCCAGTGGTAAAGAATCTACCTTCCAATGCGGGGGACGCACGTTCGATCCCTGGTCAGGGAACTAAGATCCCACATGCCACTGGGCAGCTAAGCCCGAGCACCACAACTACTGAGCTCGTGCACCTCAACTAGAGAGACTGTGTGCTGCAAACTACACAGCCCACGTGCTCTGGAGTCTGCACGCCACAACTAGAGAGAAAACCCACACACCCACAACTAGAGAGAAAACCTGCACGCCCACAGCTAGAGAGAAAACCTGCACGCCCACAGCTAGAGAGAAAACCTGCACGCCCACAGCTAGAGAGAAGCCCGCAAGCCGCAACTAAGATCTGATGCAGCCAAAGAAATAAATAAATAAAATAAATAATAAATAAACCTTTTTTTAAAAAAAGATCTGTGTAAAGTTGGAGATTCTTTAAAAATCCTTGCCTGAATTTCCTTGCAAAGAAAAGGTCTTTGGACAAGCAAAAATTCTTCCTCATTTTGTGTCTCCTGCACATGGGCTGGTTTCCTCTCATGCTGATAATCAGTAAAGCACTTGAAATGCTTTTTCTGCTTCCCTTCGGTCTGCTTAGGGGCAGCAGAACTGGTCTGGGTTGGGGCAGGGACTTCCTCTCCACAGGTTTGATTCCAAGCCCAGGTACGTGGCTCTTTGACAGCCTCCTTCTCTGCTAATGGATTTTGTTAACTGTTTGTCATTTGCTTATGCAAATCTACCTCTTTCTGCATTAAAATGAGGCCAATTATAAAGTGAAGTTTCACAATTAAACCACTTAGTGAAGGACATTAAGCGACCAGAAGGAATCTGGTAAAAATTTCAGCGATAATTACAAAGTGTTTCTGAAGTGTGACTAAGTTCTAGGTTTTTCTTTAAACAAACATGCATACGTGCACATTTTCATATACGTACTGCACAGACACGTGCACATATTTTCACACACCTGGTTTCCATCTTCTCACCAGGGGACTTGTTCTTGCTCCTTCTCTGGGTCTAAATTTTCCCCAAATAGAGGAAATTCCACCAGCCATCAGATCATGTCTGCAAAGTTCTTGGAAACCTTCCAAAAGAAATGGCCACTGGGCTAAGGAAGCTGCGGTGGGCAGGACGGTAGAAGAAGGTGTAATGGTTTTAATAAAGCCTCTTTTCCATCTTGGTGATTGATATATTTTGGCATTTGCTTCCCAGCTCTGCTGTAATCGATAGGAGTTATAGACTGAGGAGCAGGAAATGGTGGGGATGTGGGATGGAGCAGTATTGATTGGTCTTTACAGGAAAGAGCCTTGCCTGATGACTGCAGTGCTGTGGCCACCAGAGATGAGACCTAGCTGTCCCAGGGAGAGGCTACCTTTCCTTATATTCATCCAGGCAAGGGGCATGAAGTCCAGGAACTTGGAGATGGATGAGGATAGATGAGCAACCACTTAAAACATGACTCTTTCTGGCATTTGAGGGAGCCACTCACACTTACTTTCCTCATAGCACCCACAGTTTGAGGGTGGAAACCAGTCTCCCTGGCTGGTGCAGGAGTAGGATGGGGAGGGTCTTCAAGAGGGAGTGGGTGATGGCATGCTGATGGCTTCAGGCTACACCTGTATCCAGGAATGGATCCAACTTACTTGGCAGCCTGCTGCACCCTCAGACAGAATAAAGTAGAAGTGACTTTAGCCCAGACTCTGGAGCCTGATTGCTTAGGTTCAAAACCCAGCCCTGCTTCTTAATGCATGACCTTAGATGGGTTAATTAACCTTTCTGTACCTTGATTCCCCCATCAGTAACATGGAGATAACAGTACCTATTTCCTGGGGTTGCTCTGGTACTTATGCGAGTTGATATACGTAAAGAACTTGGAACGGTCCTGGCATATAGTAAATGCTATGTACATGTTGTTATTATTATCTGATGGTGGTGGATACCTGTTCTGGCATCCATGATTTATGGGTGGAAACTTAAGGGTACACATTGCTCTAATCAAACAGGGTCATCACAGCATTCGCCTTCTGCTGATGTAGAACACAGGGCTCAGGACTCAGCCTGTTAAATAATTCTTAGTACATCAGCCATCAGCTATGGGATTTCTCAACACTTTCTAGATTAATTTTTTTCTAAAAGCTTTTTTTTTAAAAAAAAGACCAAGTGCAAACATACAGAAATAAAGATAAATTAGACTGGAAATGATAGCTTCAGAGCCCAAAAAGTCCAACCAAGACAGGTATGTATTTGTTCAACAAACATAGAATTCCTACTACCTGTGAGATAGTTTCAACTGATGTGACAATTTCCATGTGTGAACCTGAACTCAATGTTGATGCATTGAGATGTGTAATCCCCCCTCTGCAGTGCCTTGATAGCTTTCCCATAACTGGAGATCCTGCTGCCTAGAACAATGTGTTCAAAACAGAAAATGGTTTATTAAAAAAAAACACATTTGGGCTTCCCTGGTGGCGCAGTGGTTGAGAGTCTGCCTGCCGATGCAGGGGACACGGGTTTGTGTCCCGGTCCGGGAAGATCCCACATGTTGCGGAGCGGCTGGGCCCGTGAACCATGCCCGCTGAGCCTACGCCTCTGGAGCCTGTGCTCCGCAACGGGAGAGGCCACAACAGTGAGAGGCCTGTGTACCGCAAAAAAAAAAAAAAAAACCCAACACATTTGCCATGATATTTTTGTTGAAAACATTCATTTTTGAAATATAGTTTTATTTTCTTTCACAGACATGGGTGAATTTTCAGTTTTGACACATGAAGTGATCTGGGGGCCTATTTTTTTCCAATTGTAGGCCTTGACACCACGACTAATAGAAGTTGGCAGACTGGCAAGCAGGTACTAAGAAACCCACTACAAACTCCTAAAAGTTTAGAACTGGAAGGGACCCTAGAGATCCTCTAGGTCATCTCCTTCATTTTAAAGATGAGCCCAGAAAGGTGTCACGGCTTTTGGAACCTGGTCTTTTGATTCCAAGTCCAGTGCTATTCTGCATACCATGACCTTGTACGTCAGCCCTTTCCCTTTTCCAAATCTCCTTCTATTCTCAGGTTTGTATATTTGATAATTCCGCTCAAGTCAATGAAAATGCACTGAATATCTACTTGGTGCCAAGCATAGCGTTAGGTCCAGGATACAAAAATAAGATGTGGACCCCACCAAGGAGACCATAGTAGATGGTATTATCGTACCCAATTTGCTGCCTCTCCCTGTGCGAGGATTATACTTGTCTGTGCCATTGACATCAGACATAGTCATGTGACTTGCTTTGGCCAATGAAATTTCAGCAGAAGTGATATAAGTCACTTCTGAGCAGAGGCTTTTGGGGACATTTTATGGTCCCACACACATTTTCTCTTTCCTACCTGCCAGAAGAGTGGCATGTCCAGAATAGGGGTGCACCTCTAGCTGGGTCCCACCTGGAGAGAAGACATGGAGTGGAACCAGAGCCCAGCTGCCACATAACCTGATGGGAGATAAACCTTCATGCAGTGAGTGCCTGAGATTCTGTGGTTGCTTATCCTGCAGTGTAACTAGCATAAGCTGATGAATGCAGAGAAGATCGCAGAAGATTTACAGCAGAGCTGGGAAACAAAAGCCAACTGAAACACAGGGTGAGGGATGCTTTGCTAGATGTACACACAGAAGAGTCAGAAGTAGGCCAAAAAAAGAGGGAAAAAGAGCTCTGGGGAAGAGGCATCAAGAAAGGCCTTCTAGAAGAGGCAGTAGCTTAGAAGAGTTTTAAAGGTTGAAGTGAAGTTCATCATTTAGGGGCTTGGGATGTTTGTTTATTGAGGCATCCTAACCGGAAAGACCTGCATGCACAGACATGAAATATCTCGGAATGTCTGAGAATTGCCTGTAATGTCCACAATGGGGGGCCAGGATGAGATTTCTTAACCTTTGAAGCCTATTGGGTATATGCAGACACTCAGGTAAAAATGCATCATTTATTTTCATCAGAGCTTTGGTGCCAAATTTTCATCTGATCTCACACCCTGAGGATCTAAGATGGACTGTGTGTGAGCCATAGAGACCCTATTTCAAATGTTTAATTTTAATCAAAGAATACATGTACATAGTTTGGAAATCAACAGTTGCCTTGCTTCACTCCTTCACACTCCCATTCTCCAGGGCAATCACCCTCAGCTCTTATAGCTTATTTCTCTTTTGAATATATTGCCATGTTTGAAAATAATATCCTGTATTGCTATTTCTTGATTTACTAATTTTAGAAATTGTATATTGACTTTCTACCATGGTAGATGAGAACTTAGCTCTCCCACACCGTTCTCCCCCAGTTTCATCCCTACACTGCCCCTCCTTCTATCTCTCCAACATAAATTTTCTTTTTTGTTAAATTGATATTTGTGTTTATATACTAATGACTATGCAAATATTATTTATTCCTGAGTCAAGTAGTGTACTGTGATCATGTGTCCTCTTTTGTAGAGCTCTTTGGGTTTTTTCCTGTAGTTAATAATTTCCTCCTTTTTTATTGATGTGATGTTCAAATGTACTTCTAATTAATTTCTTTGAAATGGTTTAACAATTCTGCTACGTACCTGTCAACATTGTGCTCCATACGTTCAAACCCATCTGTTCCATTTTTTTCTCTATAGATACCCCTCTAAGAACTTTCTGTTTTTCTGCTCCAATCTGGATTGACTGCTCTTGGAATTGAAATAGTGGATAGCTGTCATCTTGAGATTTCCCTTTAATCATCTTTTTCAATATTTTCTTTACTGCCTTCTCATGTTAGATCCCCTATTTACTGAATCCTCCATCTTTTTATCATCTAACTTTACTAAGCCCCATCTTCCAATAACTTCTTAAGAATGAGTGCTTGGGAGGTAATTTCTTGAGTCATTGGCTATCTGAAAATATCTCTATACTACTCTAGTATGTGACTGATAATTTATTTGAATATAGAATTCTGGCTTAAAAAATATTTTCTGGGCTCCCCTGGTGGCTCAGTGGTTGGGAGTCTGCCTGCCGATGCAGGGGACACGGGTTCGTGCCCCGGTCTGGGAAGATCCCACATGCCACGGAGAGGCTGGGCCTGTGAGCCACGGCCGCTGAGCCTGCGCATCTGGAGCCTGTGCTCCGCAACGGGAGAGGCCACAGCATTGAGAGGCCCATGTATATTTTAGAAGGTATTTTAAAAATCTGATGTTGTTTTTGAAGAAGGTTGATGTTTTCTTATTCATGTTTCTTTTACCTGTTTTATTTTCTTTTTAGAAACTTTTATTTATTCCTCATGATTTAAAATGTCATAATGATGATGGTGGTGGGCATTGATTGGTATATATCTTTTTCTCATTCTTTTGTGCAGGGCTAATCAGGAGACTAATTCTTTGTTTTTCTCCTAGTCATCTCTTTTTCCTTTTGCTTCCTCCCTCTTTGCAAGATTTCTTCAGTTTTGTCTTCTAAATTTATGAGTTTTGGACAAATATTTAATTATATTTTTAATTTAAAAGAGGCTTTTAAATTTTTTTTCTTGTTTTATGAATACAGCCTTTCCCTTTATCTTTCAGCATTGGTGTTTTTGCTCCTTTTGAACTTTTCTTTTGTTCCTTGCAAACTATCAACTTAGATCTCCTTTTTCTCCTGTTTGCTTGCTTCTTTTTTCACATTTGAGGCTTTCTTTAAATAACTGATGAACCTCAACTGTTTATTCATATTTAAGAAAGAGGCACTAAAAGTTGATTTTGGAAGATTGTTTTGTAAGTGCCAGAGTTTGTTGACTGATGGGCTTCAAGTAGGGTAATGGGGTAGAAAATGAATCTTTTTATTGAGGGAGCTTGGGATATCACTAACTGGAGTTCTCTCTGGGGCTGTTCAGTTCTTCAAAGTAGAATCTTCCAATCTACTGGTTGGTGGTATGGGAGAGTTGCTAGCAAGGCCAGGGAAAGGACTAAAGGTCACCTCTCCTTAATCCTCTTCACCTTCCACCGTACTTGGTGTTCCCAAGTCCAATATTGTTCTTATTTAGTTTCTCCAAAGGGAAAAACCTCTTATTTCCTGGAGGATAAAGGGCATGGCTGACTGGCTGGGTGGGGAGAGTGAGGACCCCTTCTATAGACAGACTTTCCACTGATGCCTTCTGTCCAGCCACGCATTCGACCCCAGCCCTGAGGTGCTTGGTGCTTCCAAGGGCTGAACCTTTCAGGGCTCTGCAGGGTGGGTTCGCCCTCCCCACACACCCTTGGCTTGTGATTTCTCTCTCTGTTGAGCCAGTTACCACTCTTCCCTCTTCATTCTCTTAAAAAAATAATTGTGAAACTCTCTAATCCGCCTTCTAGGAAAATCCTCTAGTTTTCCTTCTCGCATTCTTGTGCTTGGTTAGAACCTTCGTAGTTTCTAGAGGGTAGGTTGGTTAGGCTTCCCTGGGGTGATGCCTCTACAATGGCGAAGAAGGTGGTGGGTGGCCTGCTATCTGTCTGGGTCTCACAGCTCCTCAGTTCCCCTTGTTGGCTCCTCTCCTTTGTGCTGTCCCTTGAATGTTGGTGTTCCTCAGGCTTCTGCCTCGCAAGGACTCTTGCTGTCCCTGTAGCATAAGCCCAGGACTAGGGGCAGGTTCACGGTCTGCTCTGCAGCCCCTTCCTCTCAGCTCACAGCCTGGTTTTGCCTCCTGAATTGGAGAAGGAAGTAGAGAAGATGGAGGAGCCAGGGCTGGCCTTTGCCAGCTGCTCGAGGCCCCTGGGCCTCACCTCCTTTGGTCCTACCTTGGTGCTTGTCTGGTCTTAAAATGTTTTTTCGTGACCCCAAACAGGAGGGGGCTCCCAGACTCGCCCAATTATACCAGCCTCAAGGGAGGGCAGGGATGTAGGGAACACCCCCGTTTTTCCTGGTCCAGCTCTGTCACTCGTTCCAAAATGAGTCAGGCACCACGCTGGGGTTAGAATTATACTTGGATCCTACCTGGATCTTATCATCTGGTGGCAGGAAATATACCAATAAAAATAAAAAAACAAAAACACTCCACTCCGCAGTACAGAAGCCCCGTGTGTCACTGCTGAGCTCCCATTTCTCAGGCCTGGAATGGGAGGGTGAGGGGAGCTCATGGGAAGCAGGGGGCTTTTGAGTATGTGACCATTACACACAACACTGTTTCATGTCTCCACGTCATTTGTGCGTTGGCTTTTCTTCCCTTGTCGTTTTGGCTAATTCCATTTGTTCTTTAAAACTGTTCAGGAAGCTCTTCCTCTGCAAAGTCCTCCCCCTCCCTGCCCCCCGCCTCCCCCCGCCCCCAACATTAACACACTCCTC
>NW_020172768.1:1766313-1778353 GCF_003031525.2 Neophocaena asiaeorientalis asiaeorientalis
ACACTCCTCCTACCCCCTCCCTCCTTGGTATAGTCAATGGCATCCTGGGTTAAGCGCTGCTTCAGGGGCTGAGGGCACAGTATGGGGAGACCCTGAGCAGGGTGTGGGGACATGCCAGGTTGGGTGGAGTCCCAGCTCTCCCACACACTGCTTTGGCTTCGGGCAAGTGAGTTAACCTCCCTGAACCTCAATCTTCTCATCTGTAAAATGAGGGTAATAAAATCCACCACGAAGCGTGATGGTGGAGATGAAGTGACTACAGTTCATAACAGGAGATATAATTGACCCTCAGATATTGGTTCCCCCTCCTTTCTCCTCTTAAGGAGCTTCCAGTCTAATGAGGGGAGAACAGCAAGCAAATCGATAAATGCGATTTGTCACAGGTGCTGTTATAAAGGATAATGACGTGCGAGCCATTGATTTATGAGTCCCTCCCTGTCCCTCCACTCGACTGTGAGCTCTCTGAGAGCAGGCTTTGCCCCAGCACGGAGCACAGTGCCTGGCACTCAGGGTTGCTCAGTAAACATTTGCGTGAACGAACTCAGAATGACTCCTGATCACAGTGATGGTTAGAGCCATGCCCAGTGGTGCTTTCCGCCCCACGCCCCCAAGACCTGTTCCTATCTCAGAGGAAAGACAGTTATGGTTTGCCAGCCATCTCGGTGAGAACCTTCCATCCTCACTAGCGGCTAAGTTTTCCAAACATTATCAACGTTTGGGACATGAGTATCCGCCACTCCTCTTGGATGGTGAGAATGAGTGGACACAGAGATGAGGGATGACCCATCCTGGGTCCTCCTGTGGGACCCACCTCTCTCGGCCTCCCTCTCTCTGGGCATCCAGACACACAGACCTCCCTCCACCAGCTTATCCATCCTCTCCAAATGAGTCTGTCTCCCAAGAACCAAACATTTTCTCTCCCTGGCCCTGGCTTGAAATGAAACGACTTAGCCCGTAGACAGTTTTACGGTCCTGTGCCTTCCATTCCTCTTGTCGAGTCATTGCGCTGGTGAGAGCCCAACCCAGACTCTGATTTATACAGCTCTCCCAGGCCCTGGTGGATTCGGAGTCTGGAACAGTAAGACAGGGCTATCCATCACCCCTCTGCTCAGATCTCCCTGGACTCATTGGGAAGGAAAGAGGGGTGGGTGGCAGAGAAGACAGCCGCAGGGGTTCTGTCCAGAGAGCATTTGTCACATTGATCGAAGGCGCAGGGCGAGAGTGGGGCGGGGGGAGTGGAGGCTTTTTATCTCACCCCAAGCCTACCCTGTGACAGCAGGGATAGAGTAGAGTGGGAGAGGGGTGAGAACACACGTGGGGGAGGGACGGGAAGGGAATTAGAGCTCAGAAGGCTGCCGGTGACCACCAGTGTGCTACTCCCACCTGCTCCAACTCAGAATGCGGCAGCCCCTGGTCCAGCTCTGATGAACCACTACCAGCTTATCCATACTATTTGTACCATCCTACAGCACGGTGCCTGCCGCATGGTAGTCATGTAGCAAAGATACATATTTGCTGACTGACTAAGCCTCCCTTTCCTCCTTACTCCCTTACCTGATCTCAGGGTCAGGGACCATTCTTAGAAGTCCTCGCACACGTGTGTGTGCTGCCTCTGTGCTTCTGTGGATGCGTGGATGTGTGTCCTACACGTTCAGCTGTGATGAGTATGTGTGTGTGTGCCGCACACATGTCCACGCAGGTCCACACATGAGTAAGAACTTTCTGAGAGTCAAGATTCTTAAATTCTAGAGTGGATGACCCAAGGGAAACCATGGCTTTGGCTTCTATGAGGAATTTAATTATCTAAGCCCGGGGCTGGAAGGGGTGCCTCTCTGCCAGGAGGGAAGGGAGTGGGTGGGGTACCCTCTCATGGCCTTCTCTACTTTCTGACCCCTGGTCAGCCAAGGCAGGAGGGGGCTGCTATGTGGTTATCACTTGTAAACAACTTGAAATCTTCATTGCTCCCAAGATCCCCACCCTCTGGTCTTGGGGATCACTTCCTAGGAAACATTGTGATTGGAGAAGTGACCGCCTCTACCACTACCCAAGCAGAGGGAAGGCTGCAGCGCACCGTGTGTGGCACTTCTGGCCGCAGGCAGACTCTGGGGAGAGCATTTGTTTGTCAGGAAATTAGAGGCTTTGTTCAATGCCAGGAAAAGAAAATCGACGCCCAAATTTAGGAGCTGAAGAAAAGAGAATTCAAGAGCTGCGGGGTGGTTGTGGCTTTGTTGTGTCTTTTTTTTTTTTTTTTAATTTATTTTTGGCTGCGTTGGGTCTTCGTTGCTGTGTGCAGGCTTTCTCTAGTTGCCGAGAGCGGGGGCTACTCTTCGTGATGCTGCGCGGGCTTCTCATTGCGGTGGCTTCTCTTGTTGCAGAGCATGGGCTCTAGGCGCGCAGGCTTCAGTAGTTGTGGCACGCGGGCTTAGTTGCTCTGCAGCATGTGGGATCTTTCCAGACCAGGGATCGAACCCGTGTCTCCTGCGTTTGCAGGTGGATTCCTAACCACTGTGCCACCAGGGAAGGCCCTTTGTCGTGTCTTTTTGTTTTAGTGCTGCTGAAGCAGTAACATGTAATGGCCTGAGGGCCGCTGCCTCCCCGTGCCTGGGAAGTTGGCTGACCTTAGGAGAAGCCAAGGGTGGCTAATGAGTCATTAAGAGTCTTTATCAAACCAGGATTATAATCCATCTCAACATGCAGGGGAAAATGTTTCAAATTATCTACTTTCTTAATTGCAACTCAAAGATTTGGCAGGGAATTGTCATGAGAGATAACGTCTGGAAACTGATGGATTGTGTGTCTAAGCTTCCATAGCTGTAATAGCTGGAGAATTCATACACACACGTGTGCATATGGTCACACTAACCCTCGGATGCACAAACACCCCTGCTACGCGTACGGATTCAGGATCCTACCCAGACAGACAGACAGACACACACACGGTTACGTCTGCACGCAGTACATCAAGCCATCAGCATTTATTAGGCCATTCAAATAGGCTGAGGTTGCTACCAAATGCTGCGAGATTGGGAAGAACAAGATACAATATAAAAGAAACACTCCTTGCTTCTAAAAAGTTCGAAATCTGCTTGGGGAGCTAATGCATACATATTTGAAATTTAAGAACACGTACAAAGTGGCATTCCATTGCATACTTCTATAGTGGACATGTGAGCATATGGATTCAGAAGGTTCCAGGACGTGGGTGTCCGAATTACGTAGAGTTTCTGGAGAGGATGAGCTTTGACTTGAGTGTGGCCTTTCCCACTGCACGCTGTGATAGCTGCCAGTGGGGTGTAAAGCAGAAGAAACCAAGCTGGGTCTGTCTAGAGGACCTGCAGCCAAGCAGTGACACAGTATGTCTGCAGAATCCCCAGGGAACGGTGGGGTTGGATGACAAACTGGTTTGGTTGGAGAATCCAAGCTGACTCATACTGGCCCCATTTCATCAGGAGGAGAGATTTGAAGCTCACCCCTTCCTTGCCCCTCCTACCCGGCCTCACTTTCTCTGCCTGCAGAATGGGAGAGGGATCTGAAGACAGAGTTAAGCTTTCCACCTCTCTCTTGGCCCCCGAACAAGATCGCTGTGCATTCAGGGAGGGTGACTCGTTCATCTTTATGGTCCAAGGGCTTAGGATGTGCCTGGCCAGCCTGGATGCTGAAAGGGAACCAATGAGCCGGCACGTTTCTTAGTGGCTCTCGGTACACACATGCTGAAGAAGAATGAATGAGTGAGTGAATGAGGGAGTGAACATGTATGCTTCTGAAGAAGCAATGCAGGACCGTGGTTTGGAGTGTGGGTTCCAGAGGCAGCCCGCCTGAGTCCACCCCTGGTGACAAGTTACTCTCCTTACCTAAGCTTCACGGGAGTGCTGTGGGGATCTCATGAGACATTGCATGTTGAGCACTTTGCATGGAGTATGGCACTGAGCAAATAATCAATACCTATTGGCTATTATTATTATTGGCGTCGCCTGCTTTTGTTCTCTGCTGAGCAAACCATGCTCCCCGTGCTGGGTAATTTGGGTATCTTGCTCTCTCACTAGACCACTCTTCTTCACCCTCCCCCTACAACGTGATGAGACATGACCAGCTTCTGCCGGGGCTGTGGCCTTCCCCCTTTCCCAGAGCTGTTGCTTGGTTCTCTGAGCCCTGCAGTCAGGCTGCTGTAGGTCCCAGTCACCAGAACGAAGATGGGTGTCCAACCATGCACAGTCCTCAGCTCAGGAGGGCTTAGAGATTGGCTGCAGCATCAAAGGCAACAAATATGGATAGGGTCATCCCTGGAGACAGGGTAGGGATGGTCCATTGGATGGGTGGAAGAATGCAGGACAGATCTGTGAGAGGTGGTGATGATAAGGGTCGTGAGGGTGTGGATGGAGTCGAGGGAGACGACGGTGAAAGCAGAGGTGACAGTTGTGATGGTGATGAGGTGGTTGAAAAGGATATGGGGGATGAGAGGTTCAGGGCTGGGTCCTCCAGTACAGGTAGGAGAAGAGATCTTTGTTTTGGAGAGAGTAGATGTTTCAAAACTCCATGTAACCCTGGGGGCAGAGGAGGGGAGATCTTAGCAACTTCTGCAGTCTGAGGGAGGAGGCATTGAATGTCCTGCTGGCCTCCGCCCACCCCATCACCCTTCGGCTGGTCCTGGGTGGTGTTGGCAGGAAGCAGAGTAGATTGAAGAGCTGGTGAGCCTGAGTGATACATGATCAATGATAAAGGTTTCAGCATCTAGACACAGTTTATACCAGGGCAAAACTGAAGCCCAGAAAAGAGGCTTTAATAAAAATTGAATGCAAGTCACATAATAATTTAAAAGTTTCTAATAGCCACATTAAAAAGGTAAAAGAAACAGGTGAAATATTTTAATAACCTATTTTGTTTAATTTAGTGTATCCAGAATACTACCATTGCAATATCTCATACATATAAAATAATGATCAATAAATATTTTACACCCTTTTGTATACTGTCTTCTGAATCCATTACGGGTGTTACACTTACAGAGCATCTTAATCGCACAGTTGCATTTCAAGTGCTCCGTAGCTTCTGGCGGCTAGTGGCTGCCACGTGGGACAGCACGGCTTTGTATCTTCCTTTCTCAACTTTTTGAGACCAAATTCTTGGGATACCATTTTTGGAAATCATCATAGCATTTTACAGTCCAGATATCCTCTCTCTCAACAGTCCTCTTGCTCAGTTCTTTCAGACTGGCCGTGATACTGCCCACTCCTTGCTGGAACCTGGAAAGAAATGAAGAATTACTCCGAACTCTTCTCTTTCCTTTCCTGCTTCCCACAGACTCTCTCATCTGGAGCTAAGGCCGCAGCTCCCTTGAGAGTGTATATATTCTATATTCGTGTGTGTGTGTGTGTGTGTGTGTGTTAGGGGCAGGGATTGGCAGAATAAGGCAAGGGCGGGAGACAGTGCTTGAAGAATCTTTCCAAATGTACATCGGCACCATAAGAAAGATGGGGGTTTTTTTTTGCAAGGCTTTGGGGACTATATTGCTCCTATATTAGAGAAGCTGGTTAGAGACATGACCCAATTAGCTGACTATCTGTGCCCAGAGGACAGGTTGCAGCCCCCATGCTTCAGAGGGTGGGAGTTGAATGGAATGGAATACCCAGAGAGGCTTTCACAGGGTAAAAAAAAATGAATCAGAGACGTACAAGGGGCCTCGACATCCCCACTTCCAACTCGGAGCTCAATCCTGGAGCCCTACGTTTCAGAGGATTTATAGCATCTGAATTTTCACTGCTCTGGTCCCCAAACCCAGTCTCCGAGGGACATTGCTTCATGCATTTAATCAGGAATGGGATCTTCCTCACTTGGCTCTGGCTGCCCAGAGCACCGCAGTCCCACCTGGTTCCAGGGTCAAGACGGGGCCTTAGGTAAAGAGTAAGCACCCCTTTCCTCCTTTCCTTGTTCCCATTATCTGTGTTTACAGCCTCAGAGCCTGTCACAGCATTCTCAGTAAACGCTATCTTCCATCCTCAGGCCAATTAAATAAGCTTTATAATAAAGGCTCAGGCAGGTGCTGTGGAAACCCTGGGAAAGGGCCATTAAATCTAATGGCTCTGTTTATTAGAGAGCCTCCCATGTGCCAGGGACTGTGCTGAGTGCTTTGCCTTCATGATTTCACCTAATCCCCATGGGCTCAAGAATTGGATACTATTATCATCCTCATTTCACGAGAGCAGAAACAGAGACTTGGAGAGCGTCAGGAACTTCCCAGACACTGGGCTACTTAGTGACAGGGTGGAGATTTGAGCCAGGTCCCTGCGATTCCAAAGCTAGTGCTTTCTGCCGGGGAATCCAAGGAAGTTTGGAAAAGAGGTGATATTTCAGTTAAGTCTTAACAGCAGATAGAACTTTGGAAGGTAGGGGAAGAGGGAAGGAAAGGTCAAGGCTGAAGACACAGCATGAACGAGTACGGGAAGGGTTGGGAGCGTGTGGTGTGTTCTGTTATCCACGAGCGCCAGGGGTGGCTAGGATGCAAATGTCCCAGCCTCTCCATCACAGTGGCTTTTTAAAAAAATTAATAAACTTTATTTTTCAGAGCAGTTTTGGGTTCACAGCAAAATTGAACAGAAAAATACGGAGATTTCCCCTATACTTCCTGCCCCCCCCACACGAACAGCCGCCCGCATTATCAACATCTCCCATCAGAGTGGAACATTTGCTCTAACTGAGGAACCTCCACTGCCACGTCATCATCCAGAGTCCGCAGTTGACAATAGCGCTCACTCTTGGTGTTGTACATTCTGTGGGTTTGGATAAATGTATAATGAGCGTGTATTCATCATTAGAGTATCATACAAAGTATTTCACTGCTTTACAAATCCTCTGTGCTTTGCCTATTCATATCCCTCCCCACCCTCTAAGCACTAGCAACCACTCATCCTTTTACTGTCTCCACAGTTTTGCTTTTCCAGAAAGTCATATAGTTGGAATCATTCAGTATGTAGCCTTTTCAGGTTGGCTTCTTTCATTTAGCAATACGCATTTAAGGTTCCTCCGTGTCTTCTCATGGCTTGATTGTATTTCTTTTTAGTGCTGAATAATATTGCACTGTCTGGATGTACCACAGTTTACCTGTTCACCTACTGAAGGACATCTTGGTTGCCTCCAAGACTTGGTAACTATGAGTAAAGCTGCTGTAAACATCTGTGTGCAGGTTTTTGTGTGGACATAAGTTTTCAGTTAATTTGGGTAAACACCAAGGAGTGTAATTGCTGGATCATACAGTAGGAGTATGTGTACTTTTGTAGAAACCATCAAACTGTCTTCCAAAGTTGCTGCGCCATTTTGCGTTCCCACCAGCAATGAGAGAGAGTTCCCGTGGCTGCACAGCCTCATTCCCATTGGCCGTTTTCAGTGTTCCAGATTTTGGCCATTGTAGTAAGTATTCAGTGGTATCTTGCTTTAATTTGCATTTCCCTGATGACATATGATGTTGAACACCTTTTCATAGGCTTACTTGCTATCTGTATATCTTCTTTAGTGAGGTGTCTGTTCATATCTTTTGCCATTTTCTAATCAGGTTGTTCATTTTCTTAATGTTGAATTTTAAGAGTTTTTTTTAAATACATTTTGGATAACAGTCCTTTACCCAATGTCTTTGCAAATATTTTCTCTCCGTCTGTGGCTTGTCTTCTCATTCTCTTCATGCAGCAGTTTTAACAATAAGGATTCCCAGGCCCTTCTCTAGACCAGTTTTCTCCGAGGATGGAACCAGGAACCCTGACCTATAGAGAGGTTCCCCAGGGGATTGTCATGCAGGAAGTCCATGGGCAGCACTTGGAACCACTGAAGGTGGAGTTGTGAGGTGTAGGTAGGAATACAGGAGATGAGCCTGGAAGGTGGACAGGGCCAGACGAGGAGGAGAGGATTGTGAATGCCATGCTGAGGAATGCGGCACTGAAGGCCATCCTTTTTATTATAAGGCCCACTAAACCTTTTAGACTGAATCTTATAAGCAATGGAAAGTGACTGAGGATTTTGAGGGGAAGCCAAGGTGTGAGACAATCTTTGATTTAGGAAGAACATTCTGGTGATAGTGTATAGGAAGTACTGGGCACATTGGAGGCATTAGACCAGTTAGAAAATCATCAAAATACTCCAGGTGATGGGTGATAAGTCCCTCAACTGGACTGGGGCAATGATAGAGAGATAAATTCCATTCCATTCAATTCAACAAATATTTCTTTAACATGTTTTCTGGACTGAGCACTGTACCAGATTCTAAGGATTTTAAGATGAAATAAGATACTGTCCCCAGGGCTTCCCTGGTGGCGCAGTGGTTGAGAGTCCACCTGCTGATGCAGGGGACACAGGTTTGTGCCCCGTTCTGGGAAGATCCCACATGCTGCAGAGCGGCTGGGCCCATGAGCCATGGTCGCTGTGCCTGTGCGTCCGGAGCCTGTGCTCCGCAACGGGAGAGGCCACAACAGTGAGAGGCCCACGTACCGCAAAAAATAAATAAATAAAAAAAATAATAAAAAAGATACTGTCCCCATCCTCAAAGAACGCACAATCTATCAAGATTCATCAAAAATAATTAAGTTGAGAATAAAGGAAACAAGCATGTGGACAGTGTTATGGACTGAATTGTGTCTCTCCTAGACCCACATGTTGAAGTTGCACTGTGACCACATTTGAAGATAAGCTTTAAGGTAATTAAAGTTAAATGAGGTCATAAGCGTGGACCCCTAATCCAATAGGATTGGTGCCCTTATATGAAGAGGAAGAGACACCAGAGATCACTGTCTCTCTCTGGTGCACACAAAGGAAAAGGCCATGTAAGGACACAGCAAGAAGGTGCCATCTGCAAGCCAGGAAAAGAGGTCTCACCAGGAACTAATCCCACTTGGCACCTTGATCTTGGACTTCCAGCCTCCAGAACTGTGAGAAAATAAATGTCTGTTGTTTAGGCCACCTAGTTTGTGGTATTTTGTTATGGCAGGCCAAGCAGACTAATACAGACAAGTCTTAAATTTGTATTCATAGGGTGATACAGACAGGATTCAGTTAGGCCATTGATTATATATGTCTAGGGCTCAGAGGGGACAACCTGGGCTGCTGTTAACTGCTTACACTAAAGACAAATCAAGTGCAGATACAGTGAGAACATGGCCCAGAACCACGCCTTAAGAACGCCAACATATAAGAGGATGGCTAGGATTGGTAGGAACTCCTGTTTGGTTCTAACGTTGATGGGTTGGTGACTTACATGACATGTGTGCCCCTCTCCATCCTCTTCTTCATTCTCAGAAGGATGATGGGGGAGAGATGGGAGAATATCTGAAGTGAATTCTACAGACTTAATTTCCACTCTATCCCTTCTCTACTCACCGACAAAGCCAACATTTAGATATGGAACTCATGGAATTTGACATATTGTCCATTCCCTTTTTTATTAATTACTTACTAGCCAAGTCTTCTGTTGGATTCTTGTATTATTATTATTTAATGTTTTATGTATTGGTGCTTTGCCTTCTTCAACAAGAATGGAAGCTCCTAGAGGACAGGAGCTGGTACTTGAACTTCTTTGCTTCTGCCCTTTATCCTTAGCTCTAGCACACAGCTGAGCTTCCAGGGGGTACAGGAGAAATATTTGCTTTGAATGATTATAAGAAGAATGGTTACATTTAGATAATCATTTCTTTAAAAAATTTATTTATTTTATTTATTTATTTTTGGCTGCATTGGGTCTGCATTGCAGTGCACGGGCTTCTCATTGTGGTGGCTTCTCTTGTTGCGGAGCACGGGCTGTAGGCATGGGATTCAGTAGTTGTGGCACGTGGGCTCAGTAGTTGTGGCTTGCGGGATCTAGAGCGCAGGCTCAGTTGTTATGGCGCACGGGCCTAGTTGCTTCGCGACATGTGAGATCTTCCCTGACCAGGGCTCGAACTCGTGTCCCCTGCACTGGCAGGCGGATTCTTAACCACTGTGCCACCAGGGAAGCCTGAGGTAATCATTTTTTTAAGCTTTTGCAAATTACAGAGATAGTCAAAGCAAGATATATTTATTTAAAATTACAATGTGCGTTTTAAAGCCTCAATAGGGTATTAGTAGAAATCACAGTATATAAGAACACTCTAAAAATGAATAGCTCATGGCAATGGATCTCCTGTACCAAGAAAGAGATGGGCACCGAACTAGATTTCAGAAAATGAGGGGTGTGACAAGTGTGAATCAGTGATGCACGGCTGTTGCCTGCAGTACTATTTACGGCTCACTGACACCTCTCTGATGGGGTTAAGTATTTACATTCAGCCTGATTCTCCCCTCTGACTCTGCAAGCTACAGCAACTCACTAGGAGTCCTGGGAAAGAGAGAAAACCCTCTCTCCAGGCGTCCTGGGCCAGGGCAACTGGATCTCCCCTCCCCCTCCTGTATCTGAAGAGGGCTTCCCTCTGAGAGTTTATGGCAGCCTGACCTCCAGCCTCTGGGTTGGAGAATCTGGCTGCTTCTGTACTACATAAAAAGGGCAAGTGCATTCATTATTATTATATTATTATACAATGTATAATATATAATAGCGATTATGCTGTCAGCAGCCAGAGTTTCTGACCACAGATCAGAGGCTGGGGTGACATGAATACACATAGTGAAGTCTTCGGAGGTTCTGTGTGAAGGTGAGAGCATTGAACTCCGTCTACGATGGGGGCTCCAGTGAAGTTTCTTCCACAGGCAACTTTGGAAGTTGAATCTGGGGGGGACTGGGAGGATCTGGAAAAACAGTATTTGCTGTATCTGGGATGTGATTCAAAAAAGGTCTCAACTGTCTCCTTGGAGCCACAGCTAATGGTTCTCATCCGTGCCCGTGAGAAGGCAGACAAGGAATGACCCAGAGGCCTGGGAAGAGCAAAGGGGCAGCCTTCAACTTCTTGGGTCAGATTCTTTACCCAAAACCTGGCCTGCTTGGATTTCACTTTCTGCTTTCCTTGCTTACATCAGTGTCTTTGTCTAGGCCCCCTGCCTGGTCTGGGGTCAGCGGGTCGATCGCTGCCTGACTGTGGCTGAAATGGCTCCCCTACAGGGAGCAAGAAGCAAATTTCATGGGGGAAGAAGGGGTTCTCTTGTCCATTTACGCAGAGGGCCGTGTGCTAAGTTGTGGGAGCAAGCCAGCCTGCATCTGTAGGTGGCTGGGTGTCTCCACCTGGCACTCACTTAGTAGGACCGTAACCTTTGTGGAATGAAAGAAGGCACATGTCTGACCACACATGCTTGCGTTGGTCTTCCTCCTAGAAGGCACTTAGGTGAATTCCCCCCCTCCCCCCGGAAATCACCCTGGCAGGGCCAGGCTGAAACCGCCCAGCCGGCCTCCCTCTTTATATTACACCACCCGACCCCCAGACCTCTGCGACTTTTTAGAATAAAAATAGCAGTGGCTTAAAACAGGCCTGCCCGGCATTTGCAAAGAGGTGATTTACTGACAAAGCCTCTGCACCTTTTTATCTGTCCCTCTGCCCCACCGTCGCAGTCACCCCTCGGTGAACCAAACGCCCCAGGAAGCCCAGAGCACAAAGCTCTTGAGACTAGGAATAACTAACCAGAGTGTCACCTGAGCAACTTTTCTGGGGCCAGGGTAATGAGAATTATTCAAATGCAATCATAAAAATGAGGCCAGCCAGGCAGGAATGGGGTAGGGGTGGGGGAGGAGTGGTGGTGGAGAGAAAGATTTCTTGCCAGTTTTAAGTTTCATAATTTCTGGGGAGTTCTCTTGGGGTCCACAGAAAATTTCACCTCATCTCCAGCCCCTGAGCCCAGGATGTCTTGAAACTCAGCCTCGGGTGTTTGCCGAGGAGGACTTGGCCTGGGGGGCGAGGGCAGAGTTCCCGAGCTCCTTGGGGGTCCGCCGCGTTCCTGTGTCCGAGGCACCCTCGCAGTCTGTCTCTCCAGCGCTCTGCTGCCTCCCAGGCCGCTGGAGCAGGCCCGCGCCCGGCGTCTTAGAAAAGCCTCCAGCAGAGGGAGACACTCCAGCGGCTGCTCCGACTTGGAAGCGGCCGGGGCCGGGAGTGGGGGTGGGGGTGGG
>NW_020172768.1:1778420-1783080 GCF_003031525.2 Neophocaena asiaeorientalis asiaeorientalis
TTGGGCCGGCGCTTACTCTGCGCCAGCAGCTTGGGGCTGCCTTCGAGCGTCTGGAAGCGGGAGCAGCCCCAGACTCGGGCCGGGTGCCTGGAGTCCGGGAGCCGCGGCCGCGTCCCGCCAGGCCTGGGGAGCCAGGGTGGGGGTTCGCAGGCGGATCCGTGGGGAGAGCGGAGCACAAGCTGTGGGCCAGGCAAGCTGGGATCGCAGGGGCCGGGCTCAGGGACCCTACCCGCGGGAGGAGCCATAATTTGTAGGGTTGCTGGCGGATTGTTGCGAGTCTTTGGCGAGGTGTGGGGAGGCGCAGGGGCCCAAGGCGAGGTTCGGGAATAGGGAGCCCTCCTGGCTGTAGAACGGGGGCATGAGTTCGTAAGAGGGGGGGAAGGAAAGCGCCCCAAAGCAGAGAGCCGAGGGGGATGGGGCAGGGTCCCGAGTCTGCAGCGCAAAGTTTGCGTTTCTTTCGGGTTAGGCGTGCGGGGCTCTCCCGACTCCAGATCCTGAGGAAGAAACGAGCAAAGCGTGCCGCCTTTTCCGGGGGCTCTCAGCGGGAGAGCCCGAGGTTCCGGCGCGGTGGGGAGAGCCGGGCTAGGACTAGGAGTGGGGCGGGGGGTGGGGGGTGGTTGTGCATTAGGGCTGGGCTTCAGGGCCAGGCTAGAGTTTGGGATTTTAGGAACCGAGCTGTTTTCAGAAGCGGGATCGAAGGCCCGCTCAGTAGCTTAGGGATCGAATCTATGCCCCGGCCAGAGCGGGGTGGGGTGGGGGCGTCTGGAGTTAGGGGCCCGGGGTTACATCTGAGGCTGGAATCGGAGGAACTGGTGGCGTTTTTAGGATTTAGCCAGGGGTTCACGGCTTTGGTGGGGGTGGGTTGAAGCAACTGGAATTTGGGGAGGGTCGCGCGCGCGACTCCCCACGCTAAGTGGGTTGAAAAGCGTTTAGGTAGGCGATGAAAGTAGTTGATAGGAGCCATGGCAGGCGAGTCCCGAATTCCTGCTGCTTCTCCCCAAAAGCGGATCTGGAGGAAAGGACTTAAGGCGGGCTGGACCCGGCCCTAGGAGGATTCCGGGAAGCGGACATATCGAAGGGATGTTCTGGGCGAAGCGACGGGGTAGCCTCGCAGGGCTCGGGGTGGATCCGAGGACCCGACCCTGGCGGCTCGGCGGGCTCCGGAAGCCACTTCGGGTCTGCGGGCGCAGCGCGGCCGGGCGGGTGCGGTGGCCCGCAGGGGCCGCGGCCTGCGCGGGGGGCGCTAGCAGCGAAGGCGTCAGGCCGGGCCCTGGGAGTCCGGGCTGCGGCAGAGGGCAGGGCGGGCTCTGGAGCCCTGACCGGAGCCGCCAGCTGTTGACCCGCAGGCGCTGTCTGCACTTCTCCCAGGCCCGGCCCGGAAGCCCACAAGCCGGGCCGCCGGTGCGACGTTCCGCCTGGGAAAGGGGCAAACTCGGGGTCCCTTGCCTTTACCACACTTGTCCCGGGACTCCTCCAGCGTGTTGAAATATTTTCCAACTAGTGGAAACCTAAAGCTTAGCATTTTAGGCAAATTTAGACTATCTCCTCCTCCCCAAATCTGAGAAAATGATGGTGTCCAAACGCAAGCTATATTGCGCAAAGCCTTAGTCCCTAGCCCTCCTGCCTGCCCTGCCATTCTGGCCTTCCCGAGCCTTCAGGAACTTGCGGGGAAGGTAGGGAGGGTCTCCAGTCTTTGGGCTCGTGATCTTCCACTCGAGCTGCACCCCGCTTGGCTCCGGCCTAGCTCGGCGGTGGGAGAGAAGTCCCTACTCGGGAGGGAGGTTATCCCTCGGGCCGCTAGGGAAGCAGAGTGTGTTGGCGGGGGAGGGTGGGTGAACGGGAGGAAGATCTGCAGTTTCTCCTTTGCAGTCGCGAACCCACCCTCCCAGCCCTCCGCAGCCCTCGCACCCTTCTCTGGGGCAGCCAGACGGCGCTTCCGGGACGCAGAAGGCTCTCGACCCATGAGTGGCCGCGGCGGCCCGGGGCGCGGCGACCGCCCAGCGGCGGAGCTTCGAGGCTGTTGTTTTGCAGGCTTGGAATTTGTGCGCTCTCTCTCCCGCCGAGAGCTTGAGGGCGGGAGCGAGCCGTGACCCCAAGGAGACTCCGCGGTCACCGCTTCCCCTTTGTGAGCGCTAAAGGCATGCAAGCCCAGAGAAAGAGAAGCTGCTCAGAATAAGGGGCAGGGGGTTGCCGGAGGGAGATGGGCCCGGCCACCGCACACAGTAAAATACCTTGTGCAAATTGCACTGAAGTGTACCCAACTTGAGACTGGCTGTTTTATGAGCCTTTCTGGGAGTTTACTGCTCTCTGCTTTTAAGTCTATAGATTGCTTTAAGTTAATGAAAGTGCTGCTTTCAAAAAGGGCTTTTATTGTGCAGCACTGGCAACCCAGTACCTCCCCTTTACTCTTCCAAAATGGGCCTGTTTAAAAAGAGGGAGCGTCCTGGAGTTCCCACATGGACAGAGCTTGGGGGAGGAGGCTGTATGACAACGAGGATTAATAAAAATCAATGTCCAAGTCATTCGGAAAGACGAGTTCCCTTCTTTTCCAGTCCAGTACCATCTGTACATTCCTGTATTGCCTTTTGGACTTTCACCGAGTCTGATTTTAAAGGTTGCTTGGTGCCTCCCCCTGACACCCCCTCTCCACATTGCTTTATGTAGGCCTGACCCCGTTCAATTAAACTCAAACTGGATTTTAGGCTTTCAACTGGCTGCCCATTCAAACTGCAACTAAAATATTTACTCAGGACTGGGGGAGGGGCTTTGCCTTGCATTCAGTGAGATAGATGTGTTAAAATGTCAGGGAGAAAGGCTGGGAACCTTGAGAAGAAACATGGAAGACTTTTTCCTTTTTTCAATTGATTTGGCACCAAAGGTGAGATGACAAGGTTTTTAACTAGGTCCTAACACAGAAACTGCAGTGGGGCTGGGCTGTGGCTTTGACCGCATGTCATAACCATTTAAACTGTGGTTAGTTGTTCAAAGCTCAAAGCTTCTCCAAGCTGGGTTTCATTAACTCTACACCAGTTGCCTGGAAGTTCAGTAGCAATAAATTGTATAAACACATTTGAAGTAAGTTAGTGATGAAATAAGGAGAATTACTGTCTTGTGAGTGGAGAATCCCGAATTCACGGAGTTCTAGCCTAACTGGAAACATACCTCCTCTCCCTTGGCCTTGAGTTTTATGGGTGCATCAGGGTGTGTGTTAAATTTCTTTCTGCTATGTCCATCTCCAACCTGGGGCTGTAACTCATCAGGGACCAAGGCTTGCCTAGAAAGCAGAAAAGGCTGGGTTTTAAAGGGCTCTCTATTAGCCTGGTTTAGAAACCAAACGAAACCCCTCAACCTGACTTCCTTACCCTGGGTGAATGCAATGGGCAAGAGAAACAGCAGCAGAGCAGGCCAAGTTAGATTTTTAAATGTTAGCGGCTTCATAATACTGTGTTATTAGCAACTGAATTTGTTTTTATTAAAGAAACAACCTATAAAATTTATAGGCCTCCACCATGTTGCAAGATTTCCTTGCTATTGATTTAGCGCCCCCCCCACCCCCGAAATTCTATCTCCAATTTCGGACTTTTGTTCCCGATTTATTTAATTTGGAGCACATTTTCTAAATTAGCTCGCGGAAGGTGAGAAATGCTGTTATAAGTTTTCCTTTTTCCTGTGGCACCAGGACAGCGATGCTGTAAGATATATATAAATGTGTGATGCAAGTGCCTGAGGTGCTGGCACTTGAAGCCAAGTGTGTGGATCAAACAAAATGCAGATCAGAGTGTGGAGAGGGTGAAAATGATGCCACAGAGGAAGTTACATGGGAAGTGAAATCACCATGAGCCACCGTCAGCCTTGATTCTAGCCAACACAACATGCTTTGTATAAAACACTTCACGTGAGATCCGTGACTTATTGAAGATTGGATTATGTCGAGAAGCAGAATTTAGAAGGAGGAGCTGCACTGGCTGGGTTCCGTCCAGGCTGCGTGGCCAGGCTTGTTGTGATGGGGATCTGCTAATTTAATTAAATCTAATACCTGGTGGGAAAGGGAGGAAGGAGGTAATCAAGGCGGGCAGGTCAGCATGCCGAGTAGTGTTTAGGCTGGAGTTCGGGGACCTGGCGGTTTTATACCCTGTTACTCTCTGGCTTCATGACTACAGTGGGTCAGTTAGCTTCCTGATCTCGGTTTCTTCATCTGTAAAGCGGAATGTATCACATGGATTCCTCATTAGGCTCTGAGGAGTGACTGTTGCCTGAATCCTTCACTCTAAATAATAAAGGAAATGGGAGAGAGGAGGCTTCTGAGCAGCAAAGTCATTTTCTTCACTGTGTTTTCCTGCCCTGCCTGGCCCCAGAGCCTTTCCCCACAACTCTCAGGAGTCCTTAGACTTGGGTGAAGGGGCTAAACTCCTGCCTTTCTTATATCCTAGAATTTGAAGTCCCTGCTGTGATTCCAAAATGCACCTGCACTTTTCCAGGAGAGGCAATTAAGCTGGAGCTGGGGGATCCAGCGTGCTTATTCCCAGCGGTGCTACCTGGACTAGCTTTCACGCATCAGATGAACACAGAATCTGACTGGTCAGAAATGCGGCCTCTTCTCTTTATGTCATTGGGAAGAAGAGGCCACAGCCCGGACTGGTGTGTGACATCTGGTCGGGCT